>NC_052944.1:104580222-104915222 GCF_013358895.1 Oreochromis aureus | reverse complement strand
TTTTAACTTATGCATGTAATGACGCATGAGGGGGCGTCATAAATAATACCCTGATGCTATAAAGACAACTGCTGGTGTATTGTTGGGCGGAGATCTACAGCTGATGTTTTGCAGTGTACATCTCCCCACGCGTGGACCATGGTTGTTTCTACTCTCATCCTCAATATTCGAACCCGTAACACTAGTTAAAAAGTTAATTGTCATATAGCAGGAGACACATTTATCTGACGTTGAGCATGACAAGCTAAAAAGGTCGTGGGCACAACAAGTGTTTTATTCATCTCACAAATCTGGCAGGAAACGAGGTGTGGCTATCCTAGTACACAGACAAATAAACTTCACCCCACTCGCTACATATAGAGACCCACATGGAAGGTACATTATGGTCAATGGCTCTATTGATGGAGTACTGGTTTCCCTCATCAATATCTACGCCCCTAATGAGAATGAGCCCAATTTCATACATGCAATTTCTAATCTAGCGCTTCAAAAGTGTTCTGGTGTTTTATTGCTTGGAGGGGATTTTAATTCTGTCTTGCCAACTTATATGGATATACAACCAAGTTCTAAAAGTCATGCGTCGCAAATAAGCAAAGCTCTAAAACATTTAACAACTGAACTGGGACTAATTGATGTCTGGAGAAATTTACACATTTTGTTGTTAATTTTGACACTAAACTGAGTAGAATTAACACTAAAAAGTTAACACTGGCCATAGAGTAAATTTTACTCTAATTTTGAGTGGGACCAAATGTTATCTGAAACTGAGTTAAAATCAACTCTCTAAGTGTAAAATTGACACTCTGTTTTTTACTGTGTAGAGTCAGAGATTATACTTTTTACTCTCATAGACATGCATCTTACTCCAGGATAGATTTTTTTTACCTCTAAAACAGAAGAGCATAGAATTGACAATATTGAAATCTTACCAATTACACCATCGGACCATGCACTCTCATGGGACTTAGGATTGACACCAAAACTAAAACTTTGGCGATTAAATGCCTCACTCCTAAATGATAGCCAGTTTTGTGAGTTCATACATATTGAACTAAATACTTACTTGGAGTTGAATACAACTCCGGAGATATTGCCTTTAACTCTCTGGGATTGCGCCAAGGCATACATTAGAGGTCGCATAATATCATTTGCAAGTGCCAGGAAAAAAGAAAAGAGGCTAGGCGGTGTGAATTGGAAACCAAAATAAAACACCTAGAGCAACAACACAAAAAAAGCACAGACAGCCAATTTGCTTTCCGATCTTAAAGTGTTACGTAGTGAGCTTAATAGTTTAATAAATGAAAAAATTGAGGGCAATTTAAGATTCATTAAAAAAAAGTACTGTGAACACAGTAGTAGGGCTAGTAGATTGCTGGCAATAAGACTCGGGAAACAGCAAATTTGTAATATGGTCCAAAAGTTGAAGTCAGATCAAACCCTAATTACTAAACCAAATCAAATTTCAAGTTGTCTCCAAAAGTTGAATCTGTTCATCTGGACGTAGCGTTTTGTGGGAGAAACGTTTCGTCACTCATCCAAGTGACTTCTTCAGTCTCAGCTGACTGCAGGTTTCTCCAAACCTTATAAACAGTACATTTGCATAATGACTGAAACCAGCCCACTGAAGGAACAATGGGCTGTGAGGTCAGTTCCTTAATCATAATTATGCAAATTCCCATGACCATTGATCAACAATCACTGACCAAAACGCACTATTCAAAGAACACTGATCAATGGCCATGATTACCAATCACAGAGAGTTGGGGAATGGCTGCAATCACAGCATTGTAAGATGGGGAAAGCTGAACACAGCTGAACACAGCTTTACCTAAGGGTAAAGCTGAACACATTTAAAGAAGGTGTTCCTGAAATGTGGCTCTATTAGAACAAGATGGATGGATGAGCACAGCCCTCTCAAGACAGGGCTGACAGGATGTTTTTATACCAAAAATCAAGATCAAAGTACATTTACTGGATTTGTTGCTTTTCAAAGACAGTTAAGAGCAAAGTCCAATTAGAAGAGCTTGTTCTGATGAAGACTTTGAACCTGTAAACAGCAGTTAAGTGAATAAAGATCTCTGTTCTCCAATCCTCAGCAGTGACAACACTTAAACATCAAAATCCTTCATGCACACCTTTTTCTCCGCTGTGCTCAAAATGCTCTCAGCTGTTAAAGTCGAGGAGAAAAGTTTGACATATTTCAGCACCATTAAATGTTAGAGAAGCCTCTGAAAACCAGCTGATGGTTACTTCCCCACAAAAACCTCTGTTTGTGCTCACAGAGCCTCAGTCACAACAAATAAGACAATAACAACACAAGTGAGGACAAAGTGACACCAGAGGCTGGAGAAGAGCAAGCAGGAAGTGACCGTTGTACCAGTGTGACAAAGTCCTGAATACAGTCCCAGTTTGCATGTTAGTCCACCAAGTTCCATCTGAGCTTTAAAGAAAACACAGTTTATCACTAGAGTAACAGACATATTCAAGCACAACATGAAACTCTCCTTGGTTTTGTAGAGAAGCTAATCAGGCTATTTGTTTATTCCCTGAATTCCTAAAAGCTTGATATACACAACAGTTTATAATATGTCAGCAGCAAATAACAGCATATAACAGCCCTGCACACCAGCACTGTGCTTATATTAGACTTTAATCAACATATAGTTATGATTTCATCATATTAGCTCAACAGGCTCACAAAAATATTCCACTAATGTAACCTTATGGTTTTATTGACATATTGGATTAGTATATGGTGTGTTTGATAAATGATGTATCACACTGTTAGATGTCCTGCAAACAAACTAACACACTAACTTTGTGTTCTTCAAATACTGAGGAGTTTTTGTTGGGTTACCAGCTTAGCTTGTGTTCGCTTTTTTATATAAGAGAGAGAAGACAAATATGCTCCAATGATACGTTTTTACACTTTATGATCAAACAGAATTTCAGATGAGTTTTCCACGGCTCCATGGACCTCCATCTCTCTGGCTCAGAGACAGCCCTGTCTGGACTGGGACAAAAGATCAGCCCAGGCATTTTGACTAGAGACTGGCCCACCAGATATTATAGGAAAAGCCATAAAGCCTTTGAATGAAAACAAACGCTGTTATGACAGTGATGTACACTGTCTTCTTGGTATATCTATGATTTCTATACATTTTACATTAGATTAAATACTTTGGTTGTAAGATTCAGATATCTATTTATCTGAATCTTACAACCAAGATTCAGATAATCTTGGTTGTAATCTTGTTAATCTTTCTTATTAAATGAGAATAAGAAAGAAAAGTATTTCTTTGTGCCCCCTTTCCCTGTTAATGCCCTACCTGGTCCCCTGGCAACACTTTGCTAGACCCGCCCTGCACAGTTACCAGCTGTCAGCTACGTAAAAAAAGGATCCTGATGTTATTTGTATCTCAGAAACAGTTCATAACTTCTCTTCAACTCATTCATGTCACCTAAAAGGTAAACCTGTTTCTCCATCACCTGTTCAGCTCTGATGACTCAGTAAGGACATCTCCTGGTTTCATCTTCATGTTTCCCTCTCACCAGATATCCAAACCGATATCATGACCAGCAGCTTTACGACCGTGGCTCCAGCAAACATCAGCTGATACTAGAAATTAATATTCAATCAATTCTAACAACAGCTGATCAAGCTTAAAGGTGCTGCTGTTGTTTTTGCGCCACATCCGCTGGTTTCTTCTTTCTGGCGCAAAGTGGGAGATAAACAAACAAACAAGAGAGAAAAGCCGATCAGCTGATCATTGATCAGTTTCATGATTGAAGTAGCAACAGGAGAGAGAGGGGAGAGAATGAGAGAAGAAGAGGCAGCTGTGCAGCGTAAACACAGAATAACTCCAGCTTTGTGTCTTTTTTTCATTCTAGTATGGGACAAACTGTGTTCCTTTTCACCTCAATGCGAATGATATATTTTCTTAATATTTTCTCTGAATACGAGACAATTCCGTTTTTTATTGGACAGTTGGCAACTCTACTAACTAACCTTATGAATAAAATAAAGTTCACTATCACTAATATCATAGCACCCACCCAGCTGTATAGAAACTCTGTCATGCTAGTACGCAGTACGAGTCAGCATAACGAAAAACTCCACCTAAACTTGGTTTATATCTGACCCAGATAGACTGCAGGTCATAACTTAAATAAGTTCAGTTCACCTGACACTCGGACCGGCGGCCGCCTCGGGTCTCTCCTCCTCCTGCCTCCCCTCTCACTCATCCACCTGCTGGCCTCTGTGGAAGCTCCGCCACCACCAAACAACTGAGTTATTTTTACACATCGGCCAGCATCTGGCCAATCCACCACCTTTCATTGTTTATATCATATCTCAAAGTTATTTATATGTCCTATAAATTTATATCTTCACTCAAAGACAAGTATTTCTTGTCTTTGAGTGAAGATGTATAGATGTATTATATATGAGAGACAAATATTGTTATTTTATCATGTTGGCATTACAAAATTTGGCTCAGTGCTTACATATATGTGTTTCTGATAGAATATAGAGTAGACCAATATATTAAATATTCCTTTATTGGGTGAGAAAATCAGACAAATGTCATAACTGCTTTAAGTCATACAGAATAGATATCAGAGCCTTAAACAGGCTGACTTCTGCTAAATGGGTCAAACTGGGCAGAAAGTAAACAAACACATAACATCCTTATAGAATATGATGTAACACTATAGATCAACTTACCTCAGAATATATAAAGCATATAAACAATTACAGCAATATGATGCAACAAACACAGTAGTGCTACTAATCCAAAATACTCAAAGCTTCATAGAACTGAAACAAACATTTATTTTTAGCTCCATTCTGCTGCTGATACATACTTTAGGTTTCTGAATATTAAACTTGTTGCTGCCTTTCATAGTGTGTAACTTGAAGGCCCTGAGTACTTTCTCCCACACTGAAAACACTGGGATGATAACATTATTTCAACATTACCTAATAAGACTGATTCAGGACAGACAATTAGTTATGTTAAACTTTCCTAGCAGTCCTTCACAAACAGGGAACAGTCTGTCTATTCTCTCCATCTGTCAGCTGCTGCTGGCTCTTCCTCCTCCTCTTCCTCACACACTGCTGTTTGTCCTGGTGGATCATCAGGGGTGCAAAGCCTCACAGATGATGTGCAGCAGTGGGTCCCTCAGTCTGTCCTCACTCTGGACACTTGCAGTCGTCACACATGGAAATCAAATGTGTGATAAGCTGCAGGATTCAAACACAAGTGTAACTTATAAATACATGTTCATACTTTTATTCCACAATCAGAGAGAAAGAAACAGAGAGAGTGCAGGACAGACAGACAGGTGACAGTCTCAGGTGTATACACTGCTACAAAACAGCACAAGAGAAGGAGGATTTAGTGTTTGTGTTATTACGAGTGCTAAACAAGAAGAGTTCCAGATGGTCCAGTGGACACATGTGTGACTCCTGTGATTAAAGCATCTTTCTTTCAGCTTAACAAGTGAACCGTCAGCTCGTTCAAACACACGTATCTCAAATTATAGCGTCATAGTGATTACAGGACATCAGATTACTTGTTCTTATCACTTAGTAATACAGAGTTCATCATACAGAAATGAAAAAACTGATGTTGTGCGCTATTTGAACACCTTGCCTGCCTGCAGCACTAAAGTACTCCCTGAGAGACGTCTGACTCGCCCTAGCAGCACCTGTCCCTATATGTTTGACAAGGTTAGTGATGTTGCCACAACCATACATGCCAACCCTCCTGATTTTTCCGGGAGAATTTCAGTGCCCCGCCCGAAAATCTCCCGGAACCACCATTCTCCCGAATTTCTCCTGATTTTCCACCTGCACAACAAAATTGAAAAATCATAAGGCAGAATTTATAGCGCCAATTTCATTTTCCAACAATGGTGGCAGCCACTTAGTTTTATTATTACTCTTATTTCTCTTTCTGGGTCACAAAAAAAACTTTTAACATATTTTCAGGTGAGAATGTAGCTGTGTAAACTTCAAATATCTGAGTCGACCGACAGATCATTTTCAAACCCCCGCGGTCTTTCACTACTCGGGTTTAATATGATATATAAGTCACTTTGATAACTTAAAAATGTTGTTGTTTGGCTTTTTTAGTGTTTTATTTGTTCGTAAGTAAATCGATTTGGCTAAGATTAAAGTTATTAGATTAGATTAAATTTAACTTTATTAATCCCACGGGAGGGTTCCTCCGGGGTTTTAATAAAGGTCAAACAGAAAACTAATTTAAAAAAAGTGTGAGACAGTCGAGAGTTTAAGTCAGCACCCGGTTATATTTTAGATAGCAAGGAGCAGACAGCAGAGTTTCACTCGACCGAGGGAGCTCATGATGTACTACCCGGCTTTCTTTAGACTGCGAAGGCCGGGTCCTCAAGTGGAAGCAGCCTCCGAATTTGGACACCCCCGCTGTATTTTATCTGATAAATCAACACTGTATTTATCACCCCCCCTCCCAACGGCCCTTTTGAATGTCTCCCTAATTCTGAGGTCTCAAGGTTGGCAAGTATGGCCACAACACCTCACTTTTTTGCCACATGTATTGCAAACCACGTCTCAGCTGTTTGTGGATATAAAATACGTCCTCACAATTACGCTCAGCCATTGTTGTGAGTGTGCACGCCAAGGGGCTGCGAGACATTTATACAGCTGTATTTCGCACATCACTATGGAAGAGGAAGTAGTTTCGTTGAATGTAGATAATCCGAATGTTAAAGTTTCTTTCCACCGTGTTCCTGTTAATGATAAAGTACAAATTTATCCTAAATTACTAAAATATCTATAGACACCAACTGTCTGCCATCTATAATCCAGTTTTGAGATCCCTTCCCAGACGCCTTAATGCCCACTCACATCCTGGGCCATCTGACCTCAGGAAATCACATGACAAGGTGGGGCCAGGTTTCACAGTGAGCTCACCTGAAACCCTGGCTGATTAGGTCCCACACCCACTTTCACACCTTGGCTCATGTGATTAGAGGATCACCAGGGGGTCCTTTGTCCCTCTTTGGGGGGATACTCCCACTGGGTTTAAATCTGGGACTCTCGGCCATTTGACCTTAGAACTGAAGAAGCTTCTCGGATGAGAGGTGAAACGTCTTCAAGCAACTCAAAGAAGTCGAGATGCTTTTCTTTGCAAATTCCTTTGCCTGCAGCGTGTGTGTGTGTCTGCACTCTTAGACTCTCAGCTCAAGAAGTGTTATTTAGAATAAATCTCTTGACAGTGTGTCATAAACGTAGCAGTAGATTAGTATACTTAGAGCTGTGAAGGTTGTAATTGGACAACTCTGGTGTGGAAGGGAGATGGACTTTTATGACTCCAGGAAGTCACGTTCGCAGAGGTACATAAACATATATGCACACGCAGGCACTCACGTACTCGCACCCACACAAACATGTAAACACAGTGCTTAGTTTTATGGCACATCGTAGCGGGCTTTGAAGGGGAGTCACTTATACAATATTGTGTTTCACAGATAAATGAGTTGAGATCTGCAGAGGAATTCCGGGGTCCTGTACATCTTCCCTTCTAGAAGCTGTATCAATAAGCGTGGATGAATAAAAGTGTTGTGAATTGACTACTGAGTCCCGGTATTCTTTCTGGAAGCTTGTACACTCATTACAGCCTCTACATATTTATACCATATACATAATATACCTTCATACCATGTACATTGTAACATATCTATAATAAATCCATATTTTTGTAATATATCTATTATTGCCAAAGCACTTTCTGGATGAATGTAAACTGCATTTCGTTGCCTTGTAATTGTGACATGTGCTGAGTTGTTTAGTTCAATTCTAATTCTAAATGGAGTGCATGAATCAGTGACATGTGTTCCAGGAAACATTGTAGAAACCAGCAATGTCTTACTCCATGGAGGGATCTTTATTACCAGTAAAACTAAAGCACAAGGTAACCTTTAAAGGTCATTATGAATGCCAGTTTGTTGATACTATGCACATACAGCAGGCTTTGTAGTATTTAAAAAGACAAACATGCATTATAAAAGATGTAGAGTTCAATGAATGTTGGCAAAATCAGTTTTGCATGGAACAAGATGAAGCTTTGGAAAAGGAGAGCGATACAAATATAATAAGCGATAAATCTTAAAATATTGATGAGTTTTTGCATGATACAGCAGCACTGTATGTTTCAGGACACGTGTGACATGCCTGTAAGCATTGGTAAGGAAGCACTAGATCAGTATTTTGTTGACATATTAAATCTGGCTCCGGCAGAAAGGAATGATGGTCTTAAACTGTTTTCTGATCATGCAAATTAAGCCAAATGCTTCTCAGTGTTGTTTCCAAAGGAGTTATCATGAAAATAGAGGCGTTTGACATTCTCCTGTTATTTTAAAGCTGGATTTCACATGCTGAATGCAGGTTTGCACAACATGTGGAATATAACTTTTGCTCAGTACGTGTCTGTGATTGAACGGGTTGTCTCAAATATTTTGATAGCGTTACTAAAAGGAAAAGGTGATTGTACATCTCAGAAAGTTAGCCATGAGTTACTGAAAGATGAGAAGTCTTTGAAGAAGTTGGAGTTTGATGATAGTTACCTTTTCCTTAAGCCTATTAGATGTACTCCTGCTTTTTAGCAGGCAGCACAGTGTGACATCTTGTGTTCATCAGCTTGGTATCTCTACTTGATTTTGTTCATTTTTGTCAGCTGACATGCAATGGAGTAATCTTCTTTAGTGTATTTTGAAACAGGTAGGTAGAGCAGGTACAGTCGAGCAGTGAGAGTGGGCAGACAGGTGTTATCTGCTGCGCTGAAATCTGTAACTGCAGCAAGTATGTCTGACTCTCAGTGGCATTTGTTTTGGAAGGAGGTACTCGTGTCTCCTTTGCATCTGACTGGTAAAATTAGCACTACTTAGACACATCAAGTGAATGTCGCTGCTGGAAAAGTTCTGTTTTGGATTGAGAATGCTCCACAGATTGCTAAAAATACAGATGAAGGGATAATTCAGATTATTGATTAGTAAGCAACACGTGAATTACCTTCACAAGATGAGACTTTATTGAACATAGTCTCATCTGTCCAGCAGCATTCGAAAACTTGCGAGAAGAAGAACATGGCTTGCAGTTTTAATTTTCCCAGACCAGCATCCAGTCGAACATTTATGTCGTAGAAAAAGTGAAGTTTCTGAGCAAATGTGCAGGTCGATAAGAGAGATGATGATTTACAACAGTGTGCTTGTGCGAGTCAGGAGGACTATAGGAAGATGAAAAGAAAGCAGGGGTGTAATATCTTAGGAATCAAGAAGGCTCTTTCAGATGAGAGCAGGAGCTTTGATAGTGTGTTTCGGTATAAATCAGAAATGTTATAATGCTAATCTGGATATTTAATTTGTAATTGATGCTAATTCCTGTTGCGTTTGTGATTTCATACTTGTCAGAATCTGAATGAGAGATTGTTGGTCGGTAACGCCCAAAAGGAAGCATATAAAGATGGGAATGTTAGTGACCGGGAGGCTTTGAAGTCTTTAGGCAGTGTTTACCTTCATAACAGAGATGTTAGCGTTCAGGAGGCTGAGTGTATGAATCTGAAAGAATGTTCAAGGAAAGTTGTGTTAGTGCCAACAGTGTAGTTAGGACAAGTCTGAGACAAAAAGCAGAATAACAGGATTTGACAGCAGAGGACAAGTGGCCGACTCATATTTTAGACCGGTATAAGAACAGACCAAATGACAGTGACGTCCTGTTAGAGACCCTCTAAGAAGCACAAGGTGTGTACAGAATTACAGTTGTTTAAATACAAGTTCTTTTAAAAAAAATTATGTATTAACTGCACTTTCTTGGCTTTTTGGCTTCTGATGTACAGGCTGTTTTAAATGCTGAAGAAGAGTACAATGCAGATCTGTTTCCCAATGAAATAGCGCAGCAGATCATGCAGAGTAATGATTCTATAGGTGATGACGAATTAGAGCTTGCTGTATGCGTACAGCAACCCAGCGTGAAAAGTGGTCAATAAAGAGATGCTGAAAAGCATGTTCATGCAAACATCGTCGGGTCTGCCGTGATATGTTTACAATGGGACTTCTGCTCCTGAACCTCTGCGCACAGCGTCTGTAAATCAGGGTTGTACGAAGTCACTTTTATCTTTAAGCAGGACTGTAAGCTGTCGTCTGTGAGGCATGAGCGGTGTTTGTTTTTAACATAGTTCACGGTGGAAAACAGCTGCTGACATAATGTGGATCCGAAGATCCATAATTGACCTACCTGGGCTTGAAAGTCTCGATAAATGCACGCGTTTCGGCGGGTACACCGGCTTCCGTGAGTTTGACTCTTATTTTGAGCGATGAAAAAATAATAGAATATAATTTTATTTTTATATTTCAATATCAGAATAATTTTCAGAACTACAAGTTAAAAAAGAACTAACATAAATAAAATACACTTCAGCTAAATACTTCTTATTTTCCCAAACCACGCGGAGCCGCACTATAAGGACTATATTGTGACAGTGAGAGAGCTTCTAGTTTGTGTTACTCATCTTCCCATCATGCACTGCTTCTTAATGACCTCTGTGATGTGTTTACTGACCTCTGACAAAGTCTGAGAAAAGACAGTTTTCTCTGTCTAAGGATGTAGGCACCACTGTGGTCGGGATGGGGGTGTTTCAGGGTCAGACTGAGGTCTGTGGTTGTCAGTGGCTCTCATCTCAGTGGGGCCTCGATGTTGACTTCACAGATTCACTACAATGTTCTCCCTCTGTGCTCTCTCTCATCTGTAAAACAAAACAGTGTCAGACACTCAGCTCCTTTCCTGTGACTGTGGGTTCTGTATCTCATAGAACTTTAAAGCACGTTGAACTCTTATTTGCACAAGTAAATACACACACAGGGCCACTTTATTAGGTACACAAGCACAGAGCTGCTGCCATGCAGCGGAACAGGTGTGCCTAATAAAGTGGCCATGAGTGTGTGCAGTGGCATGCCACTGTGACAATAAATGATCAGACGTCTCCCCCTGCTGGAGACACTTGAGATGGAGACATCGCGTAGAGGCATTCTCGATGGCCACTTTATTAGGTACACCGTGCCTGGTCCCTTGTTTGTTAATGACACAGATTCATCAGTGCTGGAGACATCCTCAGGGGTTTGGGTCCATGCTAATGTGATGTCATCACACACAGGCTGCACATTTATGATGTCACTCTACCAAAGATGCTCTGCTGGAGAGACCTGTGACTGTGGAGGCGTCTGAGTGCAGTGAACTAATCGTTATGTCTGATATTAGGTTTGTTTTCCTGCTGGAATCACAGGATGATGCACTGAGGTCATTATGGGATGAACACGTCAGCAGTGCCATCACATCACCTTGTGCAGGAGTTCATGCAGCGTTAGCTGTTAGTCAGCAGTCCTGGAAGGTGAGACGTTATCAGCCAGTGTGAGCTCAGAGCTACAATCCCAACATCCACAGCATATTCAGAATCCACAGATAACCTCACACACGTGTCTTCAGACTGTCTGAAGATGAACTCCACACCTTGGTTGTAATGATTGGTTATCTGAGTCACTGCTTCCTTCACACTTTGAGGTGTTGTGAGGAGCTAAATGTGTCAGAGAGCGCCCAGACAGACTGTTGGAGGGAGGTGGTCCTCTGTGAGTACTGAGGATTAGTTTCTTCTATGACCTCCACCCAAACCTGATTCATACATCAGAAAGAGACAGATGGAGTTTATTTCTTTTCTCTTCAGCAGCATTTAACAAAAACACTTTGTTCTTTTTCTTTGTACACTTCATTAGCTACATGTATATTAAAGTGTTAGTTGTCTTATATTTTGTGCAGTTTCACAGAGACAGCCAACACACATGTAGGAGCTCTGTAATCTACCTGCTCAGAACGTGCAGACATGAGGTCCAAACATCAACTAAACAGCACCCAGATCACAGCTGAGACCTGAACATCAAGGCATTATGGGTAAGTAAAATATAAAGTAACAATAAAATGCACATCATGAGTGTTGTTTGTGCTAAGGTAATGTGGTAACAAATCAAACAGCTGATGCTACATGAGTGAGCTGAGCTACGGTCACTGCAGGGTTCAGCTGTGTGAACAGCTCAGAAAACATCCTCACAGAACGTGGAGGAACTCAGCATCGTTCCCTCTTCATCCCCTTCAGTCCATTACTGGTGTTTTCTCTCTGACTCACAGACCAGTCAGATTAAGCTGATTGTTGGTCCATCAGAGGAGTCATTTCAATAGTGTTGTTGTCCTCGGCTTGATCCTGGACCTGATCTCTCTCTGCAGAGGAGACACAAGAAGTCACAAAAAAACACTCAGAGCTAAACTAACACTTTGATGTTTTAATTACTACATGCTGACCTTTGACCCTGAAGCATTACAGACTAAAACAGTGTACTGAAATCTTTGGCTTCTATAAGCTGTGTGTGTGTCTGACTTAGTGAAACTATGTAGCATCATTGTGACCTTGTAGGGCATCATAGTGAAAAAACAAAAAGTGTGTTGCACTTTAGTTAACTTTTTAAAGTTAACTAAACTGCTGACAAACAGACAGAACAGATTAGATATAAAGATAGGACAGTACATTAGACACATTCATACAGATTACAACTAACCTTTAACTGTGAGCCACACCCTCTTGTATCTCCAGGCCCCCTTGCTGTTGACCTCACAGGCGTATCTCCCACTATCTCCCACTGTGGGGTGTCCCAGGGTCAGACTGAGGTCTCCAGTGTTCAGCAGGTCTTTCTTCATCTCAGTGCGACCTCTGTAATGGTCGTCCTGTTTGTCGGGCCGGTCAGAGCCGTTCTCATACACATAGACCTTCATGTATTCGGGTTCATGGCGTTTCCACTCCACATCACTGTCCTCAGGCAGGTTTTCTGTGGTTTTGAAGGGCAGCAGGACAGACTCCACCCCCTCCACCACCTCCACCTGACACTCTGAGAGGACAACAACACAACATGAGCTGTACGAAGACACAGCATTCATGTTTGTCAATTAATTTTAATTTATGCAGCATTTGAAACACACGTTCATCATGAAGCCACAGAATCATCACATCGAAGTCTCAGCAGCAACATCACTAAGTCATCAGGTTCATCTCTATATGCTGGTCCCAGCTGCTCTGTTAGACTGATCAAGTCAGTCATTTGAAGGCAAGGGGCCTGAAGATGTCTGATCAGTGACTTAGTTCAGAAATGCAGTTACATTGTTACTAAAAAAGCCATAATGTTTGCAGTTCATCTACATATCAGTCTAAATAAAAATGCATTGAAGTCACAAACATACTCATTAAAGAGGTCTGTCCAACACTAGGTTTGCTACAATCTTTATAGTTTTTCTTCACACAAATGCACTGAATTGTTCTATAAGGAGGGTTGATTTTATAACTTTTATAAAGATTTGTACATCAGCAGAAATGCAGCACAAACATGGCTGAAAAAGCCCTGTTGTATATACATGGAAGTGTAATTACATCTTTCACTCTAAACAATGAATAATCATGACAAATGGAAATGATATTGTTATATAGTTGTTTTTAAATCTATCTGATTAGAGTCCTTGTTGTTTGATGCTGGTGCCTCACTTGGCCTTTATAAAACTGTCATTATTTATTTACTGATTTGTTTCTAATTGCTTTCACAGTGTACACTACACATGTTTAAGATTCAGAGTAGAGTGCAGTCCTACTTTGCACCACATGAAGGCAGGAGCGTCCAGTATCAGCTGTTCCTGCTTTCTTCGCATATCAGCAGTAGTCTCTTGTTTCCATCACTGATAGAACAGTGCTCATCAGCCAAATGACAGACAACAGCATCATGTTCCTCAAAGACTCACTGCTGTTTCTCAGAGAACACGTGAATGTTCCCCTGAACTCACATCTGTTCAGCAGCTGTTCAAACCTGCACTGTAACATCCCATCAAAGACAAAGTCCACTACTGGCCATATTTCTAACAGTGAGCAAACAGGAAGACCTAATGAAGCCCCTCCTCTGACAGGAAGAACAAAGATGGCCTCTGTGTTTGTCAGTATAACAGAGCTGCTGCAGAGCAGATGTGTGAGGGTATTTGTTTGGAAAGTCTCTGTAGCCTCTTTCATTGGTAAGTGTGTGACAGGCAAAGTCAAAGACACACTCTGTGAGAAAATATAGAGACTGCTGATAAAACCTGTCAATAATGACCACATCTATTGAAACAGAAAATAATATCCAAACCTCAGACCTGTATCTGCAGCACTGACCTTTGATTTTCAGCTCCACCTGTTTCTCCATTAGTTCTTTTCCCTCCCTGCCGTAGACGGTGCAGGTGTAGGTGTCTCTATCTGTGTTTGTGGGGTATTTCAGGGTCAGACTGAGGTCTCCAGTCTTCTGCGGGTCTTTCTTCATCTCTGTTCGGTTTCTGTAACGTCTGTGCAGTTTTTCAGCCTGCTCAGAGTCTTTCTGATATATGTGGACCTTCCTCTCATTTCTGTCCTTCCACTCCACTTTAGCACCATCAGGCAGGGGCTGAACTGTGCTTCTGCAGGTCAGCACAACGGACTCATCACCTGGTTCTGCTGTGACCTGAACGACTGAGAAGAGAACAAAGCACAACATGACCTATACAGACGCCATCAGCAGCACTGAGGAAATTTTCTTTGACTTGTCTTGTAATGAAAGATATTTGAAAGGTTCAAGCCTGTCTTTGCAATAGGAATAATACACTGGCTTACAGTAAGAGTAATGGCCATTAGACACAGAGTGTGTGGCATAAAAACAACACTAAGTTCTGATTTGTACGGATCCGAACTTGACTTGTAACCTACATACATCTGAACTCTTGTTAGCAGAGCTGTGACCACATATGAGGAGAAACCATTTCAGCTGGAGTATAGTTCTGCTGTGTCTGAGGTAAAATAGTATTTCTTTAAAAAAAAAAGGATTTCCATGTCATTGCATATTCAGTGTTCAGTACCAGAAATAATACAAATTTAAATGTACTATCAGGGCCTGTAACTCAGAACATAGGTTAGATCATTAACAATCTAAAGTGCTGTAGGTCATCATAAGGTTTTGTAATGAGTGAATGAATGAGTGGTAATCACTGACTGATGTTCATGGAGTGGTCTAATAACACACATACCTTCTTTGTTCTTTAACTTTTTATATCTAAAATACATGAAGACACCAAAGCCAACAGCCAGGAGAACCACAGGAACCAGGACACCCGAGACAACTTTGGGCCAGACTGGAGGAGGAGTGGGACCAGGAGGAGGACGTTCTGTCCACACAAACAAACAACCTGAACATCACCCAACAGATTCTCAGAGTATGACTCTGACCTCTGACCTTTATCGACAGCACTGACCTGCCACCTTCAGTTGCAAATGGGTCTTGCTCTGATCTTGTCCATATTTGCGGATGGTGCAGGTGTAGGTGCCGGTGTCATTGACTATGGGGTTCCTCAGAGTGAGGCTGAGGTCTCCAGTCTGCAGAGCGTTGGCTCTCATCGATGTTCGGTTGAAGTAAATAACATTCTGTTTCGTGAGATCATCCCCGCTCAGCAGACGCAGATGGACTGTTGGGATGCTGAGGTCCTTGCGGTCCCAAACCACTGCTGTGGCGTCCCGGTAAACATCCTCTGGTACCTGACAGGGCAGCATGACAGACTCTGCCCCCTCATACACCTCAAGCCCGAGACATGCTTGAAAACTGAGAGGAGAAACAGGAAACAGATGAGAGCTGTGATGTTTTTAAGGCCCGTGAAACAGAGAATGACTTCAAACACTTTACTAATGTAAAGATGTGCGCACAAATGACCGATCCAGCTCAGCAGGCAAAACCAAAAGAACTAGAGCGGGAAAAAACTGGGAATAGAAATGATCCAAAAACTCTCACCCAGACTCTGGTTTTAAGCTGGAAAACACATTTACTTCTTTTTTTTTTTTCCATTACTGAAGGTCTCTCTAATATCAATGAAAGATGGCGCCTGTGTGTTTGGCATGCCGTCAACCGCTCTTTTTTACCTGTTTGATTTTATTGTTTTTAGCTAATGTTGTGCAACATGTCAGTTCAATACTGTCGTATGATCGCCAGACTTTATTGGAAATCGGCTCATCCACCAAAGTTTCAGTTTGGTTTGGTAAAGATAGCCAGGGTTTTCTGCCTCCCTACCTGGAAGCAGTACCATTGCGCTGGCATCCCCTACCACCGCCACCAGATATGCGGAAGCGACGCAGGAGACGGGGTACCCGTGGAGGTCGCCTCGTTAAGCTGAGAATCCGGATTTCTTACCTTCCTCACGATCTACGCTCCGTTCGTCAATCTTTCCCACGACTCCTGGTACCATTAGCGCTCTGGATCCTGTGGATTCTTGGTTGGTTCCGTTGTCGGCTCTATCGGGAGCAGCCCTGTTAAATCATTCCCTCTTCGGCATCTGCGTTGGAGGGAATCGACCGATCAAACCTTCGATCGGTGGATCTGGTTGTCACTACCCGGAGGTCTCCGAACCAGCTCCCTCAGGTTGGGCTTAATAAATGCCAGATCGGTGGCGAATAAGACCTTCATCCTGAAGGATTTCTTTTCTTCCATGCATTGGATTTCCTCTGTTTGACTGAAACCTGGACTTCACCCGGTGAGTTAAGCGTTTTTCTGAACTGCTGCCCGCCGGGCTGTGCTTATTTTAGCGCTCGAGAGTTTCTGGTCGTGGCGGGGGTTAGCTGTTGTTTTAAATCACACTTTGAGTTTAAGCAACTATCCTCATGGACACGCCACACCAGTTTTGAACTTTGCCTGTGTGAACTGGGCCACTCGCCTTCATTGCTGTGTGCAATAGTTTATCGGCCTCCTAAATATAAAAAGGAGTTTTTATCTGAGTTTTCGGAGTTTCTCGCTGACTGTGCATCCCGGTATGACCAGGTCCTGCTACTCGGTGATTTTAATATACACGTATGTTGCCCAGGGAAGCCCCTGGCTAAGGACTTCATGGACCTGGTGAACTCTTTTAATCTTGTTCAATCTGTTAAATGTGCCACTCAAGAACGTGGTCACACATTGGATTTGGTGTTGTCATATGGGTTATCTGTCTGTAACTTACATGTGGAGGATGCTGTATTCTCTGATCATATGCCCATTTTATTTGACGTTGTTCCTCTTAGTCCTGTTGTTAAGCGGGCTGCACCGACGCTGATGCTATCGTGCCTTCGGCTCAGATACTGCTGAAGATTTTTCAACACTATTTGAACAACTTATGTCCAGTCCCTCTGAGTCGTCCTCCGTGAGATGGATTACTCTCTCATCTGGACTCTGTTTGTAAATCTGCCCTTGATGTTGTTGCACCTCTAAGACTCAGGCAGTGTAAACCCAAGGCCAGCCCTTGGCTAACCGATTTTACTCGAGCCATTAGAAGAGAATGTAGGAGATGTGAAAGACGATGGAAAAAGGACAGGCTGTGCGTCTCTTTGGAAGCTCTTAAGACGAGCTGGAAAGCTTACCAGAGGGCAGTAAAGACCGCCAAAAACTCCTATTTTCACAACTTATTGCTGCTAATTCACATAACCCTCGTGTTCTGTATAATACCATTAATTCTGTACTGAATGCAGAGGATCATGTTCTTTTGCAATCTTCTGAGGTTATGTGTAATAGGTTTCTCAATTTCTTTGTGGATAAGGTTGCTAGTTTGAGACCCTCCACTGTAGCTTCTGTTGACCCGGCTGTGCATGTTCCCTGTTTAAGTTTGCTTATTGCTTTCCAACCGGTTGTTCTACCTGAACTAGAGAAGCTTGTGTTAACTGCTAAACCGTGTGGTTCTCCGAATGATGTTGTTCATCCCGTTTTTCTGAAAGAGGTGTTTCCTACTGTTGGACCACATATTCTGAACATAATCAATACCAGCCTCTTGTCAGGTCAAGTACCAAGTGAGTTTAAGCATGCAGTTATTCATCCCTTACTTAAGAAACCAGGCTCAGATATTTCAGTAATGTCAAATTTTAGACCCATCTCTAAACTTCCTTTTCTGAGTAAGATCTTGGAAAAGGTTGTTCACACTCAGCTGATGGATTATCTAAACAACTTTCAAATCTTTGAAGTTTTCCAGTCCGACTTTAGGCAGCTTCATAGCACAGAGACAGCTCTCATAAAGGTTATGAATGATATTCTGGTAGCGACAGACTGTGGTAAACACGTAGTGCTTATACTACTAGATATGACTGCTGCATTTGATACAGTGGATCACAACCTGCTGATCTCTCGATTACAGCATTGTGTGGGCATTTCTGGCTTGGCACTCCTGTGGATAAAATCATATCTGTCAAACAGGAGCTTCTGTGTTAAGTTGGGCTCGTCATCGTCCTCTGTGGCCCCTCTGTCATGGGGTGTACCACAGGGATCTATTCTTGGGCCATTACTGTTTTCATTGTATCTCCTGCCACTGGGTGCGATCTTTCAGAAACACAATGTTTCATTTCATCTATATGCTGATGATTGCCAGCTCTATTTTCCTTTCAGTCATTCTGATAGCTCCTCAATTAGACTCCTGCTTGATTGCCTTAGTGATGTTAAGTCATGGATGGCTCAAAACTTTTAAATTTTAATGAGCGTAAAAGCGGAAGCAATTGTGTTTGGCCCGAATCGTTCCTCTGATATCCCTGATGTTGACCTTGCTGCTCTGACCCCTCACCTGAAGAGCTCGATTACCAATCTTGGGTTAAAATCGACTCTGCTCTTACCTTTGATGGCCACGTGAATGGGGTGGTGAAATCGTCATTCTATCACCTCAGGCGTCTGTCGAAGGTTAAACCTTTCCTTTCAAGGCGTGATTTGGAGACTGTCATCCACGCTTTTATAACCTCACGCTTGGATCATTGTAACTCCCTTTTAATTGGGGTTGGACTGGGCACTCTGACACGCCTGCAATTAGTACAGAATGCTGCGGCACGGTTTTTATCTGGTAAAAGGAAATTTGAGCACATTACTCCAGTTCTGGCCTCCTGCACTGGCTTCCAATTGAATTTAGGATTCATTTTAAAGTTCTTTTATTGGTTTTAAATCTTTAAATGGTCTGGCACCTGCATATATGTCTGATTTGCTGAAGCCCTATGTCCCCACTCGTTCGCTCCGGTCAGCTGAGCAGCTGTTGCTCTCAGTCCCCAAATCACGGCTGAAACTGAGAGGAGACCGAGCGTTCTCTATTGTGGCTCCTAAGCTTTGGAATAACCTTCCTCTTCACATTAGGCAATCGACATCAGTGCTGGTTTTAAATCCAGATTGAAAACGCATTTTTATTCACTGGCTTTTGACTCAGTGGTTGACTGACTTGTATTTACTTATATTTTATTGTTTTTGCTATGTTTATTATGTTTATTATTTTTATCGTATTTATTATTCTTATGGTATCTATTATGTTTCTATTGTTCAGCACTTTGGTCAGCCTTGTGTGTTTTTAAAGTGCTATATAAATAAACGATGATGATGATGATGATGATGATGATGATGATGATGATGATGAATTAATGTTCACCAAGTTTCAAAGTTGTTTCTTTGTGTAACTATTCAAGGGTTCCTCTGGCCGGCTGAATAAAGCTGGCAACTACAGCCATATAAAAAAAAAACAACCCAGAAACTTACAAAGACCGAGCCCAGTCTTCATGCTGCTGCTTCTCTGCCTTAAAAACCACCAGGGAGAGAAAAACCCTGACAGCTGCATGCAGCTACAATTAAACAGGCAGCCCTAAGAGAACCAGCACCATGCAAATCCATGAAGTCCTTTGAATTTTCCAAGTAAAGTGCATATGTAATGTTTTTCTTTCTTATTTTAGTCACTATTAGCAGATTTTTGAAACTGACCCACAGAAATGGGACTTCAAAGAACTCAAGCAAGCTGAGAAAAGTGTAGGACCTTTGGCTTAGTGCACCCACCCTTTTTACTCATCAGCCATAAAAGACTGACGGTCCAGTCGTGGGATTCCCAAACTGATACCATGGCGCAGCTTCATCTTGGATCAGTTTGAATCTCAGTGACCATCATGACCATCCCAAGGTCAGAGGTCAGCTTAGGATTTTCCCATTCGTACGATAGATGCATCTACTGGGAAGCTGAGGGGTGCCAGTACTTTAAATACAGCGTATTTTAAATGGCAACACATGTAACAGTGGACTGCAGTATTAACCACACATTATACTTTTATGACAGCCCATTACAGCAGAGGGGCTTTAATAGGCTGCTGGGTCCCTTTCCCTCGCCTGGGAAGAACTGCCTGTGTCCTGAGCCGGCTGTGAGGACACGAGTGCAGCACTCCGGACACAAAACTAACAAAGCTGAGAAATTTAGGAACCGAATACAAAGTAAGAAGTACTGTGGCTAGGATCAGGAACAGAGAGCACACAGCACAGAGGGAAGACACGACAACAAGGTAACATAACATACTGGACCAGGGACTTTCAAAATAAAACAGGAAACACCGCTCAGAGACAAAGACTTCAGGCATATAAACCTGACACTGGACAAGGCGAACAACCACAGAGACGAAGCACAGAGAGAGAGAGGAGACACGACTGGGGACAGAGAGAGGACTGACTTCCACAGGAGACGCTGAGGACAAAGAGACAGGAAACAGGAAACTGAAACATCGAGCCAGAAACCATGAACTGGAGACACTGGAATGACCTAAATAGCACAAAGCTGGAGCTCCAGTCATCATGAATGCAGCACAAACCTCACAACACAAAGACACAAAGTCACACCCTTGTATCTAATGAACTATACTTTAAATAGTCTGATGCTAATAATAACCTCACAGCTGATATTTATCATGAGAGCAGGGACGGTGTGTTCTTAGGTTTTACAACAGAGAGAAACATCTGTTATCACCTAACGTCACGCCCTGCTTTAACCACACATACCACAGCAGCCACAAACATGAACACGAACAACCTGTTTCACCAGGACTTATAAGCATGTTTCCTCATTACAGCCTCACATCACTAATGAAGCCACAGCAACCGTTTGTAAAAGCTTTATTAGAAACAGCCAAACCATTACTCTCACATGCTGCTAACATTGCTAACTACATGCTGCATACATCCATCAATGAAGCCTCCCCACATAAAGGTCTCCTCCCCCGTCAGTGATGTCTCGTGGGCTCAGAGACGTGTCTGTGTTTCGGGCTTTCACATGTGTCACGGGGAGCTGATTGTATCAGCGGGATCCGCCCGGTATGAAGGCCGCACAGGGAGCTACAGACGGCACAAATCACTGCACCGCTGTCTGTAACCCGTCTGTACCTCACTCTGTACGGCCTGTCTGTGTGTGTCAGGAGGCTCCTGCACAGACAGACACGACAGGCCAGTCTGTCGGCGGGTGTGCGCTGCCGTGGGTCGGTTAGCTAGAGCGGTCCGTGTTTTCCTGTCGGCTTTCTCACCTTTGAACTTTTTAGTTACGCCGGTCTTCGCGCGCGCGCCCATTCAGAGAGGATAGGAGTGGGTTTCTTACCGTGGGGCTTCTTTATCCTCCATGAAGACTCCCGTAAACACAGAAAAGCACAGCAAAACACCGACAGCTCTCATAGCGGTACTTTGTCGTGCCACGCCCACTGTGACGTGGCTTTTTACTTTCGGTTTCAGGGGAGTTCCCGGGGATCACGCGTGTGTGTGAGTAAATATGGGGCAGGAGTTACAGGTATGCGGGGTGGAGGAAAGGTGGGGCTGATTTAGACTGTAGAGGAATTCTGTGGTAGATTCATTTTCATAAAGTGGAAACAAAATAAAATATATAATCACACTGAAGCAGCTCACACGTAACAAAACACACCTCAAAAATCACGAGTGATAATATTGTCTCAGATATGAAGGAGTAGAAGCAGGAAGTACCAGAGCATGGTAATATTACATGTAATACCTCAGAGTCAGTGGACTGAGTCTCATCCTGTGCCATGGCTTAGTTACATCACATAGTTTATGTAGCTGTAGGATAAATACACATTAGATAGGAGTCTAGATGCATTCTCAATCATCCAGGTAAGTAAATCTCCAAAAGTTGATTCTGTTCATCTGGATGTAGCGTTTTCAGTGGGAGAAACGTTTCGTCACTCAGAAGTCACTTGGATTAGACACGAGTGAAAACATAAGTCAGGTTTATTTCTCTCAGCTTTGCACTAACAAATTAAAATCCCTTAAATAACTGAGAAACAAAGAGAAGAAGAAGAGGAGCAGAGTGAAGGTTGTCCATCAGACCGAGTGTGTCCTAAGCTCCCTGTTCAGAGACAAACATCACTGATGTCAGCTCTTAGCTGTTCACCTCTGACCCCTGTAACAATGATCAATGCACAACACCTGGATCAGCTGACTGCTCTGATACAGACCTGAAGAAAGAAACAGAAAGTGAAGAAAGACAAGTAGCTGCAGAAAAAGAAGGTCAGAGGTTGTGCCACAGCCAGGCTGGTCCTGGATCAGATTCTGTCAGGGTGCTCCACATAAACCCGTCTGTGTGTTTCCAGGCTGATTTAGCTCTGCTGATGGAGGACGACGGCGCTGACGCCAAACACAAACACTTCAACTACAACAAGGTCATGGATCAGCAGAACCTGAGCAAGAAGAAGAGGAAGAAGCTGCTGAAAAAAGAGGAGGAGACTTCCGGGTGAAAATCCTGATCTCACATATAATCCAGCAGTGATCCAGCATTGTCTGTCTTGCTCGCTGTTAGCCCACAATAGAGTAGAATAGAGTAATCTTTTTTGTTTTCATACAGGAACAACAAAGTTTAGACTCTCTCCTTTTACAAATAGTAAAAAAAAGACCTTATTACACTTTATTATCATTATTATTAATATCACTGCAAGTTATCCTACTGCATGTGGAGCTTGGTTCTGATTTGTCTGTACGCAACAGGATCATTTGGTAATTAATAAGCAAACGGGTGTTCCTGTTTAGGCTCAGATCGTTTTGATGTTTAGAGACTCGCAGTGACGTGAAACAACCCAAATGTATTAAAGCAAATGTAAGGAGCCTGTTTTGAAAATGTAAGTAGAAAGTACATTTAAAGTGCTTAAAAAAAGAGAATTACTCAGGTACCTGAAAATTCTACTTAAATACAGTAAAAAAAAAGTATTTGCACTTTGTTACTTCCCACCTCTGCGGATCAGTCAAATCCACATCTTTGCAATTATGTAATACAATGTGCAGGAGTTTAGCTCTGTTGCCTCTCAGCAAGAAGGTCCTAGGTTTGAATCCAGTCTAGGTTCCTTCTGTGTGGAGTTTGCATGTTCTGCCTGTCTATGTGGGTTCTCTCTGGCTTCCTCCCACAGTCCCAACACATGCATGGACTTAATTGGTGATTCTATATCGGCTGTAAGTGTGAATGTGAGTGTGAATGGTGGGAAACATGGAAACAGTCATGGGAGAGGAGAGAGACAGAGAGACACGTTAAGAGGGACATGATAGGCTGGGGAGAACACACTTGATACACATGTGTTTCATGGAGTGAGGAAACATGTGAGCAAAAAGGGGAGACCAAACACAAAGGCATGACTGGGACCCAGGGAATGAGGAAGTGAGAGACAATGAGGGGGGCAGACGTAAACACAGATGTAACAGTGGCACTTTGTCTCTGTTTCACTCTTCTGTACCACCTTTAGGAGTCAGTCCAGCAGCAAGCTTTTGAAGCGCAAGGAAGACCAGGTACTTTTCTTTCAAAAAAGATGTTTAATGAGACTTTAAATTAACATGGAAAGACTTGGTCAAAAAACTGCATTGCTTCCAGCCTATCTGACTCCCCAACTACGTAAGCACACCAGAACTTCACATTTCCATATCCTATGTTTTTACCATAACCGCATTTGGAAATTAACTGGAAATTATATATTTAACAACAAAAAGTTATATTTCTCATTATAATCATTTTACCAGTACCAAGAAACTAGCCTTTAATTGGCTCTTACAACAGATGTCACAACAGACACATACTGGAAACACGGAGGAGAGACCAAAATGTAAGGGGAACCTAACACACAAGAAAGTAAACAGGAAACACAAGGAACTCAGAACACAGAATAACCTCAAGACTAACTAATGAACCTAAAATCATTATACATAACAATCACCAAAACACAAGAAAGTCATAGTCCTGGGTCAAATGACCCAGACCCATGACACACCAAGTTTACTAGGATTACTGATTTTTGAGTACCACCCTGAGCTGAAGTGTTTCTGTGGAGGCTTCCCCCACTACAGAGAGCAAAGAGACACTGAAGAACCATATGACAATAACCAGAACCCAGGATAAAGAGTTTGAGTGAATGTGGTGTTGAAGGTGTGGAGGTGGATCAGAGTGTCAGAGGAGACTCTGTAGAAGGACAGAGTGCCAGCAGGACAGTCCACATACACTGCTACTCTGTTAGAGACAGAGGAGGAGGAGGAGGAGGAGGAGAAGGAGAGGTCTGTTCTCCTGTTATTGTGACACACAGAGTACTGATCAGCACCGGAGCACCTCAAACTCCACGACTGACTGTTTACTCCAAACCTGCTGTCATTGCTGCCTCCTCTCCCTGTGACTCCTCTGTAAGTCACTGAAATGTGAACCTCTCCGCTCCACTCAACCTCCCAGTAACAGCGACCAGTCAGACCATTTGTACACAGCAGCTGAAGCCAGTACTCAAACCTCTCTGGGTGATCAGGATAAGGCTGCTCCTCTGTTACTGCCGTCACTCTTCTGTTGTTGTCGGACAGTTTAAGTTTTCTGTGCACTGAGTTTGTGTCCAGTTTAAGATCACAGGAATCTGACGGAGAGAAGAAGAAACAACAACAGCAGTTTATCACCTGAAGACTTCATCTGCTGCCTTATCCACAGACTGATGGAGACAACTTCACAGTGATTCATCCCTTTAGAATCTTTAGTGTGATTTAAACTAGTGTTATTTTCATAAATATAAGTGAGCACACACTCACACTTCCTCAGACCAGGTTTCAGCCTGTGCTGTCCACCATGGTCCAGCCTGGAAGAAGAAACAAATTTGAATTCATCTTTAAAGCAGAGACAAAGAGACACAGGGACATGGAAGAAAGACATGAAAGGCCTTAAAATGCTTCTACTCATTTAAAAGACTTTCAAATTGCAATTCTGCTGTATGGTACCAACAGCCATGGGTAACCCTGGATCCAACAGAGACGCTGAGGCAGGAACATGGAAACTAGTTGATCGTATGAAAATATATGAAACAACCAGAATATCAATACATGTTTCTGATCCTCTACATCATGGAAAATCAAGATCAATGAGCTCCTGGCCTTCTGCTCTATGGGAGGTTTCTGTCTGTCCTGAGCTTTTGTTAGTACGTCTATGTTACACTTTAACAGGTGTACTGTCCCAGTCCCCACCTTCCACTGACACCGGAACAGCACTGAGTAAATGAAAAATTGGAATGATGAAGTGAGAGGCTGAGGTTTCATGGTTCACTAAGAAACTGGATGAAAGCGCAGGAGATTGGAAAAAAGGTTCACAGCTTTTTATTTCAAGGAAAGTACAAAGAACCAGGAGAACATGTGACCCATCTAACAAACAAGGTGAATTGCTATTTTGTTGGTGATGGTTTAGATTAGAGCATTTTTGTCAGATAAATACTCCTCCCTCAAGTCGGATTGATTGATGATCAGATTAATGTTTCAGGTGAGAGTTACCTACAACAAATATTGTAACTGCTACTGTGTTAAGAGAATACTGCTGTTAAAAAGCACGCTATTTGTTTAAAAGCTTTAAAACTGAATATTATACTACTCATAAAACAGCACTTTTAAAATAAGCATGTAATAAACTAATATAATATTACATGTAGCAATGTGATTAATCGATGACGAGCATTAATAAATACTGAAACTATCATACCTAAGAGTGTTCAGTCTCCAGCGTGGATCATCCAGTAAGCTAGACAGCAGCTTCATGCCTGAGTCTCCTGGATGATTGTAGCTCAGGTCTAGCTCTCTCAAATGTGAGGGGTTGGAGTTCAGAGCTAATACCAGAGAAGTACAACCATCCTGAGTGATCAGACAGCCTGAGAGCCTGAGGACAAACACAAAGATATAAAACGTAAAGCAAAGAGAATTATGTATTTTATTTTGATATGTATCTTTAAACTTGGTTCCAAAAAAATATGCTTTTATTTTTTCAGAGATACTGATTCACTCTATGGCACATGGATTCTTTACTGAACCATTGTCTCCAGAAAATGTATTGAATCACACAGATCTATAATACTTGAGGAAGCTGGATTTGAGAGCACTGTAAATACAACATGCTTCTATTACAGTGTAGATTCACTGTTTGCGTGATTTGTTTCAGGGTTGAAAAGTGTAGCAACGGCATGTTTCCAGCATCGTACAAATTAGCATTGCTCTCTAGAAACAGTTTTTCCTTTTGTTTCAGGTGTAAAGGGACAGGAGAAGGGACTAAGACTGGGCTAAGATTTAAAGTTTTAAATGATCGAGGACATCCCTGTTGCTAGCCATTTGTTTGGTTGTGACTCAGCTAACATATTTGTGCTTTTTGTAGCACTTTAAATGTGTTTATCTAAAGTTCGTGATCATGCCTTTTTTATGGTGATGTGTGTTAGTGCTATGGCTTGTGTGTACTCCAGCTTGGCCGTTTTTCTGTTTGTTTTGGTTTCCATGTTGAGGTCCAGCGTACTATGTGTATAATCTTTCATTATTATTAATCTCTGGCTCTCATCCACTGCATCTCTTTGTATTGTCTTCAATCTATTATTTTAGGTCTTTACCTTACAATATGAAGTCAACTATTGTTGTGATTTGGCACTAAAGTTGAATGAAAAAATAAATAGCACTGAATATTGTCACATCCCACTACCTCACCAGAGCCAGGCATATCATAAAAGGCTCCTCACACTTTGGCCGTAAACACTTCCTGTTGCTATCAACAGTCACTGACCCACTAAGTCCTTTTTGACAACCTTGACATTACAGTGCACTTTATACAATTCTGTTTAACAGGTTCTCATTTTATATGGTTAGTTATATATACACAAGGGCGTAGATTTGGTTTTGGCATTGGTGGGGACGGATGATTCAACCACCAAACCCTGCCCTGTTTCTTATTTTTTTCCTTTTTGTCTTTGCTTCTTGATAAAAAAGGAGAAATATACTTGCCTACATGTGCTATTCTACATGCTTTTAAACCATTTAAAATTACAATTCATACTTTTATATGTGAATTATATAATGTTAAATTACTATTAAAAAGTATTTTAGACTTTAGTTTACTTCAGCCATATTCCATATAAATCAGGTATCATACAAAAATAAAAATAGCTTCAAATACAGTCATGACAATAAAAGAATATGACTTTAAGGACTTAACAACATTACTTCAGTTACAGTACACCAACATCTCTAATACACTAAGGGAACACTGAATGACCTGGTGGTTTTTCTACATAAAACTAATCTAAGATTACCACAAAGTGAAAGATCTGTCAGCAAAATTATCCAACATCTTAGGCACATTATTGACCCAATCAGTTCAGTGAGCTGGGATTTTTTTATTCTAAACATGAACTACTGTTACAGCAACAGACATGGACTACTGGTGCCCCACACAACAACTCAATGTCCACTATGTGAAGGAGCCAAACACATGCTTTCTCCTCTCGTTAATCTATAGCACCAAATCATCAGTCAGTCTCCTGTGACCTCGCCTCTTCACCTCTGTCCGAGCTACAACATGGCAGAGCTGCCTCCGTCACCTGATAAATAACAGTGAGACATTCCAAATACATGCAGTCACACATGTGCTTCAAATACAGTCATGAACCAACAAGTCATCATCCAATTTCACCTCTGATCTTGTATCACCATTACTCTCTGAGCTTTGTGTTGGTTCTTCTGTCACCTGACAAATAGGACATACATGACAATAAGAATAAAATAGCTGCTTCAGTGTTTCTGTCTGTGCAGATCTTGACTCATCAGTAATGTTTGTAGGGTGAGTGCATTTTTAAAACAATTTGTGCAAACTGCACTACAAGGTGGAATATTTGCACAATCATGACTACCTCATGATATTTTGTCTCAAACATTAACCCTATGAATATGTCAGTACCATTAGGATGAAATTATTGTGTCACCAACATTTTAACGTTAGACATATAATTTTAACAGCCTCTGTAAACTAATATCCTGGCTTGCTCGAGGCTCCGTTTTCTCTGACAGTTTCAATCAAAATTAGAAATGCTGCTCTGAGACTGAGATAACTAATAGTGCTGCATGTCGTGCATTTAGTTTCCAAAACACGTTATTCATGGTTACATACAATTTTAGACTGATGTGGGCCAAAGCCTAGCATAGCCTGTAACGTTATTATGACGGACACATTCTATGAGTGAACTTGACTTTAAGTGACTTACAGGTTTCTTTGAAAAATACTTTCTTATATCCAGGTTCTTCCTTTTTGCTGCCATCCTCCTCTCCTCCTTTCAGGTCCTCGCAGCGCAGGCTTGCCGCTGCTAAAACTAAACAGAGCTCCCTGAAAGGCGTAGCCAATCACATTTGCCATAATTGTCACATGACGTAGGACTCCAGTAGAGAACTTTCTGCACCGCTGGGTGAATGAGATGTTGACAGATCGTTTTTTTTCTCTTTCTATCGGGTTTGTTTTTCTTCACTTGAAGAGATCAAATTATTGGTGGGGACAATTCAATAATGGCTGGATATTGGTTTGGACATGTCCCTTTCGTCCATGCCAAATCTACGCCCTTCTATATACATATATTTTAGTCATCTTGTGTGAATGTGTGTGATTGTGACTTTTTAATGCACCTGATAGTGGAGCAAATTTCCTGATTTAATTGTAAGTTCTACATCAATGACAATAAAGGCACATTACTTTTTTGGTAGTAAAATGAAAATATTATTTAACATATTTGCAATAATTAGTGGGTATCTGTATTTGTACCTTGTATCTATACATTGTATGAATGTGCCTTGTTGGCATGCCCAAAATGCAAACCAAAAAGGTTCATAATTCTGCACCACAAACCAATGATTGACATCAATGTGGCTATGAATTTTATATGCCATTTATCTAAATACACAAATAAAAGAGGGCTTATTATGACTGCATCATCAAATACCGCTTAAGTAGTTAATTAATGTGTATATAAAGCTACATATCAAGAAAGTCATCTGCTGGTCATTCACTAAAGATAAGCCGAACCCTAACCTCAGAGCCTCCAGTGTACAGTGTAGACTCTCCAATCCCACAGACAGCAGCTTCACTCCAGAATCCCACAGGTCATTGTTATTCAGGTCCAGTTCTCTTAGATTAGTCGACCGTGAGCTGATGACTGATAACATAGCTCCACAACTTCTTTCTGACAGATTGCAGCCACTTAGCCTGGAGAACAGATAAAGACACACAGTGAAACTGATTCTATGATAGACAGTGTAAAACGCTGTCAGGTTATTTCAGTTAAAGTTTCATGAGGAAAAAAAGATGGTAGTTGAGTAGTGCTTTTATGGTGCTATTTCACAGGATAATCTCAGCTATAATTCAAATATTAAACTTAAAGTAAGCTTTATACTAAATCTAAAGCCATAATTAATGTTAGCATGTAGTTATATGAAGATCTGCTGACTGAGAATTACTAGTTGATAACAGCCCTGTGTCACAGTTTTTCGTGCACTCACAGAGCTCTGTGGGAGGCTTTGACAACTGGCAACAGCCTCAGAAGAGCCTCCTCTGAAGCAGAGTATTTCTTCAGGTCAAACACATCCAGATCTTTTTCTGATGACAGTAAGATGAAGACCAGAGCTGACCACTGAGCAGAAGACAGTTGATCTGTGGAGAGACTTCCTGAACTCAGGGACTGTTGGATCTCCTCCACCAGAGAACGATCATTTAGCTCATTCAGACAGTGGAACAGATTGATGCATCTGTCTGGAGACAGATTCTCATTGAGCTTCTTCTTGATGTATTGGACTGTTTTCCGATTGGTCTCTGTGCCACTATCTTTCGTCATTAACAGGTCCTGCAGTTTATCCTGATTGGTCTGCAGTGATAGACCCAGGAGGAAGCGAAGGAATAAGTCCAGGTGTCCATTTGGACTCTGCAAGGCCCTGTCAATGGAAATCCTGTGGATCTTCTTTGAAGATGTCTTACTTAAAAGCAGTCGAAGGTTTTTCAGTGATGGTTGTGGTAAAGGCATGACATTTATGTTGCTGTTATTAAGTGACATCCTTACATAAAGAGCAGCCAGAAACTCCTGAACACTCAGATGGACAAAGCTGAACATCTCATCTTTCCCTTTCCTTCCTCGCTCTTCTTTGAAGATCTCTGTGAACACTCCTGAGCATACCGAGGCTTCACTAACATCAGTGCTGCTCTTTCTCAGATCTTTTTCATAGAAGATCAGGTTGCCCTTGTCCAGTTGCTGAAAGGCAAGTTTTGCTAATGACTTAATGTATTCAATGCTTTTCTGTGGGCCATACTTTTCTTTTGTCCGATCAATCTGAAACACCAGGAACTCTGCATACATCTCAGTCAGGGTCTTGGGCAGCTGTCCTCCTCTGGTTTTCAGCACATCTTCTAGAACTGTAGCAGTGATCCAGCAGAAGACTGGGATATGGCACATGATGTGGAGGCTTCCTGTTGTCTTGATGTGGGAGATGATTTTGACAGCTTGCTCCTTACCTTTGAATCTCTTCCTGAAGTACTCCTCCTTCTGTGGGTCAGTGAACCCTCTGACCTCTGTTGTGCTGCTGATAAACTCTCGAGGGATCTGATTGGCTGCTGCAGGCCGTGTGGTTATCCAGATGTGAGCAGAGCGTAGTAATTTTCCATTGATGAGTTTTCTCAACAAGACATCTGTTTTAGTTGACTTTGTTACATCGACAGAGCGAATATCTTCAGAATGAAAGTCGAGATGAAGGCGGCTCTCATCCAGCCCATCAAACACAAACAGAAGTTTGAATTTACTTTTGTCATAGTTGGTGATTCCCGATGACTGAATATCTTTAAAGATGTAATTAAGAGCCTCCTCTGTGATGCCTACAGTTTCTGGGATACATTCATGAATGAGCTCTGCCAAACTGAACTTTTCTCCCTTCAGTCGATTCAGCTGACGGAAGGTGAAGGGGAAAACCAGATGCACATCTTGATTGGATCTTTGTTCAGCCCAGTCCAACACAAACTTGTGAACAAGGAAAGTTTTTCCAATTCCTGCGATTCCATTGGTCATCACTGTTTTAATGGGTCTGTATTCTCCAGAAGGATGTTTGAATATGTCTGTGGGTTTAACAGCTTTCTCTGTTTCTTCCGGCTTCCATGCCTTTTCAATCTGCCGGACCTCATGCTGTATGTTGATATGTATGTCATACCCAGCTGTGATGTATAGTTCTGTGTAGATATCAGCCAGACGCTGTATATCTTCTGCCCACCCTTCTTGTGCACACATAAACTTGTCCTGGAAGTTTGATTGAAGCATCTGTTGGTAATGCGTGATGGGTTGAGGCTCTGGTACTGGAACCATCACATCTGTGTCAAACAGGGTAATAAAAATATTGTGTACAACTCATAGTGCTGTCATGTCATTCTCTAAAATGCAAAACTATGACTGGACTACTGGAGATGTATTGGCCATCTGCAGCTGACCATTTTTTCTGGAGTGATTTTATGCACGTCTATTAGTGGTCTGCATCTTTTGAACTCAAATGAATAAATGTGAATGGTATGAATCTCACTTGATCATCATGAACTTGAGGGATCACAATGTCTAGCGAGCCACAGTGAATCCATATCAGCTGATTTGGTGAACTGGAGAAAGAACAGGACAACTCCTGAAAATGGGAAGCATTTAGCACAGGCGTGGGGAACTCCAGGCCTCGAAGGACGGTGTCCTGCAGGTTTTGGATGTGTCCTTGATCCAACACAGCTGATTTAATTAGCTTGAAGTTCTCCAGAGGCCTAATAATGAACTAATCATTTGATTCAGTTGTGTTGACCCAGGGTGAGATCTAAAACCTGCAGGACACCGGCCCTCGAGGCCTGGAGTTTGACACCCCTGATATAGCATGTGGTGGCCATAGAGCAGGGGTGGGCACCGAGGGCCGGTGTCCCTGCAGGTTTTACATGTGTCCTTGAACCAACACAGCTGATTTAAATGGCTAAATTATCTCCTCAACATGTCCTGATGTTCTCCAGAGGCCTGGTAACAAACTAATCATGTGATTCAGGTGTGTTGACCCAAGGTGAGATCTAAAACCTGCTGGAACCTGTTTTATTACCGAAGCTCTCTCATTCTAGTCTAAACAACAGTGTCTCAGTAACCTTCCACTAGAGATAGTCTCCTCTTATCTACATTTTTCCCAGGCATGTGTGAGCGAGAGTCTGCAGCTTTCTACTCCCCAAGGACACATGGTCTCTTGCCTTTATTTTTCAGGGCTGTGTCAGCTTAATACTACACTACATAACTTTATAACACGTATTAATAAAAAGCATAGCTTTATTGAGGCACAGAAAATTTATTTATTCCCAACACAAGCTATCATTAAAGAACTGCACTAACTGAGGCTGTAATAATGTACTGCAGTAACTGAATTTACTACTGCAGTGAGCTAAACAATTCTAAAGACAATAGCAACACTGAAAAAAACATTTTTAAATAAACTTGGAGGATACCAATATACATGGGGCGACCATGGTTCAGGCGGTTGGGAAGTTCGACTTGTAACCGGAAGGTTGCTGGTTCGATCCCCAGCTCTGTCTCTCTTGGTCGTTGTGTCCTTGGGCAAGACACTTCACCTACCGCCTACTGGTGATGGCCAGATATGGTGCAGCCTCGCTTCTGTCAGTTTGCCCCAGGACAGCTGTGGCTACAACTGTAGCTTGCCTCCACCAGTGTGTGAATGTGAGAGTGAATGAACAGTGGAATTGTAAAGCGCTTTGAGGTCTCGAAAAGCGCTATATAAATGCAATCCATTATTATAAAGGTTTAGAGCTGTGCACCTCAAAGGGCTAACACTGGAATTTTTAACAAGTTCCTTTACAGTGGACAGTGGAGTTCAACATTATAAATGACTATAAAACAACAAAGAATTATGGGTAAAACCAGGTGACAGTTCAATATCCTGCTCACACAGTTACTGCTAGTATATGTTAAGTGATCTTTTTTTCCTCTATGTCCACAATGTGATCTTCACATTGAGATGTTTGGAGTAAAGAAACCTGGAATGTATGAAAAACAAAGCAGTGACTTACCTTCAGTCTGAGGAAGAGGAGCCTGAGTCTGAGAGGTCAAATCACTGACATTCACTGACAAACAGATGTTGAAAGTATTAAAGCTCTATAAAACTTTCTCAGTCTGCACTGACTTCCTGTTTGTCCCTTGCTGTGACTCACCTTCGGGTCTGGACCTGATAACAGACAAACTGAGCAGCAGGTCATTCCTGCTGATCCTCTCTAAAACCCTTCTGGTCACCTCAACAGCTCCAGAAAGTCTGTAGGTCTGCACCATCAGGTCCACGGTGTCCCACCTGCTTGTTGTTTCCAGTCGGCTCTTCTTGATGGTCATGGGGCCTTGAATGACATCGGTCTGCTGTAGGAACCACTTGAATTTATTAAACTCTTCATCTCCCAGATCTTCCAGAGTGTTTAAAAGGTCCTCTGACATCATCACAGCTGAATGAAGATAGATTAGCTGTTAAGTTAAGCCAGCAAGTATGGAACAGCTAGACAGATCTGAGTTTTCCGCCCTTCTATATATTATTAGTATAACACTCATACATAAAATGTTAAAATTATAACTATGTAACTGACATAATTTCTGGTTGTAATAGAGTGATGTTAACGATTGTATTAATAATGAGTATTGTTGCATGGCCCAGTGGAGCCACAGTTATGTTGAGCTAAGTACAATACTTAATTCTTGATGTTGGTGTTCTATATTTTCACTGGTATTGTATTTATGTTTTTAGTATTTATATGTTTTCTGTCATGGTCTGTGTGCAGGCAGGCTGGAGGAGAACCCAAGTGCAGGACTTATGGAGGCAAAAGTGAACTTAACAGAACCACAGCTTTATTGCTGGCTAAAATACAAAACTGAAATAACATAAGAACGGAACAAACAAGCAGAAATGATGGTATGACGCGACAACAAGCACCGAAGGACACGCACCATAAATACACAGACAGGAACGGGGGAGAACGAGGAACAGGTGAAATAACAGCTGGAACCAATTGGACAAGGTGCGGAAGACAGAATACACCAACAGAAGACACAGACTTTAAAAGTAAAAACAGGAAATCCATAGGCAAATCTCAGAGGCACAGAACTAAACTTATAAAACACTACAGATAACAAATTACAATAACAATACACAAAACACTCAGTCACTGACCGAGGACTGTGACATTATCTCATTGTATGTTCAGCACTTTTTTCAGTGCTGGCTGTTTTGCTTTATAAATAAAGTTGGCTTGGCTTTATTCAATTAAATTCAACTTTATTTATATTGCCCCAATTAACAACAACAGTTCCCTCAGTAAAATAAACCTTACAATAACAAACACAATATATTAGCACAGTAGTATAGTCTGTAGAATAGTTTAGTAGCCGCTATTTTGCCAAACTATTAGCAAAATAGTTCAATAGCATCAATCTAACTCAGAGTATGACCGCCATCAAAAACAGCCCCCGGATCCTCCTCAGTGCCTGGTGACCTGGCTATGTTGCCCACCTGCTGGGACTGTCTTAAATGTTTAAACTAAATTATCTAATTTTTCATCTGTTTTGTAATGCCTAAACACAAATGTAAGAAAATCATTGGCCAATTCTCTGTCGAATAATAGATTTTAATCTGAAACAACTTCATGGTTGAAAAATACAATATGAAAAAAACAACAGGGTGTCGCTGTAAGCTAATTATGTCACCATAAATACAGCATCAATAATAATGTAATCACCTTTAAATATAAACGGTTCTAAGTGTATATGATTAATTTATAGAGTACATATATATACACTGATAAATAGAACAGAGGACTTCTCCCTTTCATTGTGCTGCTCTGAGGTTACAGCTGAAGGGAAAGTTCTGGACTTGTGAAATTTCCTGTTTAGCCTCATATTTCTTCACAGTAAATCGCAGGAAGTGTGTTTAATTCCCCATAAAAGCAGATAAATCAGATAAAAAAACCTCAAACACTATTACTACTAACTAGTAACTAATAATACTACTAACTACTACTACTAACTAGAATAAGCTGTCGTCAGGTCAGTTAAAGCCGTGAGCAGAAGGTGGGAATGTATTTCAGACTTACACAGAAACAGGAGCGCTGTTGATGCTTTGGAGGGTTTCTGATCCGAGCAGCTGTGAAAGACGGCAGGAAGAGGAAGACTGGGTAATATGAGGCAAGTGTGAAATGTGCTCACATCCTTGCTGACTATTACACATGAAGCCTTAAAACAGATCCAACTGCAGCTCTAATGACTGAGACTGAAGAATTACTCCACCTGCTCTGAAGCCTTTTATAATCAATCAAAGGACATCAGGACTTTAACAGGCTTAATTTCTCAGTGTGAACACAAACAGAGGAAAAAGCAGGACTTTCTGTCCTAAACCATAAGAACATAATCTGTCCTCAAGGGGGCAGCAAACCCTCACATACGAGTCAAAGCAGCTCTTTATGTCAGTGTGAAAATTCAGAAATCAGCATTTTAATCTGCTGATTAAAATACTGCGTAGTCTGAAGCAAAAAAACAAAAACATGCTCACCAACCCGAGCTGAGAAATCAAGCAGTTCCTCTGCTGCACAGGCAGCAGTGAGTCAGTCCCACAGACTCTCATGTCATGTCTCTCTCGCTCTCTCTCTCTCTCTCTCTCTCTCGCGCTCTCTCGCTCTCTCTCTCTCTCTCTCTCTCTCTCTCTCTCACACACACACACACACACACACACACACACACACACACCCCCTGCATGGAACTCCATAATTAACCTAAAACTGGTCAATGATAGCCCATAATTATCTAAGACAGCTGACTGAAAAGGTAGTCTGTCAGGTCCTTTTTGATCCCCGGGTCATCTGCAGGAATCACACTGTGATACATATCCAGTTTAGGGCATTCCTACTCTTCTTGTAGGGAAATTCTGGACCATTTAACCATCTGCACATTTGAGGAAATCCCCAGCTTTCATACTTCTGGATGGGTCATCTCTGCAAGGTTCTCCTTGGAGGAAACATCTCTCCACTGATTCCCATCTGTTGCTTCTCGAATGACAGAAATTCTGTTTGCAACAAAGATACTAAATGTTCGGTTTTCATTGGAGATGCATTGTATTAGTCCAGAAAAATGATTTGTCCAACCTTATCTGCAACTCTTTTTGCAGAAGCATGTTCACTGGAACTGAAAGAACTGCAGCAGTGAATTCCAGCCTGGGAATTGTAGTTTTCTTAAGAGGAGCAACTCTAGCTTTTCCCAGGATAAAGGCAACATGTGAGATGTTATTCTTTTTCAGTTTTAAATATGACACTGTTCCATAACCATCTTGACTTGCATCAGAAGAATGATGAAGCTGTGCCTTATCTGGTCTTCCATAGAAACTCAGTTTAATGCAGCGTTTCACTTTTAAATCAGCTGGAGATCTTCCAGCCAATCACACCACCGCTGGGATAGAGTGGGGAATAACTTCATCCCACTTCAAATTTTGTCAACCAATCTCCTGAAGCAACAGTTTAGATAGCATACTGTAGGGAGACAAGATTCCCAAAGGTCCATACAATGAGCTGACCACAGACTAAATGCGCCTTCTGGTTGGTGGATGGTCCTGCACAAAGGTGAACTCATCTGTTTCTATGCACCACTGTAAACCCATGGCTCTCTCACTTGGAAGTTGATCTGTGTCCAAATCCAGATCCTTGATTTCCTTTGCTCTCCTTTCCTGTGGGATTGACATGAGCACTGTGCGACTATTGCTGATCCATTAGTACAAATATCAGTCAGGCTCTTCGCCATATGTACTTTTTCTTCTTATGAAGCAATAGATTTCATCAACATAAAACTTATTTTTGACTGTATTCACCACTTCAGCTGAAAACTGTTGTGCATTATCATTTGCAGTTCTCTGCAGAGCATAATTTGGACAGCTTGGTGAAGATACTCCTCCAAAAAAAATGCACTTTCATCCTATACTCCTGTGCAGGCCTTGTAGTGTCACCATGTTGCCACCACAGGCAAGAGACACTTGACATGTTTCTCTAATATGTAAACTTGGTGAAACATGGCATCAATGTCAGCCATTAGTGCAACAGGCTCTTGTCTAAATCGGATGAGAACTCGTACGTTCTGCAGACACAAATTCAGCATATCCTTCCAGCATGTTGTTTACACATGCGGTGTATTCGTCTTTATAGCGAGCATCCTTTTCAAATCTCCTTTTGAGGCTCTAGAGGCACTGCTTTTCAAATCAAATCAATTTACATAGCGCCAAATCATAACAACAGTCGCCTCACGGTGCTTTATATTGTAGGTAGACCCTACAATAATACATACAGAGAAAATCCCAACAATCATATGACCTCCTATGAGCAAGAACTTTGGCGACAGTGGGAAGGAAAAACTCCCTTTTAACAGGAAGAAACCTGCAGCAGTACCAGGCTCAGGTAGGGGCGGGGCCATCTGCTGCGACCGGTTGGGGTGAGAGAAGGAAAACAGGATAAAGACATGAGCTGTGTCCCAAAACGCAGGCTGAATCCTTTGGAGGTCGCATTTGAAGGCGGATTACATCATAGCCAGGTGACAAAGGCTGTCCCAATTCGTCGACTCCTTCAAATGCGGCCGACAAATGCGTCCTTCCCCGAATTTGAAGGATGGGTCGGGTGTGTCCTTCGTGGCCCACCATATCCCAGAATTCATATGCTCTGCCGATTCCAGTTTCCAGCAATGGCGGCAGCTATGGAGGTGGTAGAAACAGTGGTCGAGGACAACTACATTTTTAAATGTAAGTTGTTTTTGAAGTAGCGACACAAATGTTACCACTTTGATGTTAAAGTTAATAAGGCAGTTCAATGGAAGTAATTTTTACAGTCGTTAAACTTATGACATGTACATCAATCACGTAGACGTACAGTTCCGCTCATTTTTAACATTAAAAGGTTAGTTAATATTACTCTTTCTGTGTCACAAAATAATATAAAGGTTTATCAAGACATCACATAATTGCAAAAGTGCTCCGACGTTTTTGGACACGTCTGTTACCCACCAGCTCGATAGCTAGCCGGGAGCCGGCGAGAACACTGGCTAGTTGTCAGTTTTCCGACCCCGCTCTATCTTTCGCTACTATTTTAAACATGATATATAAGTCACTTAAATAACTTCTAAGTGACTTCACATAACTTCTATGTTCAGTGTTTTATTTGTTCCTCAGTAAATCGGTTTGGCTGAGATTAAAGTTATAGTAGTTTTCACTCAGCTGAATGAACATCAAACAGAAAATCCATTAAACAGAAATGTGATATGGTTGATTGTACTCCAATGTCCTGTTATGTTTTAGGGAGCAAAGAGCAGACAACTGAGTTCATTGAACTCCAGAGCGACAATAAGCACCTGTTTACCGGTGCCACTGTGGGTTGGAGGTACAGCAACAGTGTGCCGTTTTTAATCTGTTAAGATAAGAGATAAGATAAGATAAAACTTTATTAATCCCTCGGGTGGGTTCCTCTGGGAAATTCGGTTTCCAAAAGCACAGCACCGACAGAAGTTACAGAGCGTGAGCAGAATATTATATATACACACATATAAATACAGAGACATATATAAATAAAATATACGAAGGGGATAATAGAATAAATAGGAATAAAAAATAAAAATAAAAATAAAAATACAAGTGAATTGCACATTTCCAGTATTGAAGTCTATTGCACCATTGACAATTAACAAAAGTATTGCACAAAAGTATTGCACAGTGAAGTGAAGAGGCACTACAGCTTAGTTGTTCCCCCCTCCTTTGTCCTCCTGTTTCCCCTCCCTCTCCCCTCCAGAGAGGAGTTAAACAGTCTGATGGCGTGGCGTTAGGCATAAGGGAGCGTGCTTATTCTTTCTTTTAGTCCGAAGTTTGTACATTTTGCTGTGGATGCTGTTCAGGAATTAACAAGAGCGATATGTTTTATTGCTTTCTGTCTGTTAGGCGATTCTTGAGAAGATGGGTCTGCAGGGAAAAGTCACCCCTTTGCAGGCCCAAAAAAATGGGACAATTAAAAAAGAAATACAAAGTATGTACAGCTGTATTCAAATACGGTTTTTTAACTAGTTATTAACTTATTCATGTAAACCTATACAGTTGCTTTTTTTGTCAACTGCCACTTTATTTCCTCTGCCTTTAGGATTTCAAGTATCCAGGGTCAGGCAAGGGAGTAGCAGGAAGCCCACTGCTGCTACATGGCCCTGGTTTGCTCCCATGCATGAGGCGTTAGGACAGAGGCCTTCTACCAGGCCTCCAGTGCTAATTGCCTCCATCCATGAGGACACTCCAGGACCCAGCAGTGGGCAACCAAGTGTTGGATGAAGAAGAGCAGGAGGATGAGGGCCAGGTGGAGCAATAAGAGAGACAAAAAGAAAGAAGGACAGGGATGATGAGTTGTTGGATTTAATCAGAGAGGACATGAGATTGCAGAGGGAAATGGAGGAAAGAAGAGCACAGGAGGCAAGAGAGAATGGACAGACTGTTTGGTTTGCTTGAGAAACTTGTTGGAAAAAAAATAGATTAAATTTCTGTAAATAAAAATGTAAATGTTTCACCTTTATTTGCATTGTTTTTCTTTTTACAACATAAATTTTCTTAACACAATTAATTAAAATGTCTGAAAAGAGTAACAATGGGAAAAAAAACAAAAAACATTTTTATTATTACAGTCCAGGATTAACCTGAGTGTCCCAGTAAGCACAGGTACTTTTAACCAGGCCTGATCTTTGGCTGAGCAGGAAGTCTCGGGCAGTGCTGCTGAATGTGCTGGACCAGCACCAGAGAGATGGAGGAGGTGCCACAAGCAAGACCTTGGTTTGTATTTCCAGTGGAGCATCATGCAGGGTGATTTCCATAAGGTCTAGGGATGCTCGTTTCCACTGTCCACCGCATCATCTGTCACCTGGGTTTGCAGGGCTGATGTAACTGACCGCTGCCATGTCACTAAGATGTATTCAGAAAGATGCAAAACAAGTGGTGAAAACAATCCTGTCAATAAAGATCTAATCCCTAAAAAATGCACTACTAACAGAAACCTTGCCTGCTAAAAATAATCATGGTCCTGGGGTAGCTCCTTCAGGGCAGATTTAAATCCCGTGGGTGTATCCCCCAAAGGAGGGACCAAAGAACCCCCTGATGATCCTCTACCTAATCACATGAGCCAAGGTGTGAAAATGGGTGTGGGTCACAATCAGCCAGGGTTTCGGATGAGCTCATAATGAAACCTAGCCCACCCTATCATGTGATTTCCTGAGGTCAGATGGCCCAGGGTGTGAGTGGGCGTTAAGGTGTCTGGGAAGGATCTCAAAACTGGATTTGGACAGGCTAGTAGTCCAGCCTGGAAGTACTAAATGCATGAACTAGTTTTTCAGCATCACTCTGAGACAGGATATTTCTAATTTTAGAGATGTTGCGCAAATGGATGTAAGCAGTCTTACATATTTGTTAAATATGTGCATTAAAGGACATGTCCTGGTCAAAAATGACTCCAAGATTTTTCACAGTGTTACTGGAGGCCAAGGTAATGCCATCCAGAGTAAGAATCTGGTGGTGGAAATGTTTTGTTATTTTATTGCCAAATGTCAGGTGGAACAATGAGAAATAAAATGTTGTTTTTGTTCTTTTTTTTACCACTTTTTGAACTTCTGACATCAGATTAAGTTAACTTTCATTTATGTTTAAGCTGTAAGTAATTTTTAACTTGATTTTTGGTTTATATCTTACCACGATATAAACGCCATATATTATCAAAGAATCAGTTCAGAAGTGCGTTCTAAAACAAACCACCCGTTAAATGGCACTACAGCATGTAGTGCCATTTTTGGGAGCATTTCAAGTTGTTGTACATCAATGCAACCATTATATCCCAAATTTTAATAATATGTATGCATTAAGTCCATAGTATCTACATAAATTGCAAAAAAAGTGCAATAAACGAAAAAAAAATGAAAATTGATTTTTTTTTGCACATATTTCTTGTTTTATATATGTTACTAAATTTAAGAGGTTTATACCTCAAAACTGTAAATATAAAAAAGTTGCACAAAATAGTTTCCAACCACAGGAAATTTATTTTGAGTCTTCATGGTTTTATTTTTGAGATATACCACTTTTTATGTACTGAAGGAAACACAAAAATCAATAATATAATCCAAATTTGCTAAAAAAAACAAACCCCCAAAAAAAACAAAAAACAAAAAACCCTCGTGTGGATCAAAAAGTATTTCCTAAACATCCCAGAAAATACACAGAAAGGCATAAAGTCAAACATGACTTTTAAAAACACCAGTAAATCTTTATAAATGTCTTTAGGGAAAAAACTATGTTTCTCATGAAATATGAGGTCACTTCTATTTTCGGGAAGGTAATGGTGGAAATGTGATAGTTAGCGCTGACGTCTATTCCAATGTAGGAAGTGTTATGAACAGCTGATCGGATCGGCAAAGCGTGTTTCTGGAATATTATGTTTTTGTTGCTGCAAATGCTCCTGGCTCTTGGCGAAGGCAGTCACACTTTTCTCCTCTCCCTTCCCTTATCTTTTCTGCTTAGCTTCTTGTGTCCTTGTCGAGTCTCATCTATCTTTTTTTACTCTTTCCCTGGAACACTCTCTCACAGTCTGTTCTCTAAAACCTAAAAGAGGAATTATGGATTTCATCAACTGGTCCCTGAATACAATTGACACCCTCTACTCAATGAGAAGCCTGGGCTCGGGTGAGCCTGAGTGTTCTGGAGGTACTTTCCCTGCCAGATACACGATGGACGGGTGGCAAAACTGGAGGGTCGTGTGCCTGGCGGAACTGTTGATTAAGGACATTGAAGATATCTACCTTTTCGGAACCATAATAACAGGGTTCTTGCTGATTGGATGTCATGATCCTGGGTCTTTGGAACCAGCGTTTTGTGTTTTCTATTTTTGTGATGTATTTTGGTTCTGGTTTTCTATTTCTTTGGTTTTTGGTTCAGTTCTTCCTCAGTTTAGTGTAAGTGTCATTTCTGCCTGTGTATTCCTGTGTCAAGTCTGTGTTTCTTAGTCTGTGTCTTTGCATTTGTGAGTTCCTGTTTTATTTTGTAGGTCTGTGTCTCCCGTCAGTGTTTCCAGTTTCACCTCCCCTTGTCTCGTTATGTCCAATTACTCCCAGCCGTGCCTCACTCCTGTTTCCCATTCCCTGATTGCCCTGTGTGTATTTAAGCCCTGTGTTTTCTCGTGTGTGTTGCTGGTTCGGCTGTGTATCTCCCTCCGTCGTAAAATGTAATAAATAAATCATATAATACAAAAACCAACTAGTCACTGTTCAACTTTTAACTATTTAAATTTTCAGCTTTTCCTTTTAAACAAATTTAAAATGAAACAACACAAAACACTGCAAACCACAACACAATTAAATATAAATTAAAATATGAAAAAGAAGATGCATATTCTCTGTCATATGGGCCTGCATGAATAAACTTTCTGAATCCTTTATCATCCGCAACTGAAAATAGTTGTGGATGATTACTACACCTTTCTAATGTGACGTTGTTGTCCCTGGCTCTCTTTCTCTCTCTCTCCCTCCCACTCTGTTCCTGTGCTACTGCCACTGTAACTACCGCCCCTCCCCCCTCTGCCCAGCGCAAAGCACAAGGCTCGCGTGCGGAGTGAAGCGGGAAAAAAAGTGCGAGAGAGAGGGTGAGAGAAGGAAAAAAAAAAAACCCACGGCTCGCGATAAGGAGCCGGCTTGCATCGTTCACTTCAAAGATCCGGCTCTAAGAGCCATTTCGTTCGCGAACGACCCATCACTACGGCACCGACATAGGCCTGTGGGCACGGTCAAATGGTCACCAGGATCGTTCAACCTTACAAGATGATCACCAACATACATAAATGCCATTAGAGTTCCTAGGGGTGTGCCCAATGAATTCAAGTTAGCTGACCAAATTGCTGGAGGATTTAAAAAATCTCCCAATAATTTCTGCATTCTTTCCAGTAACCCCTAGCGAAAATGACGATCGCAAACCTTACCAGGGATGCAGTTGAAGGGCTTGCTGAACAGTTGGGTCCACATCTTTAATGGCAGTACAAAATCTGATGGCGTTAGACATGTCGCTGGGAGAAAAAGGGGGCATTTGCACGATGTTTGGGGATTTGTGTTGTACTTTCATTCCAAATAACACAGCACCCGATGGCTCTGTAACCCGAGCTCTGGAAAGCCTGAGGACGTTGTCCACCACAATATCTCAGTCAATTTTATCTCAGTCGGCCTGGACGGGTCGGGTTTAAAAGTGTCCAAAATTACATATGCAACCTTGTCACCGACGTTAAGAAGTGATCTGCTGTCGTAGACTATAAAACTAGAGGATTTGGGGATGTAAAACAGAGCAAAAAATAAGTGAACAACTAAAACGGCACAGGAAGGAAGTCGTCATGACGTCACCGGGCCATCTTAGACTTAGATAAAATATAATTTTCTGTTGTAACCCTCAAACTGAATGGTAATTAACGATACTTATTTTTCACTTTTTCACACTTTGTGGGTACTCTCGACAGTGGGAGCGGGGTGTTTATTTATGGGTGTGCGCACTTTGGCACACGGCGAGTCCTACCTTTGCGCTGATAGTAGGCTACGCTGCGGAGCCTCGCCATTGACCGTCAGTTTGTCGATCCTGTGACTGTTCCCATCAATCTCCTCTTTGCTCACAATTTGCAGATGGTTTGTGGCGTTACCCGATCCTTGACAGCTAAAAATGGAACGCCGCTTTCTTCTCTGTTCAATGCACTCTATGTTTACATACACGCTACACGGCTTTTCGTCAATGACTACTTCCGGGGCATAGGTCATTCAACCGCAGCTGTGTTTAAAAAATGTGCTTGAAGGGAAAAATATGATCTAATTTGGTTTTGGTCCTTGCTTTTATATTTAATTTGTTTGTATTGCAGTGTGGCCGTCTGAGAAAAAATAGTTTTGAATACATTTGAAAAAAAAGAAAGTGTGTTTGTGTGTCTTTTTTTCCTTTTTTTAGGCATGGACTACGGTGGCCCTGAGAGGCCAAACCGACTGCAACTTCAGAAAACACTTGCAAAAAGAAAAATGCTGCAAAAAGAAAAACACCTGCAAAAAGAAAAACACCTGCAAAAGGACACAAGACACAACGGAAATGTTTCTGGGGAGACAATAACCCGACGGACCAGTTGCACGAACCAAAACATGCTAACAAGTGTACTGGGACTGGGAGACACTTCAAAGAAGTGGAAGCGGGGCGGCCAAAGAGTAAACTGTCAGAAGTAAGTACTGAATATTATGTCACTTATTTATGTGCAAATGTTTAATAATGAAGAACATTAAAACATTACTGTTGGCCACATGCCGGCAAAGTTATGTGACATTAGCGATGTTTGTACTTTCAGCGGTAACTTGGTTTTAAAGCCTTTACTTTATACGCCGTTCGATAGTTGACCTTAATCTTACAGAGAATCTGATGATTTTGTGGATAATTAAAGTCAGTCATATATCCACAAACACAACAAGCTGAAAGTCAGTGATGCTGCTCGGTTTGCAGTCCTGAATATCACGGCACAAGCAGGATTCACTGCACTGTTAATGTTAGCTATGTTATATTGCTGCCTCTGTTCGGTGGTGTCGAGCCAAACGGACTTTAACGTGTGTTTGAACGAGCTGACGGTTCACTCGTTAAGCTGAAAGAAAGATACTTTAATCACAGGAGTCACACATGTGTCCACTGTACCATCTGGAACTCTTCTTGTTTAGCACTCGTAATAACACAAACACTAAATCCTCCTTCTCTCGTGCTGTTTTGTAGCAGTGTGTACACCTGAGACTGTCACCTGTCTGTCTGTCCTGCACTCTCTCTCTCTGTTTCTTTCTCTCTGATTGTGGAATAAAAGTATGAACATGTATTTATAAGTTACACTTAGTGATGGGTAGATGAGGCCTCGTGAAGCGTTTCAGCACATTCCCCAAACTGTATCGATACTGTGTCGACACACTGTTGCTGTTTTGCTCCATACTGACACCTGCTGGACCTTAAATATCATTGCAGGGAACTTACTTGAGACTCACAACAGACACTGATTCAATGACATAGTCACATGTGTATACACTGTAAGCAGGGCTCTAGACTAACTTTTTGACATAGGCGCACCGGTGTGCCCAACTTTAAAAATTTAGGCGCACCAGCACAAAAGTTAGGCGCACTCAAATTTTTCAACCGCATCGCTTAATACTGCAGTTTTACATGTGCACTTTCTTTGGGGGAAGTTGCAGTCTATACAGACAATATTAATTTCTAAATTATTAACTAACAATCTTGTGCTTAAATTGCTTTGTCAATATTGTAGAAATTGTTAAACTTAATCATCATCTCGGCCTCCTCTGACGACCTGTTTGCTGCTGCCTGCTGCTGAAAGGCAGTGGGGAGAGGGGACACTTGAGCAGTGCGTTTATTGCAGCATAAAGTGTGTTTTCTGGATACACTGTGCTTTTTCAGCATTCAAAGACTGATGGCACCGTGTCAGAGCTGGCTATGAATTTCAGATGGATCAGGCCTTAACTTGACAAAAAAGTTATCAATTTTTCTTTTCATCTTTTCTTATTACCCACAGCTACATCCACTTCTGTCAGGCCTAGGCTGCTCACTAGGGCTGGGCATCATCACTGATTTCTATAATCCATTTGATTCCGGTTCTCAAAGTCCTGATTCAATTCAATTTAGCCTCAGACAGTCAGAAATATTATAATTCTGATCATTTATCAGTACTGATACATGTGAGACTTCATCAGAATTGTGAACATCACAGCAGATGGCTTTGTGTCAAAGTAACTGAGAATAAAACACAGAAAAACATGAAGGAGATTTTCCTGGTCTGGCTTTTTATAGCAGATAACCTTAAAAATATTCTGCAATTTTGCATAATTTTAAGAAGTTTAAATTTCTTCTGTATTGAACAACAGAAATTAGGCTTTCTTGTCAGAGGTCATTTAAGTGAAAAAAAGAAAAAGACAGCGCTGTAAACAACGGTAGACTGGTGGGTAATAAGCGAATTTTGGTTGGAGAGAGACAAAACCTGCAGCTCAGAATCAGCGCAAAAAGACGTAAACACAGCGCGGACCCGACACATCAGAGTTCCGACAGCGTGTCCGTGTACGGGCCATCGGGTGAGAAAGCCGAGAAAGACAAAGCTGATTCTGATGCGTCGGGTCGCTCTGTGTTTACGTCTTTGTGTGGAATCCGTGTACCTGCTCTCACTTAATGTTTGGTGGTTGTTGAAATAGTTTTGTGAGCTTTAATCTGAGAATCTGGCGTTTCTGGCAAAACACAGTTATATTTAAAAGTCCATTCAGGATTTAATGAATCGATATCGCTTTATTCAAGCTACTCACCTCCCTCTTCCAACTGCACTTTCAACTGGACCACGGCCAATCAGAGAGGTCCCGCCCCTGACTATCTCTGATTGGTTTAGTCCACGATAGGGGCATAATGTGTGCTTGTTGTTGACCACACGGAGAGTTGCAGAGATTTTTTTTTTTTTTTTTTTTTTTTTTTTGTTACCCGAACAGTTGGTCGCACCGGTGCGACCAAATATTTTTTTTAGTCGCACCACTGAAAAATTTGGTCGCATTTGCGACCAAATTGGTCGCACTCTAGAGCCCTGGTAAGGTATTGCACTTTCCATGGAATCATTTTATATGTTTTACATTGCAAATATTGTAGACATCTTTAAAATATATTGTGAATGACATAAAGTAAAAATTAAAATGAAAGTATTGTGAATATAATATTACCCATTTAAATGTAATTGACTCAGAGTTTATTATAAATTTCTATTCAGAAAAATAAGTTTATCCAATGTTTTTGCATTCAGTCTATTGCGGGGGGGGGGGTTTTCACACCATTTCTCCAGCTTTGGAAAACTCACAGGCACAGATGAAGCTGGGGTACACAAAAACTGTAAAGTCAGGTGGAAAAGGTTCTGATAAGATGTATTTCTATTCCCCCAGTGCCTTAAAGGATCCTCTAATCTTGGAATGTTTCTCTCCGACACTCTCCACAGTACTAAGGGGTTGGCAGTCCTTTATAATAAACTTCAGGACTGCCTGGTCCAGAACAGTCTTCCTAGATGCTTGATTTCAAAATAATAAAACACATATTAATAAAAAAAAAAAAGTGTTGATAAAGCTGTTCAGTGTCTATATAGGCCGACCTGTGTTCATTCTCAGTGTGTTTGTCTCCTCATTTTCATGTTTGGCTCTGTAATGCCTAAACACTGAGGAGGTGCTTTTGTTTGTGTAAGAAATGCAGAACAGATGCAACATTTAACCTGCATAAAATGAAATAAATAATTTACACTGTAGGGTCACATTGCTGTTTTTCCTATTCTGATAGATTACACTGAAACAAAGACAGACAAACTATTTGCAGTTAAAAGATCAAAATGATCCCACACAGCAGAAACATTTCCATTTTGTTATGGAGAGATGTGTATTTTTATTTATCTTTGCGAGAGTCAATTTGTGGGTTTTTTTTGGTGGCGACTCTTTCCGTTGACAGATGCGGATGCGGTACCTTTTAAACACAGCTTGGCGCGTTGGTAATGAGCGATACAGCAGCTGTATCGATCACGTGACTTTTTCTTAAAGCGACGCACGCACCGATACAGGCATCGCTAGGTGAGCTTGATACATGCGCCGGTGCGTCAGTGTTGCAGGACCCATCACTAGTTACACTTGTGTTTGAATCCTGCAGCTTATCACACATTTGATTTCCATGTGTGACAACTGCAAGTGTCCACAGTGAGGACAGACTGAGTGACCCACTGCTGCACATCATCTGTGAGGCTTTGCACCCCTGATGATCCACCAGGACAAACTCAGCAGTGTGTGAGGAAGAGGAGGAGGAAGAGCCAGCAGCAGCTGACAGATGGAGAGAATAGACAGACTGTTCCCTGTTTGTGAAGGACTGCTAGAAAAGTTATAACTAATTGTCTGTCCTGAATCAGTCTTATTAGGTAATGTTCAAATAATGTTATCATCCCAGTGTTTTCAGTGTGGGAGAAAGTACTCAGGGCCTTCAAGTTACACACTATGAAAGGCAGCAACAAGTTTAATATTCAGAAACCTAAAGTATGTATCAGCAGCAGAATGGAGCTAAAAATAAATGTTTGTTTCAGTTCTATGAAGCTTTGAGTATTTTGGATTAGTAGCACTGCTGTGTTTGTTGCATCATATTGCTGTAATTGTTTATATGCTTTATATATTCTGAGGTAAGTTGATCTATAGTGTTACATCATATTCTATAAGGATGTTATGTGTTTGTTTACTTTCTGCCCAGTTTGACCCATTTAGCAGAAGTCAGCCTGTTTAAGGCTCTGATATCTATTCTGTATGACTTAAAGCAGTTATGACATGGTCTGATTTTCTCACCCAATAAAGGAATATTTAATATATCAGTCTGATCTTCATTCTATCAGAAACAGTTTTCACAGCTCGTACATTTTCTTTCTACACATATTTGTAAGCACTGAGCCAAATTTTGTAATGCCAACATGATAAAATAACAATATTTGTCTCTTATATATAATACATCTATAGATACATTGAAAAAAATACTTGTCTTTGAGTGAAGCTATAAATTGATAGGAAATATAAATAACTGCAACTTGAATCTTTACTGAAGCTCAGTATTTGAGTTCAAGTTAACTGCTGTAATAACTAATATTGATTAATATAATAATAACTTTATTATTGGCCATATTATATTTACATTACCAAAGTGAGATGACTTTAGTCTCATGAACAACATTAGGTAATTGTTATTTACTAGCTAATCTTAAAATGACTGTTCAGTACAGAAATGAAGCCCAACAATCATGTTTTACAGTCCCGTGGTCTCAGCCTCAGATACTTATCAAATCACACAAAGCTCATATAAAAACAAACAAACGAACAAAATATGTTCTCCTTCATTTCTGTCAAACAAAGCTGTATGAAACGTTTCCAGCAGTTAGTATCATGGTTGCTAGGCAACCTGGGTAGCGCGACGCAGGCTAGACCGTCCCCTTTCACGAGCCTCGCACTTCCGGCCTTAGCGGTCTTTGAGTATGTGGCCCTTGTGGACCTTTAAGGCTGCAGACCCTGAATTGGGATACAGCCATACTACATGCTTTGGTTCGTGCAACTGGTCCGTCAGGTTATTGTCTCCCCAGAAACATTTCCGTTGTGTCTTGTGCGCTTTTGCAGGTGTTTTTCTTTTTGCAACTGTTTTTCTTTTTGCAGGTGTTTTTTTTGCAGCATATTTCTTTTTGCAGCATTTTTCTTTTTGCAAGTGTTTTTCTTTTTGCAGGTGTTTTTCTTTTTGCAGGTGTTTTTTTTGCAGCATATTTCTTTTTGCAGCATTTTTCTTTTTGCAAGTGTTTTTCTTTTTGCAGGTGTTTTTCTTTTTGCAGGTGTTTTTCTTTTTGCAGCATTTTTCTTTTTGCAAGTGTTTTCTGAAGTTGCAGTCCATTTGGCCTCTCAGGTACGGTGGCTGGAAAGTGCAAAGCGCAACAAATTAAAAATCCACAACAAATTAAAAAACCACAACAAATTAAAAATCCACAACAAATTAAAAATCTACAACAAATTAAAAAACCGCAACAAAATTAAAAATCCACAACAAATTAAAAAACCGCAACAAATTAAAAATCCACAACAAATTAAAAAATGGCAACAAATTAAAAATCCTTGACGTAAAGGGATTGTCTGAAATACCGGAAGTGACACAACGATTAGCCTAATAGGGCTTTTGGAGAGTGATGTCATGAGAGGGGGCGTGGCCAGGATTTTTGGTTGAGGCGCCATGTTTGTGGGCCGAACAAAGCGCTAGCGAAAAAGGAGCGAAAGTACACGGATAACACCAGCTATGGTTCGTACTTGCTGTGCGGTCGGTTGTAAAGTTAGATCGCACGACCGGCAAGGGAATAAGGTTGAAAATGGTTTATCTTTTCATTCTTTCCCCACCTGGAAGCAACACGAGGCAGCTCATGTATCGGATGTTACCAAAAGAAGGCGTCTAGTCTGGATAGCAGCTGTGAGACGAGCTGATATCCACTTCTCTTCCATCTCCAAATATCTGTTGGTGCGCTCCAGACATTTTCATTCCGGTAAATTATAGATATGTTCATATCACTCTTTATCCGGTCTTTAAGTCTGACATCACTAGCCGTGTCTGGGCTCAAACTTCGCTGCAGGTCCATAAATCACACGATCACTGTGGCATCACTGAGAGTTGAAAAACTATCTAAAGTCTTTCATCTGTAATAAAATGATCAGCATTCTGCTCTACCATGTGTAACAATTGAGTTTATCATCCAGGCATCCATGAAAACAAAATTAGCAGGAAGTTAGCTTGCTAGATTCCATCTAAATACAATATAGCATGTCCTAACTGAGGGATTTTGGAAACAAATTCAAACGTACAGCTCTGCTATCACTTCCAACATAAATGAAGACAGAAAACTAAACAGCAGTGACGTTTGTAGGGTTACTGAAGTTTGGCTAGCTGGTGTATAAGGATGTGCTACGTGATTGCTAGTGACACAGCTGTGAGCATAATTTAAACACACATAATATAAACACAAGTTATTGTGAGGATTCTCGGTGGTCAGGAACAAATGTAATCTCATGGCAGGATGCTGTAAACGGACCAAACTTCAGCCAGGAGAACAACTGAGATAATCCATCCACAAGGATGAATAGGATTAGTCATTCATATACTGCTGCATGGGCTGGGCTGTAGCTACATCGTAAGGTTTTAAAAACTGAGCTTTCAAATGATTAGTGGTGATAAAAGCCGAGGGAGGCCAACAGTGATCACTGACAGTGTTAGTAGCTTTTTGAGATTAAATAGAAGACAATACAAAACATTAAACATGTTAACAACACAAAACCCATATTAAACGCAGACTACTTTAGGCCCGGAAGCAGGATTTGTCACGCCATCACTTAAAGACCAGATAGCCTATTAGTTTTCTTTTTGATGCACTCTGCAAAGCATAGCAAATTAGAAAAAAAAACATCCTAGTGAGTGATTTTGCAGAACTACGTTCTATTTATAAACTTGCTAATTATTTGGCATTATTGCAGGCAAACCAGCCAATGAAATGGATGAAACATCGTGACTGGGTTCCAGCGCTACACAAGGGACCTGCTTCAAACATACCACCATGCCAATCAAATTACTTCTTCCATGTGAGGGTGAAGAGGTGACCCTTCTGGATAAGACGGTGAAGGTTTGCTGCCGTTTTGGTGAACAGTGTGGTAGTAAAACCGGGGAAAAATGAAACTTGCTCCTGTTAAATATTCTTAAGTCTTGTGCTGTATAGATAGCGGTAATTTTTCAGAAGACAAATTGAAGTAATTGATAGTAAATTAAGTAGTGTTCGTAGTGGGTGAGATCGTGTAAATGCTGTCATGATTTTGTGTAAACATTTTGTCTTTTCTAAACTATAAATGACATGGATTCTACATTGTAACTGATGTGATGTTCTATAAAGTGGTTTTAATAAAAAAGAGGCAAAAATTAGTTTGTTTCTTTATTGAACTTTTGAACAGTGGTACTCAGTACATATTCAGTAAATGCAAATTATTTACATGGCAGTGCACTACAGGCATAAATCTAGACCCCTAGATAAAACATTATGGGTCATTCCCACAACCCACAGCTTTACTGTGCTCCAGCAAAGTATCCAATAGCAGTGACAACTCCTCCACAGTAGCAGGTGGGATTTTTCTTTTTTGAGGACGGCTCCTTTTACCTTTCAATACGGACGGTCTGTTTATGTTTTGATCCAGAGCCGTTTTTGGGCAGCTGAAGAGGAGAAGTCTATCTTATGGCCAACCACTGGCTGTATCTTGGTCATATTACCAGGCAAAACCCAGTATGCAGGTTCATTTGTAACAGCCCTTGTGCCACAGATCTGCACTGTTGCTTCTACTTTAAAAAGAAGAGCAGCGACATGGGTGCAGGTCTCCACGACTCCGGCCATACAGGTGCAGTGGGCGGCTTCAACCTTCCCTGTGATGCTCACAGTGACCCATGGCTGCAGTGCTGGTTCATTCAGTCTTTGAGAGTGCAGTACCTGAAACATACAAAGTTAATTTAAAGACAAAGACTAATGAGCCAAGGCCAACATAAATGTGTTTTACCTACTTTCAAATCCATTTATCATAAATGTAACAAAGTGTTTAGAAAGTTAGCACATACATGTAATTTTCCATTTTTTTATGTATCTATCTATTGAACGCTGCAAGTTATATTCCAAATCTGCCTGTTCTCTTTCAGAAACCTGCCTTCAGAAAATGAAACTAAAGTATGTAATGCAAGGATGTAATCACTTTCAAGATGGAGAAAGCATAAAGTTTGACTTTAGGTGACAATTATGGACACGTAATATGATAAGGAGATTCTGCAGGTCATTAATCAATGTATTATAGTAAAAAATGAATTTTTGTGACACAGGACACAAACATGGAAGCAAGATATGTAATTAGGATTATTTCTAATAAATATGAATAAATAATTGCAATTTCTTTAACCACTGAGAATAACTAAATCCTTCAGGACAATGTCACATCAATGCACTGAACTCACTATGGCTACGTGCACACTGCAGGTCTTAATGCTCAATTCCGATTTTTTTTATTTCAATCTGATTTTTTGTCTGCTTGTTCACACTACAAATAAAATGTGACAGCAAACGCGCTCCTTTGTGAACCCTCAAAGCGGCCCGCATACGCAAAAGCAGACGTCACACACAACACGCTCTGTTTAGACCCAGACCAAACAGTATTGTTTGACTGATGGCCCTTAATATAAAGACTTGTTTCAGACTTTGCTTTAAGTTATTTTGTTATTTACATATGGCCTAATAATTATCCTTATTGCCGTTTTTAGAGAGGAGGATAAAGCTTTATCCTTTAAAGCTTCAAAGGATAGTTGCAGATTTCTGTCAGAATCTGCAGATTATACAGTATAAATAAAATGTTTACGTTGTCTTCCCAACAGTTTCACTAACATCTACACGGGATGGACACGAAGCGCTCATGTGTTCTCAATGTCTTCTCGGATGCTTCTCCAGCGCTGATAATTGGCATATGTTTTGTGTCAGTGACATAAAAGACGGATTTAATGCGACATGACTATTCAAACAGCAGTTGCTTTCTAAAACATCAGATATGTATCGGATTCAGTACCACATACAAAAGTGACCCAGATCGGATTTGAAAATATCGGATTTGTGCTGTTTTTACACTGTCATACCATGATTGGATATGGGTCGCATACGGTCAAAAGAGTCCGATTTGATGCGCTTTCGTGTGCAGTGTGAACGTAGCCAGAGCCTCCACATGCTCTCACTGTAATTTGTCCCTCATGAATGAATTTATGATTGTACTAATTTGAATGTTCGGGGGAAAATCAAACGTATTTTACTCACAGTACCCTACAAACGTCACTGCTGTTTAGTTTTCTTTCTTCATTTATGTTGGAAGTGATAGCAGAGCTGTACGTTTGAATTTGTTTCCAAATTCCCTCAGTTAGGACATGCTATATTGTATTTAGATGGAATCTAGCAAGCTAACTTCCTGCTAATTTTGTTTTCATGGATGCCTGGATGATAAACTCAATTGTTACACATGGTAGAGCAGAATGCTGATCATTTTATTACAGATGAAAGACTTTAGATAGTTTTTCAACTCTCAGTGATGCCACAGTGATCGTGTGATTTATGGACCTGCAGCGAAGTTTGAGCCCAGACACGGCTAGTGATGTCAGACTTAAAGACCAGATAAAGAGTGATATGAACATATCTATAATTTACCGGAATGAAAATGTCTGGAGCGCACCAACAGATATTTGGAGATGGAAGAGAAGTGGATATCAGCTCGTCTCACAGCTGCTATCCAGACTAGACGCCTTCTTTTGGTAACATCCGATACATGAGCTGCCTCGTGTTGCTTCCAGGTGGGGAAAGAATGAAAAGATAAACCATTTTCAACCTTATTCCCTTGCCGGTCGTGCGATCTAACTTTACAACCGACCGCACAGCAAGTACGAACCATAGCTGGTGTTATCCGTGTACTTTCGCTCCTTTTTCGCTAGCACTTTGTTCGGCCCACAAACATGGCGCCTCAACCAAAAATCCTGGCCACACCCCCTCTCGTGACATCACTCTCCAAAAGCCCTATTAGGCTAATCGTTGTGTCACTTCCGGTATTTCAGACAATCCCTTTACGTCAAGGATTTTTAATTTGTTGCCAAAATTTTTGCAAGACTCCATGCAATACTACGGAGCCCCTCTGATGACATGGTCCAAAAAATAAATAAATTGTGGCCACGAAATACTACTTCGAGGCCACGAAATAGGTATAACGTGCCCACGAAATACTTATTTGTGGCCATGAAACACTTGATGATATATATATATCATCCCAGGGCGCGTTCACTAGAACCTGCGTCAGCCATAGTACGGAGTCCTTGCTGTTGGTGATGTCCTTAAGGTGAGTGTATTATATTTTATATTTATTTTATATTGTTATCCCGCATTTCGGCAGTTATTTATTCAGACCTATCTTTGTTACTATGTTCTAAATGGTATCTGCTGATGTTTCAAACGTTGTATCCTCATGTTGTTACTACACGTTGTTTTGTTGTGCTAATATGTAGCCGTAAACTCATTTTTAACTGTAGGACATGCGGCGGCCCCGCAGCACACTTTCAAAGTAGAGCAAAGCTGAAGGCTACTAATAAACGAGGTATGTTCAACATAAAACCTTAGTTCTCTGTGTCACGAAGGTGTCTCTCTATTACCCTGGCCACATCACCATGCTAGCTGGTGCAACTAATCTGGTCTGGACAATAATAACAGTTTTAGATGGAAAGCATCTTAAAATTGCCTCTTCTTTTCGCTGAACATCTCCTTTGAAAGTAGCATCATGTGAGTCACACTTGTTAAGGTAATACATGCTAAATGAGCCGTAGCTTTCAATGCTTCACCGGATGAAGCCTTGCAGTTACAGTAGTTCACAGGGGGTATCACGTTGCCAAGGGAACTAATAAAGCATACAGTGATCGGAATGATTTTGTATTGATGCAGGTTGTCATTGCTCATACTGAACTACTTAAACTCCAAGTAGACAATCGCTCCATTCCTCATTACCATAGATAATATATAAGTAATAAAACAATCATTATCAAATCCTGTTTTGCCATAGATAAAGTGATTTTATAGGTAGGCTATCATGTTTAAATCTGCTACATAAAATTTATAACTGAGTGTAAAAATACTAATTTCATTTTCATGTGGTTTAGAGGTCAGCTATGGATACTCGGCTGCGAGAATTTTTAACAGAGCGCAAAGTTGAAGAAGATGTGATCAAGAAACTTGAAGATGAGAATGTAAGCCACTGCAGCTGTTGCTGTGTGCGTGCGTGTGTGTGTCTGTGTGTTTGTTTTTGAACGGAGACCCGCAATCCACAATTTACTATGCACATTCTAAAAAAAGTTACTGAATTTCATATTTTTGTTTAATCAGTGACATTAATTAATGACATGATATGTTTAAAGAGTAATTTAAAAAGAATAGAATAGAATAGAATAGAATAGCCTTTATTGTCATTGTACAGGGTACAACGAAATTGGAGTGCCACTCCCTTGGTGCAAAATGCAGTAATAAATATAATAAAAATAAAAAAAAATAGTAAGATATAAAAGGTACAATAAAACAAACATAAGTACTCAAACAAAAGTAAGTATGATATTTACAGGATAGCAGCATTAATATAATGACAGTATGACAGTATGAATAGCAGCATAATAATAATAGCATAATATAATGGCAGTGACAATATGGTATGGCTAAGCAGGTTCAATTGTTTTTGTGCTTATTTGCAATGGTGATAGCTCTGGGAAAGAAGCTATCCCTGAATCTGTTTGTTCTGGTTTTATGTGACCTGTACCGTCTGACCTTGTTCTTGTTCATCTTATGTTGGACATTGTGTACCACATTACCAAAAGTATCTGTTATCAAAAGTAGATAGCAAAAAACAACTCTAAAATATGCAGTTGTATGTATTCATTGTTTGTTTTAATATTGACAATTTTATTAATTTGTTGTTTATATTTTTCAGATTGATGAAACTGTCATTCCCTTAATGACAGACAGTGACCTGGCAAAGTACATCCCCAAAGTTGGCGATAGAGTCTCCACTGTGGCCTTCTGCAGACAAGCAACACTGTCACGGACGTCACCATCCAGGAAAGAATCTATACTCTCAAGGCTACGACAAAGACTGACAGGAGCTGAGGGAATGCCTCCTAAAAAGAGATTGTCTCAGTGGGCAGAAAATACAAATGCAAAACGAACAGTGAGACGAATTGAGGTTGGCTGGATGGATTTTGATGAGGAAAAGGACAGGTTCAAACAGGTGAAGTCTGTAAGTGGTGGTGGAACAAGGCATTTATCTGTAGATAAAAATGAAACGGTGTCAAATATCAAACTTATGGCTGAAAATCTTTTTTTCCCCAATGGCATCTCAAAAAAACCCAAAAGTCTTTCACACTATTCAACTCATATTGAGAGCTCACAGATGCATGTGGATGCTTCCAGTACAGTTGATGAGTTGTATAAGCAAAGTAAGGTCAAAATTCTGCGACTTTATCTGTGTACCAAAAAGAAAACACAACAGCAGCCTCAAGACGTAGAGGCCGATCATGCAATAACCCAGCCCTCTGTGGTAGATCTCACTGACAATGAACGTAATCAGGCCACTGATGATCTGTTGGTGGAAAACATAAATTCAGAACCATCAAACCACTTTGTAATTAATGATGGAGCTTCCATAAGTGGATATTTGGAACTGAATGACACATTACCACGGGATGGTCTGCCAAATGTAGGTGAAAGTGAAGATTCTGATGCAGTTGTTATTATTAGTGGGGATAACAGGGTGGATATAAGTGTGGTTGAACTAAACCCTGAAACACTGTTTACAGAAAAAGAGTCTGATCCACCTCATCACACATTGTCTCTCTCACCGGGGCTGACAGGAGAGGCCAATATTCCTGACCAAGCACCCCCTGAACCATGATCTTGCCCCGTAATACTGACTGTTAGAAGAGGTCATTGTCTTACTGATTTGATCAGTGCCTTTAAGGACTCAAACATTATTTCATCTGAGGTCAATATCAAAATGTTGTTACCAAATGGAGAGCTTGAACAGGGGGAAGGAAGTGGTGTTTTGCGGGACTGCCTGACAGAATTTTGGATGGATTTCTATGACAGCTGCACATTGGGAGTTGATGTGAAAGTCCCATTCATCCGTCATGACTTTCAGTGTGAAGAATGGCAGGCTATAGCTAGAGTGTTTGTTGTAGGGTGGAAACAAGCTGGTTACTTCCCAGTGAAGCTTGCAATACCCTTTCTGGAGGAGATATTGTACGGTTCGACAACCAGTAGTTTAAAAGATTCCTTTCTTTTGTACGTCTCACAAGAAGAGCGATCTGTTCTCCTGAAGGCTTTGGATGACTTCAGTTCAGTGGATACAGATGAATTGCTGGAAGTACTTGATGCACATGAGTGCAAGCAGGTCCCTACCAAGGACACACTGCTCCCTGTTTTGGCACAGATAGGACACAAAGTACTTATTCAGGCCCCAATGTTTGTAATCAAGTGCTGGCGTCCCGTTGTGGGTTCTGTAGCTGGTTTACTCCCACCAGAAGGACTGCATCATTTCATTGCAGAAAAAAAAAAACCAACTGTAAAAACAGTGAAGGAGCTCCTAATCTTTCCAGAGGAGATGACAGCTGCCCAGTCAACAGTTTCTCGTTACCTGAAAAGGTACATTGGAGAAATTGATTTCAATTATCTTCAGCTTTTCCTGCGGTTCTGTACAGGATCCAATCTGTTGGATAAAGCCATACTAATTGAGTTCATAGAAACTACAGATTTCCTCCGCAGACCACAATCCCACACATGTGGATGTGTACTAAAGCTGGCCCTTGGTTATCACAGCTATCCAGACTTTCGCAGTGAATTTAACAGCATTCTCGCAAGCTCTATGTGGGTGATGGATGTGGTGTAGGTCAGTGTTACCCAACCTTGGTCCTCAAGGCACTCTGCCCTACACGTTTTAGGTTTTCCACCCTAACAGTTCATAGAAACACGGGTGTAGTTAACAGTAACATGAAGGAGTGAATGTGAATGTTCAATAGACTGGGTGGTTAAGTTCTCTTAACAGTGTAGCCTGTTGTGCCTTTTTCATGTGCAGCCTTTTTTTTTTTTCATCTGGTCAGTAAGTGCTTTCTTAGTTTCTCCCCCCAATTAAAATAGTAAGCTAAAGGGAATGTTCAGGTTTTTTGAAGTGGAGTTACCTGTGGTAGACAGCACTTAGCACTCTGACTTTGCAGAAGCAGCAGTGAGTGTTGGGGACAAAATTAGACAAGAAATTGCTTGGGGAATGAGACCACAAAACAACACCAGTTGAAAATACATGTACATATTTAAATAATATTTTCAGTGCTTCACCTGGTAGGAATCCGTACACTAAACATAGAAGTGCATCTGTTCCTGCTGCACACATTGTTACTGTGTTTCTGGTTAGTGCCAAAATAAATTACTAATTTTAACATTCTAATACTTTTTTACTACAGGAAGAGTAACAAATATTTCCAATATAGCATACAGTAACAGTTCTACAAACTGGAAGATTGCAGAGTGCTGTCTACTGTATATACAAACATAAGTACAACACCATTACAAATACCATATTCCAACTGATTAAGCATGTTCTATATTAAAGTATTTCAGATGTTTGCAGAAATCTTAATAGAAACAAGAATGTGAACCTTTATGTTCCTAATGGGTTTAGAAGAAAAGTTGTCAATTACAGAGATTGATTACATTGTAAAGAGGTTTGTAAAACATTTTAGAAATAACTGTTATTTTATCCTGTTATTATATGCAAAATACAACCTGTTTTTGAGTATGGTGTATTTTGAAAGACACCAGTAAACCATTCTCATTTGTACAAAACATTGTCCTCTCTGTTACATTCTATACATCTTTAAACATGAACATGTCTATTGACACCGCTGAAAGTTATTTAACTACTCATTCTATAATGTCATACACGTGGTGTGATTTTTAACAAAAGAAGCTTTATCAAACATGGGATTGCTTTAATCTATTCCACAATAACAAAATTATAGGCTCAAGAAACATTTGGAGCATTGGTGACACAACTATGATTCTACACTTTAGCCGACTTGGTCTTCTTGTCTAATTGATCACAACATTAGATATATTGCCAGTCTATGTGGTTGTTATCCAAGGTGCTCTTGTTTCTGTTAGAAATGAACACATTTTTGCTACCAAAAACTATTATGAACAACTTTTGATGCTTTAACAGTGTGATAAGTTTAACTCAATCCCAAAAGGATTTATTTTTTCTAACCTGTATCATATTTTAGTTTAATACTCCACGCTTTGTAGCTACCAAGAGCAAGCAACACTTCATGATGAGTTCATTTACTGACATGGATAAAATGAAAATTATGTTATACAGTCTTTTCTGATAATTTTGATACAAAGACAAGATAACTACACACTGGAGAAAAATAATTACTTAATAATAAGTACATTAAGCTGTAGGAATACGTACTAAAGTACAAAATGTACTACATTTGTATGTTTGTGTCCATTTAAGTAGCCTCAAATAACTGTGAACGCACTGTATCCCTGAGATGAAAATATAAATCAAGGGCCTGGGACATGGTAGATGGGAATTCCAAGCTTGATTCCTCCATTATTATTGTGCACAAATCAAACACTTCCACATCACATGGGACTGAACTAACAAAAGTGCAGCTATTTTTACACAAGGTCAAATCTTCTGCCAGTGGAACGAGACAGTCTTCTGCACCCCAAAGGTGAGGGGCCATGTGCATGACATCAGGTATCCCACAGGGCACGTTGTTATTCTTTGAGGGCCTTATACGGTGAGCATTCCAAACACTCCGGATGTCATCCAATACATCCTGATGAAGAAACAAGAATTAGGTCAGAGCTGAAATACAATGAATTTTTAAAATGTCATTATGGCCTAAAATAAGTGTGGTGTATCCTTAAATGAATTGAAAAGCAGCAATGTTTGGATGCAGTTTAATGAAAACCAAAGGAAGAGGGAGTGATGGCAAAAAAAGAAAAGAAAGAACCACACCAGGCAAACCACTGAGTTGTGGGATCTGGGCTTTATACTAATACTAATACTAATCTTGGTGCGGATGCGCAAAGCTTTTCAACTTTATGCGCATAATACAGGTGACAAAATCAATATTTTTCAGTCCCATGAGGGTGTCCAATATCATCTCGGACCTGAATGTACCAATGATAGAGCGCTGAAGAGTTACTGATGCGTGAAGCCTCTGACTGCTTTTGACAGACTGGCAGTGACAGATCGGTAGCTGCAGCATAACTGCTGATGCAGAGTGTCCTCCGATCAGAAAAAAAAAAAACAACATTTAAGTCGTGCTGACTTCTGATCAGTTCAATTGGCAAAGTGTTCCCTGATTTCAAAACTTTGGCTGGGTTGATGCTTCAGCCTTCATTACGCACATACAGAGCGCAGTTGACCTACTTCCACAATGTTAGGAATACATTGCATTTACCGTTCGGTAAAGGTAACGTCGTTTTAACAATGTAAACGGTAATTTTGTTACCCTTACTGCTAAAACAGCGTAATTTAATGTAATTAATTACCACCACTGGTTATCATAATATGGGCCATTTACCTGAATGATTGGCATGAAGCAGAACTGTGACAGAGCTTTGTCAATGAAATCCCCAAAGAAGAATCCTTCGTCCTTCAGTTCTCCTAGAAGCGTGATCCATGGCTCGACTCCTTTTCTCATCACTCCCCACCAGGTCTCAATTCTCTGGTTTGCGGTAGTTGCTCCTGTGACGTAGCTTCTGTCTCCTGCTCTATCATCCCCATCATTTCTCCGTAAATAACGCTGGAGGTCTCTGACCAACACGTTCTCAGTGCCCATGTCAGTTCGTACGAGCCTGGGGAAACCCCCACGACTCTCCACTGCTTCCACAAAGTAACCTCCGATAACCTTTGGGTCACTGTTAGTGTGTGCGGCCCGCAGCCAAATGATGCTGTGTGAGAAACCGTCAATGCATCCATTAATACATATGGCTTCACTTTGTCATAAGAGTCTATGTGCCACACAAAGTTAGGCCCTTGAGCAAAATATTGCCTCCTTCTGAGACGTCTGGTCTGGCGAACCTTTGAACCTACTGGGTCCAGTAAAGAGATGAGGATCCTGACGTTTTCTTTTCTGATCCCGGCGTCCAGGTCGTACTTACGTCTGTAAAGCGACTTGGCTCTCAATATCCGGTTTAAATGTCTCTCCGTAATAATGGTTCCTTGCATTGCCAGGCTTTTCAAAATGCATTTGTAGCTCATTCCCAGCCTAAAATAAAACTCAATCAGACTGTCTCTGTCCATGGTGTATAGGTTCAGCCTACTCTTATGCTTGTGTCTCTACGCAGCTGTCCAGGAATTGTATCAATATGATGTGCGCACGTTATCTATTTCGTGGCCACAAATGTGTAATTCGTTGCCAGGTTATACGCAATTCGTGCCCACATATAAGTATTTCGTGGCCGCGTTATACCTATTTAGTGGCCTCGAGGTATTATTTCGTGGCCACAATGTATTTATTTTTTGGCCCATGTCATCAGAGGGGCTCCGTACAATACATTGAAAAATGGCTTGAAATGAAAGAAACGCTAAAGGCCACAAAATGGTCCCAGGAACACTTAGGGTAAGATTTTTGTAGGGCTTGTCTTTCTGGAGCTGTCTAGAGTGGTCTTTCTGGAACTGTCCAGATCGGCCGTTCTAGGTCGTTCTAGAGCGGTATTTTCTGGATCTTTCTAGAACGGTGTTGCTAGATCCTGCTAGAGAGGGCTCTAGATTGGGAGAGATCTAGAAAGAGCTATCCGGAAACCTCCAGAAAATGGGATCTAGATCTTTCTAGATCATGCGGAAAACTCCAGAAAATGGGATCTAGATCTTTCTAGATCATGCGGAAAACTCCAGAAAATGGGATCTAGATCTTTCTAGATCATGCGGAAAACTCCAGAAAATGGGATGGGATCTAGATCTTTCTAGATCATGCGGAAAACTCCAGAAGATGGGATCTAGATCTTTCTAGATCATGCCGGATCTAGAGCCCTCTCTAGATGGATCTAGAAAATACTGTTCTAGAAAGACCTAGAAAATACCGCTCTAGAACGACCTAGAAAGGCCGATCTATAAAGATCTAGAAAACACCGCTCTTGAAGGACCTAGAAAGGCCCATCTGGAAAGACCCACAAAGACCACTCTAGACAGCTCCAGAAAGACAAGCCCTACAAAAATCCAACCCTAAGTGTTCCTGGGACCATTTTGTGGCCTTTAGCGTTTCTTTCATTTCAAGCCATTTTCAATGTAGTGCATGGCATCTTGCAAAAACTTTCCAAAACTTATTTTTTTTGGTATTTCATTTTCGAATTTCAGTCTGACTTCCTTAAATTCGCTTCAGTGGCTAGGCTACAGAAACACATCCGCTAGTGTTCCTAGTGCTCGATTTGTGCCCCATTGAAAACCATTATAAACGCTATTTTTCATTGCACGATTTTTATAACTACATTTAATGCCATCCTCCAAGTGAGGGTGACACTTTGGAGGCAGTGTGGACTTCATGATATGTGAAGATGACAGAAGCAAGGCCGAATGCAAACTGTGTACTGGTAAGGTGTACAGGGGAGGGAAGGAGAGTACTTCGTTCAATACAAGCAATTTAATAAAACATCTGAGGACACATCATGCGCTGGAGTACACAGAGTTTTCTAGGGCTAACACAATTCATGAATCCCCCGGCAGTTAAAATAACAGAGGCTCTGACTCAAAACGTAGGATTTTGCCGTCTTCTCAGCATACAAGAGCCGCGATATGAAATTCCCAGCCGCCCATAAATCATGGACATAATGATGCCAAAGCTTTTTGAAGAGTAGAAAAAACATGTACATAACCTCATGCAGGAGGTTTCAGCCTTAAGTTTCACTACAGACATTTGGACAAGCAGTGTGTGCCCAACGCAAGAAATATGATAAAGGCCATGAGTGATGCTGAGCTGCCCAGCCTACCTTGTATACTCACATTCTCCAGCTGGTTGTTCATGAGGGACTTCTGTCACAGACGAGTGTTGCTGATGCAGTGGTAGTTGGCCGCAAAATAATTGGACATTTTAAACATTCTGCTGTGGGCAGATCAACCAGGCTGTGAAGCGGCTAAACCAAGACGGTCAGACCCGCTGGAACAGCACCTTTTATATGATACAGTCTTTGATCCAGCAGAAACGGGCTCTGGGAATATTCGTGTCTGAATATGGACTCCCTGATACGCTCATGGCTCACCAGTGGACACTGCTGAGGAAGGTGATATCTGTTGTGGGTATGTGAGTGAAGTTGCCACCCCCACCTTCTTCAAATCCAACAAAAGTGGTATCAAATGTTTGTGCTACGTTTGTGGTGCAAAAATTTTCGTTTGTGCTGCTATCATTTTAAAGACATTAATTAAAATTTCTAGAGGTCAACCAGCCCCCCCCCCCCCCCACATTAATGGAATCAAACAAAATTTGATGTCAAACGTTTGTGCTGCAAAAACTTTTGTTTGTGCTGCTATCATTTTAAAAATTTTAATAAAATAACGTCTTGATGCGTGCTTAATCATCCAGGTAAGTAAATCCCAAAAGGTTGATTCTGTTCATCTGGACATTTTCAGCTGGAGAAACGTTTCGTCACTCATCCAAGTGACTTCTTCAGTCTCAGCTGACTGCAGGTTTCCCCAAGCTTATAAACACATGTGAGTGAAGTTGGCCCCCCTACCTTCTTCAAATCGAACAAAATTGATGTCAAACATTTGTCCTGCAAATTATTTTGTTTGTGCAGGTTATGTTTCCCTAATTTTCTAAACAGTACATGTACAGTGAGAGAGAGATGTTCTGTCTTCACTTGCATCCCAGTCATAGAAGCGTTGGAGGTAGTTCATAAGAGATTACAGGATCACCCCAACCTCAGCAACAGGACCACTCTCAGCACTGATCAACTGTGTTTGCTTTTGGAACTGTGTCTTAATTCCACCTATTTTGCATAAGGGTCAGTACTACAGGCAGCCTAGGTGTGCCATGGGTTCCCCCAGGCCCCTGGTCAAAGTCACCAAACCAGTTCGTAAGCAGGTACAGGTGTGGCCAGAAGGGTCCTCAGAGGCACTGCAAGACTGTAACAGGGGTCACCAGCCTTTTTTAAAACAGAGCTAGATAAAATTGTGAACAGTTTGGTTCATCTTTAGTTATATGGTTCTGTCTAGCATATTCTATCTTGATATGCTATGTCTTATCACAGGTTAATTTTTCAAAAATATTAACAATGATATAAGCAAGGAAAGGTCTACATGTCAACATACAACTCTTTATTTCTATTAATGTCTTACTTCATTCCTACCTGATTGACATGTCTAGGAATTATGAGAGATTGGCTCACTGTAGTGGTAAAAGTTGCTACCAATCAAATTATGATATGTTAAAGTTAAAACAAAACACAACTGACTGTTTTGTATTATATCTAATATATATTATGTAATTATCCTTAATAATTACAAAATGTTTTATGTAAGATTTATGTTTTGTAATTTAAATCTGACATCACAAAAGTATTTTGTAACTGCAGTACACATAATACTAATTTTGAACAATTTTGTCCAGGTTCCTTGCCACCGGGGACTCCTTCAGGACCATCGCGTTCAGTTTCAGAGTCGGTGTGTCCACGGTGTGCCAGATCACCCCCCAGGTAGCGACGGCCATCTGGGACTGTCTAGTGGACGACTTCATGGCTGTGCCTTCACCTGGAGACTGGCGGTCCATCACAGAGGGATTCCAGGAGCGCTGGAACTTCCCTCTCTGCTGTGGAGCTCTGGATGGGAAGCACGTCCAGACAAAGGCACCCCATATATCATATAGGAGACACACACATTGATATACACTAAATATTTATTTCATTTCTTTTTTGTGGTGCCCAAATTTATGCACCTGCTTGATTTTGTTTAAACAGTTATTGCACACGTTTTGTAAATCCAGTAAACTTCTTTTCACTTCTCAAATATCTGTGTGTGTCTCCTGTATGATATATTTAACTGACATTTTTTATTGTAACAACCAACGATTTATACAGGAAAATAATGGCTATTAACAAGGTTGCCCAAACTTTTGCATCCCACTGTATTACTATATTTTGTCATTAGTATAATATGAAATAAATTCTACATGTGTCAAGCCGTGTGCCAACATTTGCTGTGTAGTAGAACTGAGACATTAGTCATAATAAAAATTTATTTGAAGTAATATTAAAATTCTCAAACAGAAAAACATTAAACATAAATATATAAAATATAACCATTTACAGAGAGACAGGAATACAAAAGGACCCAGCTGCTCTCCAGAGCAGGAACAAGGCTGAGGAGGAAATGCTCCATTGGAGACTGGCGTGGCCTCTTCAGGGACTCCAGGATGGCCAGCTCCACCGCCGATGGACCGTCCTGGGACCAGTCCCTCATCTGCCTCGGAGCTGTCCTCCTCTCTGGGCCTGTAAAACAGCACAAAACACAAAGAAATGAGAAGGCTGCTACTAGATTTTAATTTCCACATTGAAAACAAAAACAGGATATAATCAGATTGGTTGTAGACATTTAGTAAAGGTGATCACAAGGCAATAACACAGAGTAAAAAGTTATCAGTGCTTGCTGTACATCTGATGCTACAATTACATACCTGTGGGTGCAGCAGCAGGAGCTCAGGGACTGGGGAGCCAGGAGAAGCAACAGGGGATGCTCTGCTGCAGAATCAGTTGGCTCTGTCAAGACAACATTAAATGTTAACAGGTTGAAAACAATAGTCATAGGGAAAGTATTTACAGTGGTCCCCCTTTTATTGCAGCATGGGTTCTCAGAATAACTAGCCCCTCGCCACGCACTTTATACACTTCCCCCCACACACACGAACATTAGTCACAGTTCTCACAAGTTGATTCTCAAAGTGCAAACCTTTGTAGATTGCAAAACGTAAAAGTATTATGCCGCGTTTTGTCTTCGTCTGCCTGCCACTTGTGCGCCTTTTTCCCTCGCGGTGCAGGTGTGCATTTCCGAATGAGAGTCATAGTTATGGGTGTTTTTGTGCTGTTTTATCTATTGGATGTGATGATTATCAAAACCAAACATGATAAATTCGGCAAGCGCAGGAGACACGACACGGAGGAGATTTGTCAGTCAGGCTGCAGAATGCAATGCTGTACTGTGCAAACAAAAAAAACAAAACAAAAAAAAAAATCAGCGAAAAAGCGAGGCAGTGACGGATGAGCGGGACCACTGTGTGCTGTTTATTAATAAACAATATATTCCTATATGACAACATGCATAAAACCAGAACGGTATTTGTAGATCAGTGGGAAAATAGCGGGACAGTAGGCGGGCTTGCTAGCTTTTGCGCGGCTTCATCGGGTCAGTCTGAAAATTAAAAAGAAGAATGAATGAACTTACCAGGTTGCCCGATCTCCTCACTTATGTGCCTCCAAGCTCGGTCCTTTTTATTCCTGTCTCGGTAGAAGTAGCAGCTAGCATCATATAGCTCTGGATGATTAGCCACAGCACTGATGAGCTTTTCCTCCATACTGAATGAAGAATGAAGGGCTTTGGCTGGATCTGCCCCTTTGACCTAGGTCAGAGCAACGTCACCAGGCTCCTGATTGGTTGTCGCGGCGTGATTTGACGCTGGAGTTCAGATTTTCCAACTCGTGCAGAAGAGGCGAAACGCGCGTATGCACAAAATGCAACACAAAAACTGACACGCGTGGTTTTTTTCGCGAGTCAAACGCGTCGGACGCGGTACACTGACGCGCGTTTCACGCATTTTGGCGTTTTCGCGACGCAAATCTGCTTCCGAATTTTCGCGGGACCCGCAATCGCGGGTCATCGCGCTTTTCCATTGACTTTACATGTAAACCTGATGCTCTGGCCGCCTCTATCGCGTTCAGTGTGAACACACTGTAACACTTAACAGGATAGTTTTTGTCATGACCTTTCAAATTTATCAAATAATTAACCATCAGCTGTTGCTTTCTAATATACAGCGGCATTTCTCCCAATTCCACTTGTAGAGCACATATTGGTGTTGTTTTAACTGTCCCTAAGCAAAGTCTCAGTGCTCGAGCTTGGATTACGTCCAGCTTCTTTAAGGAAGTTTTAGCCGCTGATCCATATACCACACACACCCATAATCTAATCATGATCGAATTAACGTGACATAAATACTTTTAAGTGCATCAAAATTTGCACCCCATGTCAGTCCTGCTAAACACCTCAACACATTAAGTGTAATATGGATTCCTTACCAGAGCTAATATCAAACCGTGTCGTCTTCTGGTCAAACAGACCAGATTTTTATTGTCAAGAAATTCCTCTAACACTTCCCCATTGTAGTCTGTTTTCTTACTCCCCCATAACGAAGGGTGAGCATTAAACCACCACCATTTCCTTCTTCCCTATCATATCTAACAGCAATATAGCCATACACTCTAAAACGTTCTTCTTCTACATTTTAATGGCGGTTGGCAAACAACTTTTAGGTGCATTTACCGCCACCTTCTGGAAAGGAGTGTGGGTCAGAACGGTTTTGTAAGCTACAGTCTCGGATACACACCCGTCAATCTTAAAAACCCAAACACTGCCCTATAAACAACATCCCCTGCATCCCTTTGAAATATGTCTCTCACCCTTAGGTGAACACTATTTCCTTGCAATTCAGACTTCAATCTGTCCCTTTCTCGCTTGTACTTACCGCACTCCAACACTACATGCTCAAACGTCTCCTCCTGTCCACAGAAGTCACAAGTCACAAGTCCCCGTGTCATGTTTGCCCATCTTTTTAAGCATGCTATTCAAGCCTGTGTGACCAAATCTTACTCTCGACATTATATCCTCGTCTCTTCTACTTCTAAAGCTTCTTCTACATTGCCCGACTGTTTTCTGCATGCTATAATAATACCTGCCTTTCCCGTCCCTGTTCCATTGTGCCTGCCACTTCTCCTTCAACTTTACCTTGATTAAACTTTTCACCTCACTTTTACTGTATTTGATAGTCAAACCCACATAACTTCTTCTTGCTGCACTTTTTGCAAACTTATCAGCCTGTTCATTACCATCAACACCGATATGCGCAGGAACTCATAAGAAAACCACTTCTATCCCTCTATGTTTAATCCTATACAATAAATGAAATATCTCAAAAACAACATCTTGTCTAGAGTCCGAAGACATATTACCTATACTTAGTGATGTGACGTTCTGTATCGAGGCTTCGAAGCGTGTGTCGAGTAATGGAGGGGCGTTTCCTGCTGCGCCAGATCGAGGCTTGCTTCGTTTATGGGAGGAGTTGAAAATGATGACGTCCGAAGCCTCGCTGCCCGGCTAAACCACGTGACTGGTTCATGAAGCGGTTCGAACTTTGCCGCGAGCTATGACAGCGATATAAACCCCTCAGACTTCATTCAAAATGTGGGTGTTTGATGGAGAGTTACGGTTAGTGAGAGTTTGGAGACAGTTTGGAGACAGTTTGGAGGTTTATGAGAGTGAGGAGAGAAAGTCAGGAGAGAATGGAGCCAGCTAAGAAGAGGAGGATGTCCTCCCCTGTGTGGGAACATTTTGATTTTATTCCTCCCAACAAGGTATGTACATTTCTACAGATGATGTATTTTCATAATACTGATGGTGTAATACAATTTATGTTAAGCTGTCTTTACTTTTGTACAAGGTGAAGTGTTTGCTATGTGCCAGGGAGCTGGGATATAACAACAACACCTCATCCATGCTTAGGCACTACAGAGCTTTGCATGAGAATAAGGGGAACACCGATTGTGGAGCAAGACCAGGTGAGCCATCAAATGCCATGATAATATAGCATGCAGTAATCTTACTAAATGATAGAACAATATTATACAACTGTAATAAGTTACGTGTGTGATATTTATATTTGTGCTTTGTTTTTATTGTCTTTCCTCAGGAGAACAATCTCAAATAGATGAAGACCTGGTTAGCATGGTGATTGAGGACTCCCACACTCTAAGAAATAAAACGTTGGATTTAATTGACAAAGTTAAGGCAATCTTTTCCACAAAACCTGGTCAATTAAACATAAATCAATATGGTTGTTATCTGCAATTTCAATGGTGATGTATATCAGAAGTGAAATTGTTCTATAAAAGCAACAGCTTTCCTTTCATTGTTACTATTTAACACTATTAATTAGAATTTAAACACTTTGTTCATTTTATTAACTGTATTGCTTTAGGTTCAATTGACAATATTAATTTGAATTTAATGGCACCATTTAGATTGTGTTTTGGACCTAATTAATTTGATTAATAATGATTTAATGAATAGTTTCATCTATATGCTAAATGTTTAGGTATCAACAAAACAAGTCTAGAAAGGTTCCTGAGTTGTCATCTATACATTGTAATTAGGTGTTTGGACCTTTCAGAGGTCTTCAGCAAAGGTCTAACACTTAACTACAGAGTACAGGTGACAACTCAAGAACCTTTTTGCACTTGCTCACACGTTAACATTTGTAACATTCAAGATCCTTGCACTTCAATAGAAAACTCTTACACTAAAGCTTACATAAAGTGTAAATGCAAAAAAGGGTGCTGCATCAACAACTTTATTTACGGTAAGCCTTAACAAGGCAAAGCTTCTACAGGGAACAACACCGCATAAGGCAATATTAAATGCTTAAAATGCATGACCAAAATTTAAACATTGGAAACAACTTTCGAGTTTCAACAAAGTGACATTGTAGTGTGCTGTAAGATGTCAAATTCAATACAACAACTTGTGATTCTAGTCAGATCTGCAGATTTACCACAGCAACTTAAAAATCACTGTATAATGCAATTACAGAAAATACTTAAGTGACACAAAAAGGTAAATCTGGACAATTTAGTTCCCAGTTCCAAAAATCTGATTCAGAATTATAAGTTTTCTATTATATAATAAATTTTATAATAAAAATCATAATTTTACAATTAAGAAAATGCATATAGCAAATCTCAAAATATTCTTAATTAAATGCTAAGACCAAAAATCCAGCACTTAACTTGAGTACAGGTGACAACCTTAGAACCTTTTCACATTTGTTTGCACATACACTTTAACATTTATAACACTCAAGATCCTTGAACTACAATGGAAACCTGGTACACCAGAGCTAATATGAAGTGTAAATACAAAAAAAAAAAAAAAAAAAAAAAAAAAATTGTGTTGCTTTAACAACTTGAACAAAAGCCTTTAATGAGGCAAAGCTTAAACAGGGAAACAACACTGCATAATGCAACATTAAATGAAGTGTGTAAAACAAAATGTAAACATCTGAAACAACTTTCCAGTTTCAACTAAGTGACAGTGTAGTGAGGAGTAGGATGTCAAACCTGCCAGAATGATTTCAGGATCTACAGTTGTAGGTCTGCAATGGCTACAGTCTGCAGAATTACCACAGCAACTCAAACTGAAGAAAATGTTGTGAAACAAGAAAATATATCCATCTGGGTAATTTTGTCCCCAGTTCAAAAAACTCAGTTTCTGAATTATGTTTTCTTTTCCACAATCAAAAGAAAAATAGCATTCAGTAAATCTCTTAAATATTAAAAGCTATGACAAAATATTTACAAACAAGGATCAACATACATATATATATATATATATATTTATAAACTTTTAAACAGTAAAACTTTTAGTCAGCAAGAAAACAGAGCACTTATTTTGGGGGACATTTCGATCTGGAAGAGTCATTGAGTCTCCTTTTGGCAGAGTTTGTTCTTCAGCACTTGTATTTTGTTAGACAGTTTTTTGTCTTCCAGTCCCATGAGCACCTTCTGGAAGAACTCAAATGTGTAGCGAAGTGGCTTTGGGTAACTCAGATTGAGGCAGTTAATTAGCCCAAACAAAAGTGCACACCTGCTCGCCACATCGTGAAGATCCTGCAAGACGGTGCATCTCTTGATAATGATGCCAACATCTTCAAGGGAGTCATCTCAGGCTGTGCTCCTTCGTGGATTATTTTATAAACACCCCAAATCCATCCTTTCGGGCTCTTCAGCTTCCATCACGTTGAAATCCTGAAAAGGACAGAAATATTTTAAATCCGTTGTATTTTGGTCATCCCATCATCTGTCTATTCACTCCATTTTAGTTAAATGGTCCACACTACCATAATTACACAGATCCCTGAATGAGACTGAGGAGAACAGACCAAAGAAAAGTGTGGATTTAAGACTATCACCAAATAAAGACCAAGAAGAAGAGAAATGAAACATGGACTGGGCAGAAGGAGCATGCAGCGGTGCACACCGTTAAGCCCGGTTCACACGGCAGGAGTTTCAAACGGCCGAGAGAGTTCCAGACTGCACACGTATCGAATGACAAAAACAAAACTAAAAAACTGACACTTGTGGGTGACCCTACCATGTGTGGTGTACAGCCGCACGATGCTAATGAAACACCCTATGAGCACATTTTTCTCGCGAACATTCCCAGGGCAAACAGCAAATCTCAAACCCTCTTGAGATAAAATGTGACTTTGGAGTAAATAACCAAGTTGGCCAAGGAGGGGGCATTTCCAATAGTTGTGTGAGTTGTAACGGAAAGGATAACAAAAACAATAAAATGGCTGTAAGATGAAGGGTTGGAATCCAGCAGCAGCTGGATGCTACCTGCTACACAACAGGTGGCGAGTACTTTGCCCTCTACACTGACTGAAGAGTTAATTTACACCTCACTCAGATGGACCTGTGCCAAAGTAATAATATTATTAATAATAATATTAATATTGTGTTGACCAGGGTTATTTTCTTTAGTTTAGCATAAAACAATGTAAGTGAATGGAAACAAAATCCTAGTAGTTCCCATGCACTTTATTGTTGTAAGCTAATTTAAAGAAAACTGATTGCTGCCAGATCAGGAGAATGCCTGATCTGGCAGCATTTTTCAACTTACAAAACTCTGGGAATTATGACAGTCAAAATTTTACTGAGGGTGAAAATATCCCTTTAAAAATAAACTTACCATGTACTCTTTGATGATATTTTGAGGCTTCTCATTCAGGTATATAATCACAGCTTGAAGGATGCATTCACACTTCACTTCGATTCGGGAACTCTAAACAAAACAACACATGCAGGGCAATTACTGTTTTGATGTTAGTAGAGACCCCCACAAACATAAAAAGACAATTTTTATTGTTGTTTAACCAATTCATAATTGTTTGTAAGTAATTTTAAACATGCTTTTTCCCCATAAAGATGAATTTATAATCCTCATTTCACAACTTGCAGGGAGAAACAATGTCACAGTAATGTAACGTAGCCTGCTAGTTGACAATCTAGATGTATGGTTTTTAACTGGATGCACAGCAGACACCTACTTTCACAAATGTCTGCTTTTCCAAAAAGCCAAAGTTAAACTATTTGTTAAGGGTAAAGCAGAAGTAGTGAATAGAAAATGTAGCCCCTCGATTAAATTGTTGATTGCTGATGTTGGTACATGTGAAAAGACCTCCAACGTCAATAAAACCAAGGCAAGGTTTTTAACTACAGCTTCCTCCAAATTTTCACTAACTACACCAGCTTCACAATGCAAGTCAGAAGACCCTTCATCTGCAGACTCCTCAGAAAGATCATTTTTACTTGTAAATTCAGTTCTTTTCACTATTTCATTTTTGAAATCTCTTAGCATGCATGTATGAATGTTTTCTATTCTTGTGTCTGGAAAGTACCATATACATTAGTTTTGAAAGAACAATTTTGATAAACAATCTACTGTCTCAAACCTCCTGAGATGTTTATTAATATGGAGGAAGCATTCTCTGCTTGTTGATATGTGGCTTTCAGAACAAGAAGGACAAGTCAAAATAACATGTTCTACAGTGTGAGAGGGCTTAGCAACATGTGCACGACTTAGATGAGTCCTAAGACCACCCCATGTTTTGAAAGTACAAGGACAATGACTGTAAATGCACGGATACGTCTCAGACCAAGAATTGAGTGTTTAAGTCTCAAGTGTTTTAGAATTTGGTACCTTTTAGATACACTTAAAGAGCAAAGCTTACAACACCACATTTATAACCTAAAAGACCAAATAAGAGAATTCAAAATGTAAAGTTGCATATTAAGGAAAAAGTAAATAATATGAAAGCATTTTGTACCTTTACATGCACTTTTGGAGCACAGCTCAAATCTCCACAGCTCCAAATTCCTCAAGCAGCAACCTGAGAGAAAAAAGACCACAAAAAAAATCGTGTACAGTGAGACACATGCAAGGGGTTGCACGGAGATGGTCTAACTCCTGTTTCTTTTAAAATGTGCTAATAATACAAGTTAAATTTCAAATGCTCCAACATTTCTGTTACTCATTTCATAAATCATGCCTTCTATCTCCAATCGATTGTCTTCTGTTCATGTGACCACATTTACCATTATATACCGGAGCAGCCCAGTCTGAACGTGACCCCCTTGCCCCCAAAAATAAAATCAAGTATACTAGGTGGTTAGTGCTCCGTTAGTGTCGGTTTGTGCTGGTAAAATCATCGTTTGTATTGCTACGGTGTCAAGGATATTACACTTTTATTTAATAGGTCATTCAGAGTTCACGAGCCCCCCCAAGCAACACGAAAATGGCCCAAAATAAGTCAAAACATGCCACAAAATGCTCGGGTGCGAGCGAGCGTTCCCTACGACGTCTACATCACCTGGACGCTCACTCGCGCCCGTAAGCACGGGGAGCGTGCTCGACGCCCGTGACGTCATCGCGAAAAATTAAACATTAATAACTGCAAAACCGTAGCAGCACAAATGTTAATTTTACCGGCACAAACAAGCACTAACCAAGCAGAGCATTTTGTGGCATGTTTTGGCCTATTCTGGGCCGTTTTTGTGTTGCTTGGGGAGGACTGGTGAACTCTGAATGACCTATGAAATAAAAGTGTAATCACTTTGACACCATAGTGATACAAATGATGATTTTAACAGCACAAACCGACACAAGGTGGGGGTCACCTTCAGAGGTCTCCTGCGTGACACACTCACACAGGCGAATCTAAGCAAGCAGTGGATAGCTAACTTTCTCCTAACTTGATACTGCAATAAAACAAATAAAATAAGTGTGCTATTCGGAGTGCAAATGAAATTTTAAACGCAGATGGGGCAATATTCAAATGTGCAGTAACATCGAATATTTAAATCAATGTTTCCAATGCTAGCTAAATGCTACAAAATGCTAAAACCTACAGAACACACACGGTCCATATATTTACCGGAAAAATGTACGTCATATATTATCACAAAGTACTAGTTAAATTATATTCTACTAAAAATACGAAGAAATTACCTTAACTCCAGCGGATGAACCGTGATTAATCCCTCTTTCCAGACACGTGGCCAAAGCACACTGTGGCGTAGATGAAGAAGGTGAATGCGTATGCGCGAAGATTTTTTTCATTCTCTGCGCATGCTCAGAAAGGATGTGGAAAGGGCTCTTTGGATTTAATTAAATGTGTTCAATAAATTGAAAATATCACTATTATTTAACATTAAAACGGTTTAGAATTAATTAAATCAAATTTAAAAATATTAATTACACACATAAGATTAACAATTTTAAGTATATTGAACATAAAACTATGAATTAATTTTTAAAAAGCCCATGTTTCATTTTTTAGAGTGCAGTCATTTAGCATTGTGGAGGACAAAGGATTTAAAAGATTTGTTAAATCATTAAATCCTAGCTATGTTCTCCCCACTAAAAAGGTCATAAAAGCAGTGACAATGTAGTTTTTACAGAATAAAATGTGAAGAGGCAGGACTGAGGCTCAAAGCCTCAGTGTGTAGCTGTCCATACCTCAACGTTACAAAAGCACAACCACTGTCCATACCCCAACCACACCTCACCTCACAGCAAATGATCATTTCCATTTTAAGCATTTCCAAATGATCATTTTCCATACTGCCAGTATAAATATACACAGTATACTGCCATCACTACAATATACATGTTTTACACACTCCTTTTGTTGTTGACATTTACAGGCTGTGCAAAATGCCACACTCTTCAAATTCATGGCAACTAATATTTTCACGTCCACTAGATGTCCTACTAGAGCAAATGAAGCTTCACGAAGCTTTGCACTGGGGTGAACCAGTTGGATGAAAAGCTTCAGTGCTTCATGAAGCTTCATCTGCCCATCACTACCTATACTCACCAGTGCGCTGCTAGAGTCTGAGCAAACCAAATACCTCCCCAGTGGTGCGTCCTCCACCCAGGTCAAAGCCATTAAAATTGCTACAAGCTCCCCAGTATAAACTGCAAAACCATCTGTAACTCATGCACTCACCTCTTGTCTGAATCTGGTAGAGACTGGCTTTAAATAGGGCCATCAATTTCCCTCCAATTAGCCCAGCCAGTACCACTCACTCGAACTGAGGGATCTAAAACTCTACACAGATGATCTAAAAAGACACAAACCTCTTCACACTTCTAATATGCACATTTACACAACTAAATGGCGGTATTAATGAAAAGAAAAACATTCAACAAATCCCTTTAGACCTTAACATAAACAAAAGGAAGCATTTCTATGGAAAAAGAAACCCCTCCACTTGGTTTGACCTGCTGATGTCATGTGTGACATCATCAGAACTTTAAAATGACGGTTGAGCATGTACTCCTTAGTTGTAGGAAGTATGCAAGTCACAGGAGGGCAATGTTCCCTCTAAGCTGCACACGTGCGCAATTGCGCACTGCTGGCCCGGTCTCTGCGCACAGAAAATCTGTGTTACGCACAAAAAAAATTAACCTGATTTGAAATTAAAATTAATACTTTAACAATTCTGTTTTGCAGTGTTAGTCAGTAAGTGACTGGCTGCTCCCATATTGTATTAGAACGATGCCACCTTATCCCATAGTCCAGCCAATAATGCGATTTACATTCGTATATACACAGCTAATCAACGTGGTTGACAGGCTATGACAGCGTCCTTATGTGCCGACACCGGTGTTTTAGCTAGCAAAGCTGCGTGGCTGATGTGGAGTGAAGCCACGTTAATGACAACGTGTACAAACATTGGAGATGTGAGCAGGACAGACGGAACAATTGATGGAAAAAGTGTGGACTTTATACCAGTTTTTAAATTGTGTTGATAGGCCACGTAAAACCAGAGTTATGATAAAAATATCTGCAATGTTTAGTTTTCTTCCTGAATACTGTCGTTATTTATATTTACTGCGGAATAAACGGTAAAAACGGCGTTTTAAAAGAAAAAAGGCTCGAAAGCACTCTCCGCCTGTGAGCAAAAACAAACTCCACCCCCCTCTCCCTTTCCTATTCGTCCAAAAAAGTACCATGTCGACCAATCAAAAAATGATATGGCAACGTGGCATCTAGTTGTTAAGAAAAGGGGGGAAGTTTTAGGAGTGACGGCGGTGCTTTGATATGTGAGAGATTTGCGATGTTTAGCGCAAATCTTGTGTAGTTAGTGTGTAGTGTAGTTTTGCTGTGTGTGTCAGAACAATGAGGCGACTGCTGAATGTTACAGGTGTTACAGCAGTGATACATCTCCTGTTGTCAGGCCTGCAGGTATCAGGCTGTTGTTCTCCTTTATCACATAGTGGACAGAAATTATTTTTTGGAGTGACACAAATAATTTGTGTGGCATCAAATTTGATGCAGAACAGCTGATTGTTCTGTAAATAGTTTGAAATGTTTATTTAAAAACGCCTTGGCTGCATTTAAAAAAAAAAATAGCTGCAAAAATCTTTGTTGTTTGCCAAACTGAGTTACTTTTTTGAAGAAGTAACTATATAATTAATTGCCCAGCATATTTTGCAGACAGAGAGTTACAGGACTCTCTCCCAGACCACAGACTCATAATACAAGTCAGAGCTTTTTTAAAAAAGAAAGAAAGTTGTGTTTTCAAAATTGGAGTTCAAGTTATTTTTACTTCCAATAGTGTTAACATGCTACACAGGTCATGAACAAGATTTTTTAAATTTTCATTGTAAGTGGGCTAAAGCAGTTAATTAAAAGTAGTCTAACATAAATGTAAATGCTGTAATTTGATTATTTTAATAAACCATGTAACTTGGATGGATTAGATGCCGGCGCGACCGCAGTGCACACGTCTGATGTCGCTCACAGTGGTCCAAGGGACCGCTCAGGGAGTTTGTGTGTTCGCTCAGACACATGAAAAATTAGAGGGAACATTGCAGGAGGGTGATGTGGGGTGAAATGAGTGGTGGAAGGGAACTTCCGTTTGAACAAGTGGTTAATAAGTTAAGTCATGGTGAAGGGAAAGTGGTGGTTTTTCGTTTTTTGAGAAATACTGGTCTCATCAAGAGGATCTAAGGATTCAGGAGTGACGGACGATTAACAGCCAGGAGATGGCAGTAACGCAACAATTTTGGATGCAAGCTGCCGTTAAACTTGACTGAAGAAGAAGAAGAACTTTAAAATGAGGAAATGCTAAGTGGACATTTCCCCACACCTGACCCTCATGAAGACTGAAAAGACAGAACAAAGTAAGTATGAACGAATGACTTAATCTGTAACATAATAAAATATAAAGAAACCTGTAACTGAGTATTTGCCTTAATTTGCAGAATGTTTGATTTGCCGGCAACAGAATGCTTACACAAACAAACCCGGGATAGTGAGTGAAGTAATGTTACTTGACAAATAGCAAATCATAGCAAATAAATAGAAACAGAATAATGTGTATAATGTGCAAAAAAAAAAAAAAAAAAAAAAGGTCAACACATATGGGACAAATGGAAAGCATTGCAAATGCTCCTCCATTTTGTCACACGCACCACTGGTTAATGTTTTTTCTACCACATGGTTACTGGTTTTTGTGTCAAGGGAACTGTGTTTACAGGCTGTGTGTTGGTTGTGCTATTACACTGTGTTGTTGAGAAAATGTTGACTATAGTGTGAGACACATACTGTGTTGAGACCAGTATTACTTCTTTTTACAGCAGTGTTAACTTTATGACCTTTTATAGCACCTCTGGAGCCTGTTGACCTATGCCTGACCACCAGGATGATCTGTGTGTTTTGCTAATGTTTGTTTTTCTTTAAGAGTGCTTGTAGAGCATTCAGCACAGACGGACAAGTGACATGAGAAAATAAGACGTGCAGTGATTACAGAATAGTTTAATATTGGGCTCATTATCTGACCACTATTGAGCTCATGAGTGGGGTGACATTGCTTAAGGAAAGTCACTGATTACAATGTGGAATAAATGGGGATGATTCATGATTTGGGGCAAATTATAGCAATAGTAATGGGCTTAATGATTTGAATAAACCTGCAGTGATACTTGTCTCTGTGATGCTGAATACTTTATTACTCTTATGAGATACAGTTGGTTGCAAATGTGAAGTTTGACTAACTTACAGATTTGTCTTCTAGGAGACAGGCTCCAGGTGGAGCTGGGAGTTGAACAATCTTAACATTTAATCACTGGCTAATGTTTTCTTATGACAGGGTTACAGGCCTGGAGTAGAGTTACTCCAAGGGAGAAGCCCTGGGAATTATTTGAGAGAGGATGTGCAACTTTCTTGTGCATCTTTAATTGTGTGGAGTTGACGCATGGCAAGGTCCATGTGCCAAAAGACGGTTTTCTGGGGAGTTTCATTTTTCAGTTACAGGTGGAGCGATGGAGTTATGGTTCTGTAAGCAGTACAGACACCAGGAGCATGCGGTGCCAGAGAAGTGGGTCTGTCGGAAAGGGCTCAAGAGGAAGAGGTCGGGTCCAAGCTGGACCAGATAATTCGAGGTGGAGAGGATCTCACACAGAGTCCACTTGAAAGGGAAAGTGAGACCTGGCACTACGGGAGCCAGTGTGCTGTGGCGGAAGAGCCTAGGTCTGGAAGGCTCTGTGAGGTCACAGAGTAACTGGTGGTGCTGCCAGAGATCATCTGTAAGACTCTGTGATCCATCTGTGATCAGAGATATTGATCTGGTGTTGATCAATAGCCTCCACCTTCTCCTACAATAAATATACATTCTAGGTTAAAGACGCCTACTGTGATCCTGATCCACACAGGAAATGATGAGACTTCATGGTTACATCAATATTACAGGGCTTTATTAACACAGGCCTTATCATACTATGGCAGAGAACTTTATTTCATAAATGTCCTTCACTTTGGATAATTATCCATCCATGGATCTTCTGCTAATCCAGTTCATTAGCTGCTCACACCTATGAGAAGTTACCAGTTAACCTAACCCCACTAACTGCATGGAATGGACTGTCGGAGGAACCCACAGAGACATGGAGAGAACATGCAAATAGAGTCAGGACCTTGTTGCTGTGAGGTAACAGTGCTAACCACTGTGCAAACATACTACCCATTTGGATTATTAATGACTAATATTTCACTTCAGGGATGTAGATGGGTTAAAATCCTTGACTGAGAGGAGTGGTGCATTGTGGGTAAGTAATGAGTACAGTCACAGAGGTACAGATGACCATTCAGGTTTTTTGTGGGAGGTTTGCATGATGTCCCTGCACAAGTCTCTGTGCCTATGATGTAAAACACAACAGTGATATTAATACACCGGGCCAATGAACTTAAAGGACATATCCACACTGAAAATAAAATGGGAGTATTGTGCTGTACCTGAATATTACAAAGAGTGAACCCAGACCATACGAACACACTTGTAATCATAAGATGAACGGCGTACAACAATAACATAGGTTCAAAGTTCATATTTATGGTATTTTCTAACTTTAATGCCCTGAACAAAACACTTGGGGTACTGCAAGTATCCTCACTCTAGTGATGTCATAAACCACGTGACCTCATACAGTTTTCTTTTTTTTGGCTAGGTCAAGAAATCAACAGTTGGCTTATAGCAGTTAGTTTTTGGCCCTTTGAGCTCACTAACCAGTCCACTGTTTAGAGTCAAGCTCATTCTACCAGAGATGTTACATGATTATTTTGAACAGCCATTAAACCGTAAAGCCCAGCTGTAACAGCAAGCGGCTCTTATTGGACTTTATATTGAATGTGTTATTAAATCCAACCACAAATGCAAACCTGGTCATACTTTTCACAGCTGAGGTGTTTAATCAGTGATGGAGAGACTATGACCTCATGTGACATCTGCTGGAATCACTAGGATGGTATTTATCTATCAGTCACTGTGCTGCACCACAACCCACTCACCTCACAAGCTCCACCCTCACAGTACGAGGTCACTGCGGCCTGTCGACCTGAGGAAGGCTACTGGTCCTGACAGTGACCTAAACCAGCTGGAAGGAGTCTGTCCCACACTGCCTGAAGTCCTCCTCTATCATTAAACCCCATATTTCCAGCTTCATCAACTACTGACACCACCCTCCCCTGTAGGTGTGTCCCTTTACTGGTGCTCTATAGAGAGCATATTGACTCACAGCTGCACCGCGGCTCAGAGGAAAACATTAAGATGGAAAATCGATGGCTGCCCTCTGCCCACACTGGAAGAACCCCACAGCTCCATCAGAACATGACGGACCCTCCACCAGGTCATTCACTGTTTGAACAGGCAGATCCATCAGAGCAGGACAGCCTGATCTAAACACAGTTTTGACCCAACAGCAGTGAACACAAAGCACAAACATGAGTGTGTTTGTGCAGCTGCAACACAACAGCACAGTGTTTGTCTGTTTCATTACTGACATGTTTGTATAGACTGTGTCATTTCTGACAGTGTTGCTGCTGGTGGACTCAATCCTACAATTCAGCCTTCAGCAAAGATGTTAGCAAGCCACAGGTTATCTGTTAGCATCCAGAATATCTGACATTTGTATTTAAGTGAGGGACAGAGCTCACATTAAACTTCTAAAGAACAGTATGAGAAAATGTTTAAATACTGTATATGTGACAGAGAGACACAGAGACATCATGTTAATATGTAAAAACATTTAATGTGGTTCATACAGCACCAACATCACAACATCAGTGACCTCAGGGTGATTTATATGGATATATACGATACTGATGGAGGCAGCTGTCAATCACAGGCACTGACAGGAAGTGTGGGTGTGGCCTCAGGGCCTCCATCATGGGTCCTTCCTGCTCTGATTGGAGAGGGGGTGTTTCATGATGTTTGTCTGAAGCTTCCTGACAGTCAGCAGCTTTGACCTTTGAGCCACATGGAGCTAACATGTGACACAGAGTCAGGACACTCTGTGGAGATCCATCAGAGGAACGTCTTCATGGTTCCTGTTCCTGAGGACACAGAGGACAGACAGAGCAGCTTAGACAGTGGACAGGGAGAGAGGCAGGGCAGCTGAGGACAAAGGTGAACTGGTACCTCCACCAGAATCTTAATATTGTCTCATCCTGTAATCATACATGGACATATTTGGACACAGTTAGACAGGATGAACATACCTGTGTTCCTGGTCAGACTGTGCTCGCTGTACACTCCACTGCCTGTAACACAGACAATGTGGAAGCATCTCAGCCATGGTGCCCATCAGGGTTGCTGCAGAGGAGAGGAGAGAGGGTCAGCTCTGATCACAGACAGTATAAAACATGATAACCACCCGACAGAAACAGCTGTGGATGCACACAGACTCTGGTCCTACAGGAGTCTATAGGGAAACAGCTTCCTGACCTCTGCACACTTTACTGCTGACTCACTTATTCTGGCTCAGATTAAACACAATATTAGCACAATTTATCTTATCTTTCAAAGTGGAAAATTTGGTGCATTTTATCCACTTGCTAATTGCTAATAACTTGTCAATAACGTTAGCCAATGAGCAAGTAGTCAGACCGCCCAACTGAGTCACACGCAGTCAAAGTAAAGGTGAGGAGGGATCGGCAGTCTGGGAATGATTGTATGAGCAAATCAACGGTTTAAGAAGCACCGTTTAAAGAACACATGGATCCATCGTCTGTGGTTAATAATCTAATAATAATCAGAGACCTGAGCCCACAGGGAGCTTTAGGCCTTCTGACCTGACTCTGAGCTGGAAACACCAGCGTACTTGATGATGTCACAGGTCTGGAGTTTTCACTGCCGTCCCCTCTTAATTTAACTGTGAGTAACATGTTATGAAGCTTAACTTTAATCACAGCCAAACCGGTTTACTCAGGAACAAATAAAACACTGAAATAAACCAAACATTAACATTTAGAAGTGATCTAAGTGACTTATATATCATGTTTAACCTCAGCAGCGAAATCTCTATTAATAAAAATAGTGTACATGTATGTCTTAATACCTCCTTTCATTATCTCAAAAGTGTGCCTTATGTATGAATTCTGGTTGTGCTTACTGACCTCGAACCGATTTTATGTGCTACACGGCGCTCAAAATCTGTCAAAAAATGTTTTAGTATGACCTTTAGTAAACTACGAAGCTGCACCGCTTGATCGATTGTTGGAGAATTACGGCTGCCGTAGTCAGGAGCCTCGTGGAGTAATACGTACTCTGCTTCAACATAATATTACTGTATTGTGCGTGTAAAATGGCTCCTGTTCAGAGACATGCTTATGAAGCAGATTTTAAATTCAAGGCTATCAGTCACGCAGTAGAATACGGGAATAGAGCAGCTGCGAGAGAATTCAACATTAATGAATCAATGATAGTGGAAGAAGCAAGAAGAATGAGTAAAGTTTGATTTACCTGACTGTTTTGTTTAACGCCTTATAATCCGGTGAGCTATGGTCTGAAAATACTTATCTTTCTTGTAGAAATGTGCTCCAAATAAAGAACTTTGTGTTGACAAGATTGTTAGTTAATCATTTTCAAATCAATATTGTCTGTTTGGACAGAAATTAAAAGAAAAAAAGTGAACATGTAAAGCTGCGGTGTTAAGCCATGGGGTTGAAAAATTTGGGTGCACCTAACTTTTGTGCTGGTGCGCCTAACAAAAAAAAGTTAAGCACACCAGTGCAACCGTGGCAACAAGTTAGTCTAGAGCCCTGTATTGAGTGAGTGAGCCTGACTGCTGTTTGCAGGTGTACTCCACAAACTCTTTTTTTTTTAACAATAGTTGGTTCAGATGAACCTCTCTGCATTAACAGCACATATAATTCATACAATTGGTGAAAATGTATTTTTACTGTTACTGTTAGTAGTATGTGATCAGGTATTAATATCAGTTTATGGATGAAGGTGAAGGAAACACTGGTGTTGGACACAGACACAGATCCACACTTCAAACATTTAGGAGGAGCTCACAATGACCTCATCATTTATTAATTAGTCTTTAGAAATCATCTATTTAGCTTCTCTGTGACCTGTAATGTGTTACTCTCACCTCTGACACTGAGAGTCACTACTTTCTGTGTCAGCATGTCTCCATCCTTGTAGACGGTGCAGGTGTAGACTCCACTGTCAGTGAGGTGGAGGTGTTTCAGGGTCAGACTGAGGTCTTTAGTTCTCAGTGGATCTTCCTTCATCTCTGTGCGACCTCTGTAACTCTGGTCCTGTTTATCTGGCTGATTGTTTCCACTCTCATACACGTGGACCTTCATGTTGTTGTGTGTCCACTCCACTGTGACGTCCTGAGGAAGGTCAGCTGTGGGTTTAAAGGGTAGAAGGACAGACTCCTCCCCCTGTGGTGCCTCCACCACCTCTTGTTGCAGAGCTGAGAGGAGAACATGTACAGACAGACATCAGTGTCCTTGTATTTAAATGTGAAACACAGTAATATACAATGACCTCACCTGTGTTATTACACATGTGTATATATGTTATTGTACATGCTGTTGGTGGTGTTTGGCGAACTCACCACAGTGTCATTACAAAGGTAAGTAGTGTTCTTAGCTTAGTCCGACACTGTGACGGTGATAATAAATCTTTGTTACACAGATGTCAGTGAGTCAGATCCTCCATCATGTAACCAGCAGCTCTTTATATACAACCAAAGGTGGAGGTGATGGAGTAAAAGTGGAAGTTGTGCATGAAGCAGTGCTGCTGTACACTGAACACAGCAGCAGTCCAGTAGTTGTTAAAAAAAGATGGTCATTGGACATAGATGACAGGGTGTCAATCTGGGACTCTCCACCGTTTGGTCAGAAGAAGCTTCTCAGATGAAACATCTCAAACTCAGAGACACTGCTTTTGTTTCCACGCTCCTTAGATCGTTTGTATCCATGTGATCTGTTATTTACAGTCATGATGACTCCTTCTCAGTGGGTGGAGCCTCCACCTGTGAAAGGAGGAGCTGAAGCTAACACTGCGTCCAGATGTTACAGACGTGTTGGAAACATCAGCAGCTGGTTTCAGTGATCTGTGAGGAGCTGCTGGATTCATGTGTGGAGGTCAGAGGTCACAGACATCAGTCAGAGTGATGGTAGAGCTCGCTCTGTTACTGAGCCACACACACACGTACCTTCACTCCTCTTCTTCATCCTTACATATGCACGGCACACAAACAGACCAAAGGCAGCAGCCAGGATGATCAGAGTAACCAGCACAGCTGAGAGGACTTTGGGCCACACTGGAGGAGGTTCTGTAACACAAACACAGGAGACATGAACATCATCAACATGTTCATATGAACTCACATCAATCTGACCTCTGTCCACTGACCTGAGACCTTCAGCTGTACTTCAGTCTGGCTCAGCCTGTCTCCAAACCTGAGGGCGATACAGCAGTAGGTTCCACTGTCAGAGACTGTGGGGTTCCTCAGAGTGAGGCTGAGGTCTCCAGTCTGCAGAGCGTCGGTGAACATTGATGTTCGGTTGGTGTAACGATCGTTTTGACCACTAAGATCGTCATTGCTCTGTAGACGCAGGTGAACTGTTGGGTTCCTGAACTCCTCACAGTCCCACACTGCTGATGTGGAGCTCCTGGAAACATCAGCTGGTACCTGACAGGGCAGCAGGACAGACTCCACCCCCCTCATACACCTCCACCCCTGAGGCATGCTGGGAAACTGAGGAGGAGAAACATGAAACAGGTGAGATCTGTGCTTCACAGTCACATGACTTTTCACACACACAGTGATGTTCTCTATGATGTTTTGTCTCTGCATGTTAATGATCCCACACACTCTTCAGCTGTAGTTGAACTTTAAAGCTGATCCAAGCATCAGATCTGAGACTCTCCTGTCACCATGAAGTCTCTGCTAACTCCTTCAAACACATCCTAAACTCTCAGGAAAACAAACATAAAGGACAAGAAAGAAACAAACACCGCAGCTCAGGTCTGTCACGGTGAACCTGTCCAGCTCAGTGTCTCCATCCAGCTCAAATCACCAACACAACACAAACACAAGTGTGCAGTATAGGACAATAATGCACACACAGCAGGCCCTGTCTTCTCCTATCACACAGTTAGAAACCTGCTCTGTACTCAGAACATCACAGAGGAAACAGCTGAAAGAAGCTTGCTGTGAGTGTCACTCAGGTCCATCAACAGGTGAGCAGTGAAAGACAGACTCAGGCAGGTAGATAAAGCTCATCTGTCTGCAGTCACGTGTAAGTAAGTGAGTAAAATTTATTTATATAGTGCTTTTCACAGATAATAATCAAAAAGTGGTTTACAACACAAGAAAAGGAAATATAAAACAATGTAACAGTAAATAAAACAGCAATGTAAAACATTAAAACAATAAAAAGAACATAAGAACAAATTAATCAAAAGCTTTTCTATATGAAAATGTCTTCAGCTGTTTTTTAAAAGAATCAATGGAGTTCGTACAGCGTAGAGACAGTGGAAGAGAACCACTGCCTGAAAGGCCCGATCACCACGAGTTTTAAAACGAGTGCGCGGTACCACCAGCAGTCTCTGACCTAATGACCTTAAAGCTCGAGAAGATGAATGTGGTTTCAGCAGGTCAGATAAATATTGGGGAGCTTGACCATATAGGGCCCTAAAGGTTAGAACTAGGGGTGGGCAGTATAAATGGTATACGGTAGAAACGATATGAATTTGGCCAACGGTAGAGATTGACTATACCGCTCTACTGCGATAGCGCATGTTGATGATGTCATCAAGCTGTGCCTATTTTGGTTGAAAGCATCGCATCAACTGCAGATTATGCCAGGAGATAGTAATAGCAAAGAGACAAAGCATGTTTTGGAATATGAAGAAAGCCAAAAACTACGCTACCATTGATTCATTAATGTTGAATTCTCTCACAGCTGCTCTATTCCCATGTTGTTGCAGTATATTAATGACTAACCTGGTATTGTGGATGGATTATCTCAGTTGTTATCCTGACTGAAGTTTGGTCCATTTACAGCATCCTGCCATGCGATTGCATTTGTCCCTAACCATCGGGAACCCTCACGTTAACTTTTACAGAGTGGAAAAAAGTTAGTGTTCATCCTCCAGCTTCACTGTTTATGTTATGCTAACATAGCTGTGTCGCTAGCAATCAAAGTCGGACTAAAACATTTTTTGACAGGGTGATAGGGTGGGGCCAGGTTTCACAATGAACTCACTCGAAACCCTGGCTGATTGTGACCCACACCCGTTTTCACACCTTGGCTCATGTGATTAGGTAGAGGATCATCAGGGGGTCCATTTGTCCCTTTTTGGAGGGACACTCCCATAGGATTTAAATCTGTGACTCTCCACATTTGACCCTAGAACTGAAGAAGCTTCTCGGATGAGAGGTGAAACGTCTTGAAGCAACTTGAAGAGTCCAGACACTTTTCTTTCCAAGCTCCTTAGACTACGATGACCTGGATGACTGAGAACCTTCACAGACATAGCATCACAATGATGATGAGGAGGAGTGATTTTATATTGATGTAAATACGTGTGCATCAGCAGGAAGAAGCCCATCACGGATGTAATAACAGTCCTTGATGGGCTGCTGAACAGTCATATCTAGGGCTGCAATGACTGATTGAGTAATTTGAATAATTCAATAATGAAAAATCCTCAAACCAAATCCTTTGTTTGGATGCTTTGTTTAATGCACGGCTCTGTAGTGATATACTTTCTTCTGTTCTATTTTGTTTTACTTTATTATATGTTGCCGTTTTCACTGCCTGTGGACACCTACACAGGTTTAAATGTTCTTCTGTATTAAGCGCACTGAGTCTGCTTGTAATGAAATGTCATAAACTCGTCAGGGCTTCCCTTTGTCACCGAGTTCCTGCCCCAAGTGAAAGAGTTTAAGTATCTTGGGGTCTTGTTCACGAGTGATGGGAGAAGGGAGTGGGAGATCGACAGATCTGGTGGTGCATCTGCAGTACGGGGGCCCCACAGGGAACGGTTCTGGCTCCGTTCCTCTTCATCATCTACACTGCAGACTTCTCCCACAACTCCAGCCAGTGCTTCCTTCAGACGTTCTCTGATGACTCTGCAATAGTCGGCCTCATCACTGATGGGGATGACAGGGAGTACAGAACACTGACCTATGGCTTTGTGGACTGGTGCCGGCAGAACTACCTCCAGATCAACACCAGTAAAACCAAGGAGCTGGTGGTAGACTTCCGCAGGCACAAACATCCTCCACTGCAACCACTGAACATCCAAGGTATGGACATTGAGGCTGTGGACAGCTACAGGTACCTTGGTGTTCATCTGAACAACAAATTGGACTGGACTCATAATTCAGACGCCCTCTACAGGAAAGGGCAGAGCAGGCTGTACCTGCTGCGGAGACTCAGGTCGTTTGGAGTGGAGGGCCCACTCCTGAAGACCTTCTATGACTCTGTGGTGGCCTCAGCCATCTTTTACGGTGTGGTCTGCTGGGGCGGCAACATCTCTGCCAGGGACAGGAAGAGACTGAACAGACTGATCCGAAGGGCCAGCTCTGTTCTAGGATGCCCTCTGGACCCAGTGGAGGTGGTGAGTGACAGGAGAATGGTGGCTAAGCTGTCATCCCTGTTGGACAACATCTCCCACCCCATGCAGGAGACTGTGACAGCACTGAGCAGCTCCTTCAGTGGCTGCGGCACCCACAGTGTGGGACGGAGAGATTTCGCAGGTCTTTCCTCCCCACTGCTGTCAGACTCCACAACAAAGACTTCAACCGATCAAACACACACAATAACACTAAGTGCAATACTCTTTTCTGGCATCATTGTATTATACTCAATTGTATATAGTATTTGTATTCTATTTTATTCTATTGTATATAGTATTTTATTTTATTTTATTTTATTCTATTGTGTACAGTATCTTATTCTTATTCTATTCCAGTGTTTTCTAATTTTGCTATGTATCTTTGCACTGTTCACTTTCTGCTGTAACAAAACAAATTTCCCACATGTGGGACTAATAAAGGTGATCTTATGATCACGAGCTGTGGGTAGTGACTGAAAGAACGCTATTGCGGATACAAGCAGACTGTGTAACTGGCCTCTCCCTTAGAGATAGTGTGTGTGAGTGTGCGATGTGGGTGGAGGTCTCAGCTCCATCAGTATTAAAGCTGTAGTTACAGCACTGAGCTGACCGCTCAGCTTAGGTTAGACACGTCAGATCATCACACGCACACACACGTAAGCTGTACACTGTTGTACTGTATAACAGTGTACAAGTCAACACTGTCCTGCCTGTTAGCCTTCACTCCCACTGTCTGTTCTACACACGTTTAAATACACACATGATCGGTGTGTGTGATCAAACCATTGACTGTAGAAAACATGGACGACGCGACTCCGCCTCCTACCATTGTGCAAAAATGAAGCCAAAATACCCCGCTTGTGGAGGCTGCCATCTTGCAAATTTGGAGCCAGAGTCTGCGCAGTAGTGACTTGAGGTGGAGCGACTGTGTAACGTTCCCGCCCACACACCCGCTGGACATGACCGCAAACACACCCCCCTACACTTTTTACGTAGCCCGGCTGCTCCAGTTTTTTTGCTGGTTTACCGCGACTGACGACTCGTTTAATTAAGGTAAATACAACCACGTCACTGTTATAAAAAAAAGACGCACAGCTTATCATCTTATAGTTCTAAAATCACTTTGTTGTTAATTCGTTTGCTAGATTAGCCCCTAGCATACGCACTGTGTTGGAGGCTTGTTGCTAGCTAGTTAGCGATGCTACACACCTGCTACTCTAATAGTCTGTGTTACTGAAGGATCCAGCACTTCTTATGTTTGTTTTTATCCATTTTTAGACAGCGATGAGATCAGCTGCACACTCTACAGAAGCCCAGAGTTACTGTTAATATCAAAAATATAATGCTGTCCTTTGAGATTTTAACATAAGATTGTGAGTGTAATGGATCTAAAACTGTTTAAATCTTCAGAGCCCTCTACAGCCTGGTAACATGGAGACTTTAAAAACAGCAGCAGAACGTTTCAGTAGTGCAGTCTAATTTGTTCTTTTCATTTAATAACAGAGTCCATATTATATCAACAGCTACATTCACCCTGGAGAGAAACTAGTGAGGGAGACCATCAGGACCAAGCTGGGTTTCCTGGGTCCAGAGGTTTGGAGAAACTTCTTCCTTTTCTTTCATCACAGATGTCCTGTGCCAGATGTTCTGTTGACCCACTGAGAGAGGCTTCATTTAAGAAACACCAGGAAGACTGAAGCTCATCGCATTGATCAAGCAGGACTCATGATCTTCACCAGCAGCTCCCTCACAGGGAAATCTTCAGCACTCCTCCGTAGGCCCGCCCCAGGAGATGGATACACCCAGCATTTCATGAACACTGTGATGGAGACCTTTGCTTTGTGTAATGTTATAAATACTCAGATACTCCCCAGAGGCTCCAGACTTTTACATAAAGATATTATATTCAGTCCTGTAGAAAGTTATATATTTAAAAATATATGATCCTCTCTGGTTACTCTGGTATGAATAACTCTGAATCACTTTATGGTAAATAACACACTATCTGCAAAAACTGTGAAAGAATTCCAGATGACAAGTTTGTAGTTCAACATACAAGTGACGACCTTTGACCTTCATCAGGTTTTATTTAATTGTGCCAGAGAAAAATCTCATATGCTCTTCATGCAGCTGAGTACATCAAGTGTTTAAAACGGAAGCTGTGCAGGTCTGAGATCAGCAGCTTTGTGAAACACCAAACTGAGGTCCTATTAATGCTGATATATAGTGACACAGTTACATGAGTGATTAATCCTTTTGTTTTTTTGTCTTTAACTTTATCAATAAAGCTGCAGCTTTCACTACAGCACATGTGGTACTTTAACCTTTGTACTGTTTTCATCAGTTCATTTTGCAGTTAACATGTTGGATGATCTGTCTGCTGTCACTGGGTGGTGCTGAGGTCTGAATCTGAGGGCAGCTCCTGTAATCACAAAGAGAACAGAACCATCAAACTCAGATATAAATTTTATCCCTCAAAATTGAAATAAAGCTGATTCTTCTGTCCTCACACACTCAGGATCTGAAGTTCTTCTCTTGCTTTTTTTTAGTATTACAGTTCACTACAGTACTTTAATCCATAGTTCCTGATTAATGAGGAGTTACTGAAGTACAAGCTTTTAAAAAAAATGTTACTGTCTTTACAGATGTGGCAAGAGATTGAAAACATGCTGTTGTTTGCATATATTTGATATTCAGCTCTGCACAGGAGCTGAAGCAGCGTGCAGCCTGTTGCTTTTACAGTATAATACTTGTAATAAAAGTACAGTAACAGTAATTAGTGACTGATTAGCCCGGAACGTTTCTCTTAATTTCTTTAGTAAATTCATTCACCTGCACAGATTAGCTGAACGAACCCTGACAGCCGAGTGCTCATTTTAGCTAGCTAGGTCTCAGGACCTAGCTAAGGACAGTAGTTACGGATTAGCTTACAAACACGATTAACTTACCGAAAAAGTGCAGCGGGGCCTCGGGTCCTTCTGTCGGGTAGTCCAGTTTACTGAAGAACACCTCAGGCTGTCAGGTTAAAACACTCGGTCGTGTTTTCATAGCGTAAACGCTGGCCCTCCTCTCAGAGCCTACGCTCTATCTGCTATTCCCGAACAGAGATACGCAAGTTTCTCCGTTACTGCAGCTTCCAGTCAAAGCTGCTATGATGACGTTTCACCCCAATTTAACATCGCCGCTGTAGGAATTAGAATCAAACTTATGGGAAAGGAGACCCCTTGGACATCAATCAGCATGATGAGAACTATTAATAACAAAAGAAAGAATCTTTGGAAAAAAAATTATCTAAGGAGAATAAATTTATTTTAGTCTGACCCCAGTCCCATCCGCTAACATGGAGGAGGCGGGGTTTATGACCTATACTGCAGCCAGACACCAGGGGGCGATAGAGACGTTTTGGCTTCATTTTTGGGGAGCTGTGGCGTTGTCCATGTTTTCTACAGTCAATGGATCAAACCAGCTGAAAGTGCGGGGTCCGCCCAGCGACGGCCGTGGGGACGAGCTTTATCGCATGAACGAGCTAGATGACAGAATAATGAACGTGGACATGAGCAGTTATCCGGTCTTTAAGTCTGAGTCATTAGCCATGTCTGGGCCCAAACTCCGCTGCAGGTCCCAAAGTCAAACGATCACTGCAGCATTACTGAGTGTTGAAAAACTGTCTAAATTCTTTAACCTTTAATGAAATGATCAGTGTTGCTGCTTTACCAGATGTAACAATTACGTTTAACATCCAGAAATCCATGAAAACAGGATTTGTGGATTTTTACGGAGTTAGATGTTAGCAGAAGTTGGCTCGCTTGCTTTGACTGGCCCGCTACACACTCGGTATGAAGCCACACCAACCTCTGCGTGTGTATGTGTTCAGAGCAGGTTTCTTACCGAGTAAGAGCAGCACGATCATCATCATCCTCCTCCTCGGTAAATGTCCCATTATAGCTGATCCTCATCGAACCACCGACCGGTGTTCCAGATTAACTGGCGTTTAGATTAACTGGCGTTGGTCGAACAGATGTGTGGCAGACTTGCGTTTCAGGAGCTGCTACCAACAAACGCCAAATGTGTCATCCGTGACACTTGTGAGGTTATCTCAAACACACTCCGTCAGTCTTGATGCTGTTGAACAACAAAATGTTTAAAAATGTCCGAGTTTACCTGGTGATATCCTCATGCGCAACGCGATCGCGAAAACAGCAAACAATTAACACCACGCCGATGTTGTTCACAGGACAGCAAGAGTAAACGATCGGGAGACTCTAGTCGTCGTTATCGTCCCCCTCGTACGTTTTATTTCTCCAATTTCAGTGTTTTTGCTTCACAACTAAAGCTTGGAGTTTACTTTGTGTGCACTAACATGGACTCGAGTCAACCAGCGCCATCTCTGGCCGAGTGCCACAGCCTACAGCCAGATCAACTTGTGACACACATCTGCACCACGTTTGAAATCGTTTCATGCACAATACATTTGTAACTTTCAATGTTGTCTGTTTGTGCGTCATGCAAATAAACCTTTGAAATTAATTAAATGATATCATGTATTTATTTTTGGCCTACATCAGTAAGAAATGCCAAATTATATACACAAAGTCAAAATCACCACTCCAATTGGTATTCATGGTTTTAATATTTTTGTTTTCCATAACAATGAAATACGCCTTGGACAAATATGACACATCAATAGTTCATTGGTGTTGTCACATCACATCCTGTAAGCATCTTCTGTCTGTGTCTTTTCTCTGGAAATGAATATTTCCAGCCAATATAGGCAATTCATCAACATGGCTGGAGAGTTGGTAGTTATATACAGTCTGTATAAGTGTGGTTAATCCAATAAACATTTGTAAGGAGATGGCAGTTACTGTGAATTTACGGCAGTTACACAGTGATTAGTAATAAACAGAGCCAGTGAGAGTGAGTGGATTTAAGAAAGTCAGTGACTCTGGTTTGTCATCTGTTTTTGAGTCTGGAGGAGACGTAGAAATCTTTCGTTTTAAATCTAAGTTAGGAAGATTCATGTTTTAAAACAAGCATTTTTTGTCAGAAATGCAAGAAGTACATCTGCAGAAAGCACACAGTTACATTCTGTCCATCATGTGGACAAAATTGAAAATGTTGAACATTGAAAAACTGAGAACATCGGGCAAGTTCAAAAGAAATGTGTTTGTAGGAACGAAAAACCTTTACCAAATTGTTCCTAAAAATAGTTATGGAAAGTCTAACTGTTGTATGTCTGTGTTTTAAATGTTTATCTAATGGAAAATAAAGTTGCTATTGTCATATTGCAGTTTTTTGACAATTCTGAGTGGATTTACACAGTACAGGTCAAAATGACCCGCAACATAATCAATGTGATTTTTTTTCCCAACATAATGCAAGGGTTAATTTCCAAAACGTGCATATGATCTTCAATTTGTAGCAGATCCACTATCACATAGCAGCTGGAGCAGTCTCCACTGGAGGTCAGTCCACTGCTGCCACCTGTGGCCAAATACCATAGCCTACTACTAGATTAACTTGTGACACATCTGCACCTGCTTCTATGATCACATTGAGTAGAGGCTGAGTGGCTGCACTTACCCCTGCTACATCCAAATCCACCCACCGGCATGTTGAAAGGTGCAATGCCAGCAATGTGTTTTGTCAACACTAAAACCAGTCGTAACTATAGAAAATGGTAATAAAATATGAGAAAAACTCAAGAGTTACACTGTAAGGACAAATTCATCTAGAAAATTACAGATACCTATGTAACAGGGTTTGGTCTACATAAATAAAAAAAAGTGTCCTGCACCAACTATTAAAAAAAATATATAGTAGTATATATGTCTGTGTGAGTGTGTGTACGTGTGGCAAAACACTCACCTTTTTCCTAGCTGCTGGTTCATCTCTCACCTCTGTGGCCTCAAGGAGTACCATAGAAGGTTTACTTTTTCTCTTAACCACCTCTGGCTTGGGTAGTTGTTCTTCAGTTTCCTTAAGTTTTGTTTGCAAAGTTTTTTCCCTTTCTGAGGAGGCAGAATAATTTTAAAAAAATGCTAAAGTACATCATAATATAATTAATTAAGTTACATATTTTGATTAACAAATAAGCGAGAATAAAGTAATATTATATTGGAGAAAAGGCACCTGCTAGCTTGATGATGGAGGCTTCACAGACCGGCCACCCGCCTTTTGGCTCTTTGACGCCTTGTCACCACTCCACCAAATAAACGTCCTTTTCCTCCAAACGTCTAAGTATTCCTCCTCATCAAAATCCCGAATATGTTCAGTTGGCATAATTGAAAACTTTCCATCTTCCAACCACTTAATTAACGCGAACATTATCCGCTTGTGTCCCGTCTGTATCTCGGCCATTCCACTCACTGTTGGAAATTGCGCCTCAGAGACATCGGTTATATTTGAAAAAAAAAAAAGAAAAAAAAAAAGAAACAACAACAACTAATAAACAGATGCACTAATACATGAATATTCATGTATTAGTGCATTGAAGAAGAAAAAATAAAACAAGTAATCATTGTTCTAATTATGATTTTTACGGTAATTTCTACTTTCTACTGCAATCATATATTCTTACAGAATTTATCATGAAAGAAAGCACTAAGCATTCAGTTTGAGAGTTAATCTTGGACAGCCAAAGCACACTTAGATTTTGGCAAGACTGAATGGACATGTCAAAGAGTGCACAATTAGTGAATAAGGCCAATTTCAAATGTCTGCTGTAATGTTAAAAAAAGAGATGCATAAATAAAGTTGAGAGAAGATGGTTACAGGGCAAATCTCACCGATATAGACATAAATGCGTCTATGAGTCCACTAGGTTAATGCTCTTACACTGAAGATTTATAATGTGATGTTTACAGGACCCATAATTCTCTCTCTCTCTTCTCTTTTCAAGGAAATCCAAGACACCCTTCCAGAGGACAGAACTCTGCTGATGACTAATGATGAAGAGTGCACTGCAGGTCCTGTTCAGATAGAGGTCCCAGTGGATTCAGGTCAAACTAAAGAGCAAAACCAACTACTACTTCTGGCACTTAAGCTCAAACACAGTTTGACCAATGACTGTCTTGAAGATATCATGAAATTCCTTAATGTTGTTGGTGGCAGTGATTCAGCATGCAGGACAAAATATTCATTTTACAAAGCTTTTGATGATACAAAAGACATCATGAAAATCTGTTATGTGTGTGAGCAGTGTAGTAATATAATGTCAGCTGAGCTGGACCAAGTTCATTGTGTTCAATGCAACATCACAAATCAAATCAAAAATCTCTTGAGAATGCCAGGAATTACAGATGAATTAATAGGAAGGCAAGCAGAAACATCTACTTCTCTCAGTGACATTTGTGATGGTTTTTTGTATCAGAAAGCTTTAAGTGGTTCAGAAACAGCCCTTCAAACCCTCAGCTTAACATTTAGCTGTGATGGTGTGCCAGTTTTTAAAAAGTCCCCTTGCAGTATTTGGCCCCTTTTATGCACCATTAATGAATTGCCATTGAAAACAAGACAGGATAATGTACTCCTTTGTGGACTATGGTTTGGGGATGAGAAGCCTCACGTGAGAAGTTTCTTAAAACCTTTCATTGATGAGTGTGTGGACCTACAGGACAGTGGTTTTACATGGGAAAATGACAAAGGAGTTTCTGTCAATACAAAAGTAATCCCTCTAATTCTAATGAGTGACTCAGTTGCCAGACCTCTGATCCAGAATTTTAAACAGTTTAATGGTGAGCATGGATGCTCCTACTGCCTTCATGAAGGAAAGGTAGTTGAAAAAGGCAGAGGATCCACTCATGTATATCCTTTTCAGCAGGACATTCAGCTCCGCAATCAGGAACAAACTAATGAATTTGTAGAAGCTGCGCTACAGTCTGGTAAAGCTGTTATGGGTGTTAAAGGGCCAAGTATGTTGTGTAGACTTCCCAGTTTTGATATTATCGAAGGGTCTGTCCCAGACTATATGCATTCAGTACTTCTGGGTGTCGCAAGAACTGTAACAGGGCTGTGGTTAAACAGTGAAAACTTTGAAAAGCACTGGTATATAGGTAGGTCTACAAAACTGTTAGATGAAATGCTTTTAAAGATTAAACCGCCATGTAATGTACCTCGTGTGCCAAGGTCTGTCACATTGAGGAAATTTTGGAAAGCCCACGAGTGGTATATGTGGCTTTTTTATTATAGCTTACCTGTACTAAAAGGTGTCTTGCCAGAACCACTACTGAATCACTGGTCTAAACTAGTCAAGGGAGTATCCCTTCTGTTGGGCGAAAATATAACCAGAGAGCAGATTACTGAGTCTGAGGCACTTCTAACAGATTTTGTGAAAGACATGGAGGTATTCTATGGGGAAGCTAATCTGTCTTATAATGTCCATCTTTGCCTCCATTTACCAAGAAGTGTAGTTAACTTAACTTGTTAGTAAAGCTGACATCCATCATGAACAACCCACATCACCCACTGCATGAGTCTGTGAGTGTGTTGAGCAGCTCCTTTAGTCAGAGACTGAAACAGCCTCACTGCAGGAAGGAGCGCTTTCGCAGATCATTCATCCCAACAGCAGTTAGACTCTATAACTCCTCAATCAAGATGTCATAAGTCACTGGACACTGAACATCCACGGTCACCACTTCATGCATAATGGACCTTCCATGTGTATGGACATGTGCAGGTATATATGTATGTATATGTATACATATGTATATTTACTGTGTACATGTGTGTGTGTACATGTCTATACATAGGAATAGTAGTGGTACAATAGTTATGTCAAGCTATATATTATATGTATATTGTTCACTTTGAAGTACACTTAAAGTAATCTTTCAGGTACTCTTTTAGTTTACTTGTAATGATCTTTAAATCTACTTTTAGTTAATGAAAGTACACTTTAATGTGTACTGAAAGTCATCTTCTAGGTATACTATTAGTTTACTACCAGTAAACTTCAAGTGCCCATTTTAGTTTACAAAAAGTACACTGTGAAGTATACTGAATGTAACTTTTTAGGTTTGCTATTACTACTACCAATAAACTTCTAGTTATACTTCTTCTCCATGTTTAATGCTAAGTAAAAAATGTGACAAACATAGATTCAGGTATTTTATTTGGCTCCAAAGTATTTCCATCGAAAGGAGCCAGTTGAGGTGGTTCGGGCATCTTACAAGGATGCCCCCTGGGCGCCTCCTGGGTGAGGTTTTCCGGGCATGTCCCACCGAGACGAGGCCCCGGGGCAGACCCAGGACACACTGGAGAGATTATATCTCTCAGCTGGCCTGGGAACGCCTTGGTGTTACTCCGAATAAGCTGGAGGAGGTGGCCAGGGAGAGGGAGGTCTGGGCTTCTCTGCTTGTGCTGCTGCTCCCGCGTCTTGGCCTCAGATAAGTGGAAGAAAATGGATGGATGGTATTTCCAGTAAAATGTAACCTCAGTCTCTAACCTTATCACTGCAGTGTAAAGAACAGTCCACTGAGTGTAAAACTGTCTGAAGTAAAAGGTACTATTAAAAAACTACTACTTAAGTATATCGGTGAAAAGTTGAAATATAAGTATGAGTTAAGAATACTTAGACTTTTAGTATATTTTGTTTTAGCAAAAGCAAAGTATAAGTAATATTAACTTTGCAAATTATATCTTCAAATAAGTACATTAAGAGTAAACTGAAGTATACTTATTTTTAGTTTAAAATTAGTATACTTGAAGCACACGTGCATATCTACTTTTTGGTAAGGAATGAATACCATGGGTGTAATGTTAGCCATGAGTTTTTCATTTCAAGGACCTCCAGTTTGATATGCATTAGTATTTGATATGCACTGTCTACATTTCTATATACGCTGTACACTAAAAACTACAGAGCACTTATCACTATCAGAGTTTAAAACCAAGTATTCAGTAGCAATACAGAAATAGAAATAGAAATGTAAGAAAACAGTGCAAAAAATGCAGTGTATGAATGTATAATAATATATAAGGCTACCTGTTATTTTTTGAAGTAAAATGGTGAGAAACTATTCTATTCTATTCATACAGTATTATTTTGTTGCTTTGTCTTATATTCAGATACTCCATTCTCAATCAATCCGAGTAACACCCCTGGATCCCTGGATAAATGCTGAGAAGTCTGGCCGGATACTTGGAGCCCGCTGTACATTCATGGCGGGCCTCGGAGAGACGTGCACACATGTTGCTGCATTGTTGTTTCTCATTGAAGAAACAGTGAAGTTGAGAGACTCAAAGACAGCGACTCAAGAAACAGCATATTGGCTGTTACCTACTGCATCGTCAAAGGTGGAATTCTGGGAATGCCGGAAGATTAACTTCACTGTAACAAAGACCTCAAGTAAAAGAGTTGGCAAGATGAAATGTGGACAGTCATTTGAGGAACAAAGCTATGCACTTCAGGGACTTTTAATGTTAGTGAGATATTGTAATGCAATAAAAAACAAACATTACATACAAAATTGTGTTTACAGTTATTTAATTGTACTATAGTATACTATATGCTATAATTTATAGTACTGTATAGTTCAAGCTAAGTGTTCTGATAACTGTGCAGGTTTAATAAATCTGTTCTGATGAAAGTGTTATGCTGTGTGTTCTCCTCCACACTTCAATAACAATGACTGAACAAAGACTGTATAATTTCTCAGTGTGAACACAAACAGAGGAAAAAGCAGGACGTTCTGTCCTAAACCATAAGAACATAATCTGTCCTCAAGGGGGCAGCAAACCCTCATACGAGTCAGAGCAGCTCTCTATGTCAGTGTGAAAATTCAGAAATCAGCATTTTAATCTGCTGTTTAAAATACTGCGTAGTCTGAAGCAAAAAACAAAACAAAACAAAAAAAAAAAACATGCTCACCAACCCGAGCTGAGAAATCAAGCAGCTCCTTTGCTGCACAGGCAGCAGTGAGTCAGTCCCACAGACTCTCATGTTAAAACTTTCCAGCAGTCACTGTAATCGCCCATCACACACACACACACACACACACACACACACACACACACACACACACACACACACACACACACACACACACACACACACACACACACCTGCGTGGAACTCCATAATTAACCTAAAACTGGTCAATGATAGCCCATAATTATCTAAGACAGCTGACTGGGAAGGTAGTCTGTCAGGTCCTTTTTGATCCCTGGGTCATCTGCAGGAATCACACTGTGATACATATCCAGTTTAGGCCATTCCTCCTCTTCTTGTAGGGAACTTCTGGACCATTTAACCATCTGCACATTTGAGGAAATCCCCAGCTTTCATACTTCTGGATGGGTCATCTCTGCAAGGTTCTCCTTGGAGGAAACATCTCTCCACTGATTCACATCTGTTGCTTCTCGAATGACAGAAATTCTGTTTGCAACAAAGATACTAAATGTTTGGTTTTCATTGGAGATGCATTGTATTAGTCCAGAAAAATGATTTGTCCAACCTTATCTGCAACTCTTTTTGCAGAAGCATGTTCACTGGAACTGAAAGAACTGCAGCAGTGAATTCCAGCCTGGGAATTGTAGTTTTCTTAAGAGGAGCAACTCTAGCTTTTCCCAGGATAAAGGCAACATGTGAGATGTTATTCTTTTCCAGTTTTAAATATGACACTGTTCCATAACCATCTTGACTTGCATCAGAAGAATGATGAAGTTGTGCCTTATCTGGTCTTCCATAGAAACTCAGTTTAATGCAGCGTTTCACTTTTAAATCAGCTGGTGATCTTCCAGCCAATCACACCACCGCTGGGATAGTGTGGGGAATAACTTCATCCCACTTCAAATTTTGTCAACCAATCTCCTGAAGCAACAGTTTAGATAGCATACTGTAGGGAGACAAGATTCCCAAAGGTCCATACAATGAGCTGACCACAGACTAAATGCGCCTTCTGGTTGGTGGATGGTCCTGCACAAAGGTGAACTCATCTGTTTCTATGCACCACTGTAAACCCATGGCTCTCTCACTTGGAAGTTGATCTGTGTCCAAATCCAGATCCTTGATTTCCTTTGCTCTCCTTTCCTGTGGGATTGACATGAGCATTGTGCGAGTATTGCTGATCCATTAGTGAAAATATCAGTCAGGCTCTTCGCCATATGTACTTTTTCTTCTTATGAAGCAATAGATTTCATCAACATAAAAGTTATTTTTGACTGTATTCACCACTTCAGCTGGAAACTGTTGTGCATTATCATTTGCAGTTCTCTGCAGAGCATAATTTGGACAGCTTGGTGAAGATACTCCTCCAAAAAAAAAATGCACTTTCATCCTATACTCCTGTGTCACCATGTTGCCACCACAGGAAAGAGACACTTGACATGTTTCTCTAATATGTAAACTTGGTGAAACATGGCATCAATGTCAGCCATTAGTGCAACAGGCTCTTGTCTAAATCGGATGAGAACTCGTACGATCTGCAGACACAAATTCAGCATATCCTTCCAGCATGTTGTTTACACATGCGGTGTATTTGTCTTTATAGCGACCATCCTTTTCAAATCTCCTTTTGAGGCTCTAGAGGCACTGCTTTTCAAATCAAATCAATTTACACTGTGTCAAATCATAACAACAGTTGCCTCACGGTGCTTTATATTGTAAGGTAGACCCTACAATAATACATACAGAGAAAACCCCAACAATCATATCATATGACCCCCTATGAGCAAGCACTTTGGCGACAGTCGGAAGGAAAAACTCCCTTTTAACAGGAAGAAACCTACAGCAGTACCAGGCTCAGGTAGGGGCGGGGCATCTGCTGCGACCGGTTGGGGTGAGAGAAAGAAAACAGGATAAAGACATGAGCTGTGTCCCAAACCATAGGTTGAATCCTTTGGAGGTCGCATTTGAAGGCCGATTACGTCATAGCCAGGTGACGAAGGCTGTCACAATTCGTCGACTCCTTCAAATGTGGCGACAAATGCGTCCGTCATTTCCCTGAATTTGAAGGATGGGTCGTGTGTATCGTTTGTAGCCCACCATATCCCAGAATTCATAGCGCGGCTCTGCCGATTCCAGTTTCCAGCAATTGCGGCAGCTATGGAGGCGGTAGAAACGGCGGTCGAGGACAACTACATTTTTAAACGCCAGTTGTTTTTGAAGTAGCGACACAAATGTTAAGATGTTGATGTTAAAGGCAGTTCAATGGAAGTAATTTTTACAGTCGTTAAACTTATGACATGTACATGGGTAACGTAGACATACAGTTCCGCTCATTTTTAAACATTAAAAGGTTAGTTAATATTACTCAGTGTCACAATATAAACTTTTAACATATTTTCAGGCAAGAATGTATCTGTGTAAACTTCAAATATCTACTCGGTTTATCAAGACATCACATAATTGCAAAAGTGCTCCGACGTTTTCAGAGATGTCTATTACCTACCGAGAACACTGGCTAGTTGTCGGTTTTCCGACCCTGCGCCATCTTTCGCTACTATTTTAAACATGATAAATAAGTTACTTAAATCACTTCTAAGTGACTTCACATAACTTCTATGTTCAGTGTTTTATTTGTTCCTCAGTAAATCGGTTTGGCTGAGATTAAAGTTATAGTAGTTTTGACACAGCTGAATGAACATCAAACAGAAAACCCATTAAACAGAAATGTGAGATGGTTGATTGTACTCCAATGTCCTGTTATGTTTTAGCGAGCAAAGAGCAGACAACTGAGTTCATTAAATTCCGGAGCGACAATAAGCACCTGTTTACCGGTGCCACTGTGGGTCGGAGGTACAGCAACAGTGTGCCGTTTTTAATCTGTTAGGCATAAGGGAGCGTGCTTATTCTTTCTTTTAGTCCGAAGTTTGTACATTTTGCTGTGGATGCTGTTCAGGAATTAACAAGAGCGATATGTTCTATTGCTTTCTGTCTGTTAGGCGATTCTTGAGAAGATGGGTCTGCAGGGAAAAGTCACCCCTTTGCAGGCCCAAAAAAATGGGACAATTAAAAAAGAAATACAAAGTATGTACAGCTGTATTCAAATACAGGTTTTTAACTAGTTATAAACTTATTCATGTAAACCTGTACTGTTGCTTTTTTTGTCAACTGCCACTTTATTTCCTCTGCCTTTAGGATTTCAAGTATCCAGGGTCAGGCAAGGGAGTAGCAGGAAGCCCACTGCTGCTACATGGCCCTGGTTTGCTCCCATGCATGAGGCGTTAGGACAGAGGCCTTCTACCAGGCCTCCAGTGCTAATTGCCTCCATCCATGAGGACACTCCAGGACCCAGCAGTGGGCAACCAAGTGTTGGATGAGAAAGAGCAGGAGGATGAGGGCCAGGTGGAGCAATAAGAGAGACAAAAAGAAAGAAGGACAGGGATGATGAGTTGTTGGATTTAATCAGAGAGGACATGAGGTTGCAGAGGGAAATGGAGGAAAGAAGAGCACAGGAGGCAAGAGAGAATGGACAGACTGTTTGGCTTGCTTGAGAAACTTGTTGGAAAAAAAAAAAAAAAGATTAAATTTCTGTAAATAAAAATGTAAATGTTTCACCTTTATTTGCATTGTTTTTTCTTTTTACAACATACATTTTCTTAACACAATTAATTAAAATGTCTGAAAAGAGTAACAATGGGAAAAAAAAAAACAAAAAACATTTTTATTATTACAGTCCAGGATTAACCTGTGTCCCAGTAAGCACAGGTACTTTTAACCAGGCCTGATCTTTGGCTGAGCAGGAAGTCTCGAGCAGTGCTGCTGAATGTGCTGGACCAGCACCAGAGAGATGGAGGAGGTGCCACAAGCAAGACCTTGGTTTGTATTTCTAGCTAGTAAGTGGAACATCATACAGGCTGGTCTCCATAAGGTCTAGGGATGGTCGTTTCCACTGTCCACTGCATCATCTGTCACCTGGGTTTGCAGGGCTGATGTAACTGACCGCTGCCATGTCACTAAGATGTATTCAGAAAGATGCAAAACAAGTGGTGAAAACAATCCTGTTAATAAAGATCTAATCCCTAAAAAATGCACTACTAACAGAAACCTTGCCTGCTAAAAATAATCATGGTCCTGGGGTAGCTCCTTCAGGGCAGATTTAAAATCCCGTGAGAGTATCCCAAGGAGGGACCAAAGGACCCCCTGATGATCCTCTACCTAATCACATGAGACAAGGTGTGAAAATGGGTGTGGGTCACAATCAGCCAGGGTTTCGGATGAGCTCATTATGAAACCTAGCCCCACCCTATCATGCGATTTCCTGAGGTCAGATGGCCCAGGGTGTGAGTGGGCATTAAGCTGTCTGGGACAGGGGCGGATCTAGAGAAATTTTCTTAGGGTGGCATGAGGGTGGCAAAGAAATCAAATGGGGTGGCAAAATCAAAGCCTTTTTTTTTCAAACACATATGCAGGTGGTTACATATGGTTAAAATGATTCAAATGCAGTAAGTACACACGTTTTTCATATAAATATAGTCTATAACTTAATTATTGTCTGTAGCCCACATAATTACACACTTTAGTTACATAAAACATGTGAGTTTTGATGTTATGTACTGTATAGCCTGTATAATAAATAAATATGGAGCCCAATAAGTATAAAATCCAGAAAGCTACACAACATGGGGCGGTTCATTTACAAACACAGTCTAACTTAAGTTTCACACTGTTTTTTGTTAGAAAACAATCACATTGTTACAGCTTAAATTACACAAAATGTCAGAAATCTGCACTGTCGTGAACAAAAATTTAAACCTAATTTTTCTTGATTTGGTGGATTAACCCACTGAGGTCTGAAATACAACCGGACATTTTTGACTCCTTTTGAGTTTACGTTTGTATTTCACCCTCAAATTGTTTCATTTTATTTTTTCCCCTTGCCTTGTTTGGCATCATTCTTTTCAGCTCAACTGAATTTAGTTGTTTTTTTTACCGACATACTGCATTAGTATTACTGATCTGAAATCACACAAAGAACTTTAAACTAATTTTTCTTGTGAGATTTGTTTGCAAAGTTTAAGGTGTTAAGTAGGAGCTGTGAACATCTGAGTCTGCTTGCTGCTGGCATTCTGCCAGAGCCCCAGCAACAAGACTGCCTGTCAGCCTTGCAAGGTACCCAATTTTCCAATTACTCTATAACAAAACTGTTGTGGGCAACAAGACTGTCTCCTATGTTTGCAAGCCAATCACTTTGCAAAATGTTCTTGTAAGATTTGTTTAAAAAGTTTGAGGTGGTAACTGTGAGCTGTGAACATCTGGGTTTGCTTGCTGCTGGCATTCTACCAGCGCCCCAGCAACAACACTGCCTCCCAGCTTTGCAAGGTAATCACTTTCCCAATTACTGTACACCAAAACGGAGTAACTGTCATGGTCAACAAATCTGCCTCCCAACTTTCAAGGTAATCACTTTCCCAATTACAATATACAAACTGTTATGGAACTTTACTTAACAAAGCCTTAAGACCGGGTAGTGACACTATCAATATGTCTATTTAAAGAAAAGAGATTTTTTTTTGTTCTTGTAGTCATCTTGTCTATCAATTTATCAGAGGATTAAAATAACAAATTGCTGGTATACATCAGAATTTTTGATTCGTTTACTGTTTGTCCATTTACTTCAAGGTAAAGTCTTTTGGCTACCAATGCAGCTACCTGGTTATTATGCTTCACTTATAATGAAAGCTGGGTCTGATCACATGCTTGAAATGCCAACAATTAATATTCTGTTTTTATGTTGACATTCTACCAGATGCCGAGAAAAAATAAAAGGTCCCAGGCACAAAAGAAGCGCTGGAAACCACTTGACCTGGTCGATCCTGCTGTCCCAATGCTCACTGGCCACAACCAAGATGAGGCAGTCAGTAGTTTTCCATCTGACCAGGTAATGAAGATATGGTAGTGATCACAGACAGTCGAACAGTTTTCGAAACACGTTTGAGACAGTTAAGAACACCTACCCATACAGTTTAGGACTTTTTGTTATAATGTCACACAACTGGCATAACAGCACATGGTATGCAGAGCATTTAAATGAAATGAATGTGTCAGGTCACTTAATGTCTTCTATACCCTTTTTCCTGGGTTAGCAGACAGCACCAGCCAGGTTATCCTTGGAAACACAGGATAGACCCACCTTCTTATGTTCCCCAGGTATCAAGGCAAATATCAAAAAATATTCCTCTATTAAGAATTTACAACAGACAATTACATGTTATAGGCATATTCATGGTTACATCTCAGCATTATGCAAACAGCAGGGATTTTTTTAATTGCTTTGTAAGTTGCTGTTTTTATGTTTTCTTTAAAGTATCAAATGTTCCATTCTGTTTCAAATCTGTTAGTAGGTTTTATAATTTTGACTAACTGTACATAACCTCTCATCAGATTTCAGACACACATCCACTAGCAAAACGATCCTGGGGAAATGATTTCCACACACCATCAAATTCTCCACCTAAAAAGGTATGCCCCCCCCCATGTCTGTATCTCTCTGATCTTTGGTGTCTATAACTACAGTTGATATGTAGTCTTTCACTTAAAGCATATTTGCTAACTCGGTTTTGTCTAATTTCTATCCAAAACAAAAGACAAATATGATAAAGGGTTTTTATTATGGCTCTGAACAGGTAATTCTGAAGTGGTAGTGAGCACATACAATATATTTTTATAACACTTACAAATGGTCAACTGTATGGGTATCTTGTAATGTTACCCAACTGGCATACCAGTTCATGCCATGCATTGCATTTTACAGTGAAATTAATGTGTCAGGTCACTTAATGTCTTAACATTATTTACTGTTTTTCCTGGGTTAGCAGACAGCACCAGCCAGGTTGTCCTTGGAAACGGAGAATAGGCCCACCTCCTTATGTCTTCCAGACAGCAAGGTAAATTTAAAAAAAAAAGTATTCCTCCATTAAGGATTTTTAGTGGACAGTTACATTGCCATTAAATGTTAAAGACATATGGTTACATGTTGGCATTATGCAAACAGCAAGAATTTTGTTGTATCGCTTTTGTTAGTTTTCTTTAAAGTTTCTAAAGTTACACACACTTTCAAATTTCTTAGTACTTATGCAAACAGCTGGGATTTTTTTTATTGCTTTGTAAGTTTAGTAACCACTACTGTTTCATGTTTTCTTTAAAGTATCCAGTGTTACACTCCATTTCAAATTTGTTAGTAGGTTTTCTAATTTTGATTAACTGTATTAATCATTATCAGATTTCAGACACTCGTCCACCAGCAAAACGAGTCTGGGCAACTGATGATTTCCACACGGCATCAAATTCTCCACCTAAAAAGGTATGCCCACAAATGTCTATAACGATTTAGTATACATGTGAATTTTGCTGTATAATAACCGGGGTTGATATTTAGTCTTTTCACCTTAAGTATGCTTGCTAACTCGTACTAAATACACTAAAATGATTGACAAATGTACATGTTTAGTCTATTTATTTAATCAGATTCCTAAAATGCAGAAATCTCAACAGCTATTTCTGTCTATTTATCTATTTCTATATATATTGTTCAGAAAATTTTTTTTATACCATTTTATACTTAAAGCTTCAGATAAATTGACATCCACAGTGAAAAGCAGTGCAAATAAATACAAACATGGCTTTGTGACACTGCTTAAACAGACGTGTGAGACAGTCGAGAATTTTCGCCAGTGTCCTGTTATATTTTAGATAGCAAGGAGCAGACAGCTGAGTTTATTGAACTCCACCGAGACAGTGGTGACGCAAATCTGCAGGCTAGACCGTCCCATTTCACAGCCTCGCACTTCCGGCCTTCTCGGTCTTTGAAGGACCCAGCCCACGTAGACCGCGAAGGCCGGGTCCTCCGAAGGATGCAGCCGACGTTTTAGGACACAGCTAATGTGTTATATGGAAAAAAAAACAGCACTCAAGCAAATTACAGATATCTAAAATATTCGTCATTTTTACTTCCCACCTCTGCTCTCTCTCTCTCACTGTTCACTCTTTCTGCCTGCCTCTTTCTGGCTTATCTGATGCTGCGTATCTTTAGATTATGCTGTAATATGATTGAGGAGTGATATAATTTGGCTTAATTTGCCTGAACATTGCTTCATTGTTTTACCATAGTTAAAAATGTTTTTACTTTAAAGAAAATCTAAATTTATACAACCCTTGCCACTTAAATGTCTTCCATCATTGTACCAAGAGTTGCATATGTTTTTGCTCAACCTTGAAATGCATATCGTTAAATACTAAACAATAACATGTCACCTTTACTGTTCCTTGATCAGCCTTTCCACAACACAAATGAAGAACTAGTGACAGAGGAGCTACAGAGCAACGCAGTTCAGCACTTCTGGTGTGTCAGTGCAACTCATTATCAAAGTGATGAAAGGTACACAGAATTCTCTCGAAATCATCAGTGCACATGTAATGCCCTCACATTCCTGGCCTACCTTAATGAGGAACACCAGTTCAACACAGCCTGACTTGATAAGGTGCTTGAACAGGGAGATGCACTCTACTGTAGGATTAAAACAAATCTTCAGCAGGAGAGGCATTATACACAAGATCATCTGACCATGGAGGACCTGCCCAAAGAAGTTCATGCTGACATAAACGTCTACAGTGTGAAAATGGACAACATAAGGTATGGATACCTGAAAGCAGCAGACAAAACTTATCAAAGAAAAGAGTGGTAGTTGCCTCTTGCTAGTCGCCTTGTATGTCTGTCAACAGATGTGAGCTATGCTTTGCTCATGGTCTCACCTCAGTGCATTGCAGTTTTCCGTGACAAATCTGGGAGGTATGGATTATTTGATTCACATTCAAGAAGTGCAGCAGGTTTACCCCAGCCAAATGGAACAGCAGTCATGCTCACTTTCACTCATGTGAATGACCTGATCACCCACCTGTATAACCTTTTTCAAAATCAGGGCAAGTATGCAAGATATGAATTTGTGCCTGTTTCTTTCAAAAGAGTCAGCACTCACAACGAACAGCCTGCACAGTCAACTCGGGCAAAAGGAGCAACAGCTACATCATCACCACAAAATGATGAACCACAAATCACGAATCCCACTGCGCAAATGCCTGAACCAGAATCAGCCCAAACCCACATGACGATGTTAGACAATACTTTAAACTCACCACATGACAAAATGGCTTCAAATCAAATCTGTGAACATCAACTTGAAACTTCTGTTGACCCAACAAGCAACATCCGGAAAGAACAACAAGAAAAAATTCTTTCATTATTGAGGCCAAAGTAACAGATAAAGCCCGCCAAAAAGCAAGAAATGTGAGCAGATTAAATAAACAACGACGTCAGAAAGCTATTCGTCAAGCTCAAACAAGTCAGAGGGAGTATGTAAAAGCTAAAGACAAATCTTCAACTGAAGAAGTGGCAAGGAAGACGAATAAAAAAAAAAAAAGACACGAAAGAGAACGATATGCCTGCTGTCATAAATTTCGAATGAAAAGATTACAGACTATGAAAACTCAATATGCTGAAAACTGTCATTACCGTAAACAAAGACTGTTATCAGCCAAAAATTATTATGCAAATCCTCATATTCAAGAAAAAGTAAAAGCCCTCAAGGTGAAGAGATACCAAAGTGATCATCATTTTCAACAAAAAATGAGAGACTACATTATCAGAAGATATACCACAGATCCTGACTTTCAAATCAGACAGAAAAAATATGTGGTTCAGAGGTACAATACGGATGCCAGCTTTCAAACCAGACAGAAACAATATATGGTCCAAAGGTACAACACGGATGCCAGCTTTCAAACCAGACAGAAACAATATATGGACCAGAAATACAAAGAGGATCATGTCAGAGAAAGGAAGAAGGCATACATAAGAACAAAATATGCATCGGATCCAAACTACAGGCACAAACAAAAAAAAAATCAATTCATGCCAGGTACCACAATGACTCACGATTCAGACTGCACCATATACAGCGCTGTGCCCAGTACCAGAGACACAAAATGGCTACCACTGCCTCTTTCGCCATTTATAAAAAGTTGTGTGCACAGAGAATAAAGAAGAAATACAGACAACTAGTAACACAATTCCAGCAGGGTCCACAGTCTGAAGCACAGCCCCAGCTTGTAGTGAATAGTGTGATGCAAGCAGCCACATTAGCTTTCCGTGAAACAATTCAGTTAGGACCCACTCATGTCTGTACAGTGTGCCACAGAACTCTGATCTTTTGCAGTGTTTAACTTGATTAGGAAACAAATTATGTTAAAAATAGTCACATTGTTGACACTTGCTTGACAGGAAAAATTTGTCCATGTTTGTCATAGTGAATGTACAGCTAATTGTACCTTTCCAAAACAAAGAATGCAAGAGTGGATTTGCTACAACTGTGACAGCCACCTACAACGAGGAAAGATCTCTTCCATCGCAGTGGCAAACAATTTAGCACTAGCACCCATTCCAATTGAACTGAGTCAATTAAATGTACTAGAACGACAACTGATTGCTAAAATTCTCCCGTTTGCCAAAATCATTGCATTAACAAAAGGACAGCAAAGAGCCGTACATGGGGCTGTTGTTTGTGTACCGTCGGATGTGGAAACCACAGTAAACTCTCTTCCCAGACCTAGCAATGAAGCCCAGCTCCTGCAGGTACAACTGAAAAGACACATGATGTCTTATGTCTCTAAACCCGAATTTGAGATGACAATTTCTTAATGGAGTCATCCAGGAGGTAAAAAAGTCCAATGTCAATGAAAGAGATGAAATGAAACAGATAATGCAGGCATATGCTAAACACAGAGAAGTCAGTGCCCAAGAATCCGTGGCAAGGACGTGCAGCCTGCCACTAAAAAAAAAAGTGTTCACGCAGTGTGGTGTTCATACAGACTGATGATGATGCCCTGAAAATGAGTCTCCCGATGAGCAGGTTGCAGAGCATGGCACCAGATGATGAAAATGTGTGGATGTCTGGATTGCCAGAAAAATATGCAAACAGACCCAGAACACCTGAGTTTGAAGCAAATTCAGCCAAACACATTCTTTCAGAGTACAGGATTCTCTACAGCCGTCAAACAGAGTCAAAAAATGCCATCCCTCTTTTGAATAAGATGGGTTATATTCAAAAGAGAACAAGAGGGAAACCTGCAATAATCAGATATCCTCGCTTCTCAGAAAAGAAACAACCAGAGAAGTTTTATAGCAGACTACTAAAACTTTATTTTCCACATCGATCAAATGATGACCTTAAAAACACAACATACCCCACATCCGACCAGTTCTACAAAAGTGGACGAAAACATGGTTTTGCAGTACGGCCAATTGTTACCTTTAACAAAAAGCGTTATGAAAGCCATGGCAAAACAATGGAAAGGGCACTGGAACAGAGTGAACAACAAGGCCCACTTATCAATGCATGGAACACCTTTGCACCTGAGGTTGAAGTAGATCGTTTAGAGTGTGTGGCCCAACGACAATCCAGACATGACACTGACGAAAATGAAATGGACATTGTTCCAGACTACCAAGTCAGTGGTAGCAGCAGTGGAACCATGCCAGCAATCATAGCACCAAAGCTGAGCCCAGACTTTGTCAGAAAAATGTACCAAAGTCTGAATGAAACCCAAGCATCCATATTCTACGCAGTGCGTGAGTGGTGTTTCAAACTTGTGTGGGGTCACTGTCCTGAGCAGTTCTTTTATTTTGTCTCTGGAGGAGCTGGCTGTGGAAAATCACATGTTATCAAGTGCATATATGAGGAGGCAACAAAGATTTTGCACCAACTCCCCAGATTCCGTGACCAAGCAGACATGTCCTACCCTGCAGTACTGCTGACTGCATTTACTGGCACTGCAGCTTTTAACATATCTGGGAAAACAGTGCACTCTCTGCTAAAGCTGCCAAAACCGCCTTATCAGGGACTGGGGAATGCACTGGATGAAGTGAGAGCTTCACTTTCAAATGCAGAGATTCTGATCATTGATGAGATATCTATGGTTTCTAAAGACCTTTTTGCCTACATCCACTGGAGACTTCAGCAGATTAAAGGAAACAAGAAGCCTTTTGGTGGGATGTCTATCCTTGCAGTAGGAGACTTACCAGCTGCCACCCCTTGGAAAAGCCAAACCACTCTGTGTGTACGAGGACAATGTCCTTGATTTCTGGAAAGACTATTTCCACATGGTCAACCTGACAGAAATCATGCGACAGAAAGATGATCATTCTTTTGCTGAAGTTCTGAACAGGATAAGAGTGAAGCAAAAAACAGATTCTCTTGAAGCCAATGATAAAGCCTTGCTCACTCAGGCTATCCATGACCTAAAAGACTGTCCATCTAATGTATTACACATTTATGCTACAAACAAAGAGGTCGACAAAGACAATTCAGCAACTGTAACTGCTCTTCATTCTGATATCATAAATATTCAGGCAGAAGACTACAGAACAGACCCACGAACGGGTGAGATGGTCCTCCTGGCAGAAATGATGCAAGGCAACAAAAGAGATTTACCTGATAACATACAAGCTGCACCTGGAGTGCGTGTTATGATTATTAGAAATTTGGATGTTGAAGATGGGCTTGTTAATGGGACATTCGGAACAATCACGAACATTGTGACAGCCACACAGGATGGACCGAAAACTGAATCTCATTGGACTTACGCTGGACAATCAAAATTCTGGGCAAAAATTTTGTAGAAAAATACAAGGATCCTCAGACAACCTGGTATATATTGAGAAATGTGAAGAATCCACAAGTAAAAGGAGTTCTTCGCAGGCAATTTCCAATGAAGTTGGCCTTTGCATGTACAGCTCACAAAGTACAAGGCATGACAATGGAGTCAGCAGTAGTATGTTTGAAGCGTGTTTTTGAACCTGGAATGGCCTATGTTGCACTTAGCCGCACAACCTCACTTAAAGGACTGTACATCACAGACTTTGATGAAAGGAAAATCTATGCTGATCCTGCCATCACAGATGCACTCAAAAATATGAGACATGCATCATTTCAGAATGCAAGACCACTGTTGCAATTCTCAAAATCAGTAGTTCCCACAGTACCCACGTTGACAATTATCCATCACAATGCACAAGGTCTCCCAACTCACATGGAGGACATGAGATGCCACCATGAACTCAGCCTTGCTGATGTTTTATGTATCACAGAAACTCACTTGTCTGGATCATCAGTTTCTCCCCGCTTCCAGCTGGAACAGTACAACATGGCCACACGCAACAGACGTCTCTTACACAAACCATACAGACATGGCAAAGGTCAATGGCGGTGGAGTTGCAATGTACTACAAGACAATTCTTACAGCAGAGTCTCGAAAATACCTGCAAAATGTGACTGACCTTGAATTTGTTGTCGTCAAGGTTGAATCGTCAGTCACAGCTTTGATAGCAACTGTATAGGCCACCAAATTACAACCACGTGAGGTTTTTACCACAAATGCAATGTCTTTTGGACTCATTGGAAATGATGAATTGCCAACCAATTATTGTTTGTGGAGACTTCAATGAGGACCTTATGAGCAGAGGAAAAAAACCCATCCAAGAACTGTTTCAGTCAAGAGGATATGCACAACTTATTACTGCTGCAACTACCGAAAAACACACATTGATTGATCACCTTTACATATCACAGCCATACGCCTGCCTCCAATCAGGTGTTCTGAATACATATCAGTTATCACAACCCCATTTATTGTGTAATTCACTAACACAAAATGACTGCAAGGTTGTGAGGGATATGGACTTGCCAAGTGTGGGCTGTGTCCCCCATTCCTTTCTACCCTGTGTGAATGAGGACCTGCTGTCTCAGTGCAGCGTGACAAAGACCCTGCCCAATGAAAGGAAGATTGTAGGCCACTCCCTAAACACTCCCTATTGGCCTACTGTCACCTAGAAGTCATACAGATGGACCTAAATATGGATATCAACATCGACAGCAAGATGTACAGGTGAGTCCTCTTGTAACATTCTTTAATGTACTTCTATTTTATTATTAATTCCTGTACACTCTGAACCGAATTTGTTGCAAAATAAAGTCAATCATGTTCTCTTATACGCACACACAACAGAACAGCAACCTCTACATGGTGCGAAGCCTACTGCAACAAAAACGTGATCTTAGTGTCTTTGCAACTCAGCACACTCTACCAGCAGCACTGACAGCTGATAGATAAGACTGCTGTCATCCATTGAAGAGCTGACCAGAAACGTGAACAGAAAGACTGCAGCTGCACCTGATGGGATCCCTGCCATAACAGGTAATTGTATTTTTGTTTCTTACTTTATATTGTAACATTTGATATTGATATTGTTTGAAACAAACTAATCTCATCCATTCATTAAGTCATCCATTCATTCATAACTCCTCAGATGTCTTCTGTCCAGTGAAGGCAGTGGAGAAGCCCTACACTGATGTTGAAACTGTGCCACTCTTCTAGAAACCGGCTACAAGGATGGGCAGGTATAGTGACATTAAAATGCACCCTTTGTACAACAGGTTTATATACAGTCAAGCGATCAAAAGACACCAGTATTAAACTCATTTAAGCCAACTATATGCTTTGATTGGAACTGTATACAGGCCACCAAATTACAGCCACGTGTGGGTTTTACCTCGCATAGCAACTTACCTCATCAAAAGACACCAGTATTAAGCCAATTTCTCTTTTTACTTCCTTTTTAATATAGAACTAAATTACCCAAAACTAAAGTTACATTTGTTTTTGCAATTATTTATTAGAACTTCATTACTTCCCAGTTCGTTAACTGAAGAGCTGCGCTTTGTGATGTCTCTTGTTTTATTGTTTTACTTTTATCTGTTTCTAGCCGTTTTCGCAAAGTCAGCCAACCTCTTGCTTCCAAATGACCCTTATCCAGAAGTATCCGTGAGTGCCTCATCAGCAGAAACTAAAGTGGAGAACTACCTCTCAGAGAAAAACGCACACATAAGAAAAGCGACGCACTTCAGTACTGGAAAGAACATCCTAATCTGTTTCCCTCTATGGCTGCTGTTGCGATCCCAGTGTGCCCCCCGTAGCTCTGTGGACAGTTTTTGATTTGTTTACATCTCACCCCAACCGGTCGCGGCAGATGGCTGCACCTCCCTGAGCCTGGTTCTGCCAGAGGTTTCTTCCTGTCAAAAGGGAGTTTTTCCCTTCCTACTGTCGCCAAAGTGCTTGCTCATAGGGGGTCATATGATTGTTGGGTTTATCTATATACATTAATGCTTGTATGCTTTTCATTTATACTTTTGCTTTACTCTTCAGTTCATAATATAAAGTTACTTGAATGGTTTCTTTTTCCTTTATCTTATATTGCTTTGCTGTTTACCACAATCTAAATATCATGTTTAAATGTATTACATTATTGTCAATGGTATTTGTACAAAATATAGTTTGAATAAGATAAGATACCTTTATTAGTCCCACAAGGGGAAATTTCATAATTTGCATGTGGTATTTTCCCCTTAAACATTAAAATACCTTTGAAATACAAATTGAATACCGCTTAATGGACTTTTTTTTTTTTCTGCCAAGAAAGCTTACTTTGGTTTACAATCTGCTAAACTGTTCACTTTAAACGACTCCTAACTGTAAAATCTAAATTGTAACTTCTCTTGAACACCTGAGACATAATTTATTTTATTTGTTTTATATCTATTAACTTCTTTTGTAATCATGTAACTGGAGCATCTTTCTCTCATCTCTGTATGCTGCATATAACAGAGATCACAATACAGCTTACTTTGCTTTAACTTGAAAATCAGCTGTATTCCATTTCCCTCCCTCTTGTGGTAAAAATACCAAACTATGCTCATGTTGCATATTGCTCCCGCTAGTGTTATAAATGGCAACTGGCACTAATTGCACCACATTAAAGGCAAACTACACTCATTGGCAGTAGCATAGGCACGCTTAAAATTTCTTCTGAAATTTTCGCTTTCTAGTTAAGTGTGCCTATGCCAAGAGGCACACTTATTACTATTCATCGGATTTATTATTATTATTCCTCAGTTTCCGCCTGAAATTTTGCAGCGTAACTCGCCCCGCAGTTTTGAGACAAGCTTCATATATGTTACCTCATTTTGTGCAGCTGGATCTGGAATGGTGTGCTATGACTTTTGGTGTTTATGACTTTTATAGTTTTTGAAATATTAATATTTTAGTGAAAATTTTCCCGCGCTTATCTGCCGGACAGTTTTGATACAAGGGTTACATATGTTAGATCATTTTGTGCAGCTGGATCTGGACTAGTATGGTATGACTTTTGGTGTTTATGACTTTTATAGTTTTTGAAATATTTAGATTTTAGTGCAAATTTAGAAAGATTCTTCTTTTGGCGCCATAGAAACAGACTTCATTTGTGGTGTGTTGGCTCTCTAGTGGTATACTGGGAGTAGTACGGCCAAAAGGGTGTAATGCTTGGTGGAAAACTCCATATCCCACAATTCATAGCACACCTCAAACAATGGCGGACACCACTTCGTTTTAAATGTCTTTTATTAGTGTTTCTAGGTCACAAAATAAACTCTTAAGATATTTTCAGGCGAGAATGTAGGTGTGTAAATTTCAAATATCTGCTCGTTTTATCAAGACATTCCATATTAGCAACAGTTCTCTTATGTGTTGCTGATAGCCGGCTAGCTAGCTAGTGCCGCTAGCGACCCTTCGAGCACCTGGGCTTGGCTCACAGTGACACGGCTGACGCTCGTTTCATCACCCGATTGCTCGCCAAGAGTCTGTGTTTTAGCTGGACTTATTTTTCGTTTATATGGGCCGATGATGCTGGTCGATGTGGAAAAAATAACTGAGTTGTTTGGTGATGGCTAGCCGGAGCTACAACCGAGGGCAGCTGTCCACAGGTGTGTGACAGAAAGGGCACAGGGTTCAATAAAAAAAGGGTGAAAACTCTCAATAATAATCAACCAAAACTTGTCTTTTGGAATTGATCTCGAATGGAACCATAACATGCATAAACGATCAGTGTGGTTGTGTGAGGCAGCAGGACTCTGAAGCGCATTTCAAGTCTCAAGTTGCCATTTATTATCGGTGATAACGCTTGGCTGTCATCTGAAGGATTCATATTGAACACAGAATATATCCTTGTTCAAATTCTTGTCAGTGCACACGGACAGATCTTTCAGGTTTCTCCCGGTAGCAGTGTACAGGCTGTAAAACTTTGACACACCATGAGGCTAAAAGCGTCGCTGGCTCTCGTGAGCTTAACCCTCAAATCCACATTGAGCAATAATCTTTCACAGACAAAAAAAAAAAAATGTCAGAGTGTAAGGGTCCATAACATGAAACTCGTGAACGCTCGCTATACACAAATCTGACTAATCCTTTGTTAGGGCCATCATTTACAACGAGAGTCATGGGCGCCAGCAGTATCTTTGTAAAAAAAAAAAAAAAAAAAAAAAAAAAAAAAAAAGACCTGCATTAAATTTTTCAGACTGTCTTCGGAGTTATTTAAATATGTCTCGATTATGGCGCTATATGGGTCAGTTGAGCTGTCTTGAGAAAACAACCTGTCACCCAGAGTGATATCACATTGTGGATTAATGGTATTTAAAGGGTAATTTATAATTCTAACATTAGCGTCTGCAGCAATATTACTACCATCGGCGTTTCTTATTTTCAGCCTTAAACTCAGCAATGTGTCATTTAAATCCAGGTAATGCAACCCATTTCCAGGCACATAGAATTCCAGAGGGCTCCTATCAGTGAGCGCTGTTACTGGTAACATTTCTGAATAAAATTTGTTTTCGATTTAAAACCGAGTCAGTGGTGCTGTAAATAGAACCAGTTCACTCAAGGTACACCCCGCTCGGTCGTTCGTGAAGTAAAGACATTCTTGCTTGTTCTTAGTTTTTAGAAAATATCTTGCTTAGACTTGCGTCCTGTATGTCTGACTGTTTTACCTGCTTGTCTCCTTCTGACACTTTTTTTGGTTAAACTCTGCCAGTCTTTGGCCTGGAGGACTATCCCTCTAGGGTCGACAGACGCGCTAGCGCATCAAAATCACATGACCAATTTAAGACGACACTGCTACAAGATGCAGCGAAAGTCGAAAGGGTCGAAAGTGCGGACTTCAAACTATATACCAGTTTTTGAATTGTGTCAATGGGCCACATAAAACCAGAGTTATGATACAAAATAGACGTTTTTCTGAACAAAACAGTGGTGTTTACAGCGGGAAGAACTTTAAAAACAGCGTTTCTATGGTCAGCGCTACCAAGCACTCTCCGCTTGCCATTAAACAAAAAACCCCACCTCCTTCCCTATTGGTGTTAGAGTTTACCATGTCAGCCAGCTTTTAAAAAAAAAAAAAAAAAAAAAAAAAAAAGGTATGGCAACATGTTGCACTTGGTTGCTTAAAAGGGGAAGTTTTAGGAGTGACACCAGGGACGGAAAGCGGGCGAGCGAAAGAGAGCAAGTTTTCATATGTGAGACACTAGTGACGTTTAGCGTGTTTGGAGGCTATAGTTAGTGTGTTATGTAGTTATTTTGTATTGTGTGTCAGTTATACTGCTGAATGTCACATCTGTCCAAAAAAGCCACAAAAGGCAAATTCCAGTGTAAACGCTGTTCCCACATGGAAAGACTGATTCTGTTGAAGAAAGATGTTGAATCTATTTAATTATTCTTGAAAAATAATTTATGTGCATTTTTTTGCCAACCTGCATCAAATTAAAGTTGATTACGTCGATTAAGAATCATGAGGTGGAGGGTGGTTCCCCTTTTTTTGCTTGCTATTAGGTTGCTTAATATTTCTGCTAAGTACCATTTAAAATACCAGAATAGGAAGGATGGAGTAGGTTTATGTTTATTAGATTGATCAGTATTGCTGAACTATGAAATATTTTGGGTGCAGTGTATTTATTTATTTATTTAACACATACAGGTATAACAGAATAGCTTTAGTGTTGTTTATTTAAACTTGAGTATAGACTCGCTGGTGTCACTGGTTCCTAATCACCCCACATGCAGCAAGATAGTAAAAAAAACAAAAACTGTTTTATTGATTTAAAAAAAACAAAACACTATATCAAATTCATATCGGTATCGGCAGATATTCAAATTTATGATATCTGTATTGGACATGAAAAAAAAGTAGCATCATGCCATCTCTTCTCAGTACTACTCCTGTGTGACGTAAAAACGCTTTCTCTTGAAATACTCATTCCAGAAGAGGTTCAGGGTTGTCTATAATAAAAGAGGCGGCTGCTCAAAGGTCATTTTGAATATTGAAATATTTGACCCAACTTCAGCTGTCATATTCACTTCAGGCTGTGGGTCCGACTGGCAGTGGGAAGACACGTGAAAGAGCCAGAAAAGCAGCAGTGGATACTCAAATTCTCGTGTAACAAACTTCTTTATTTTTGCCAATAAACAAAAGCAGCTGATCCAACACAAATGCAGTACTTTACACAAACACTTCTACTGCTGTGCCAAGAGAAGTAGTCCTTCAATACAAAGTATCAAGATCAAAACTCCTAAAAGACAAAAAGACTAATACTGACATTTTAGTTACGTCCTGGTCCTGATATTTTGAGTATTTTGGTCCTTGGTTACTTCATTTCTGGAAATGTTCAAAAGGATGTGTTGGAAATCATGCCATGTCAGATCTGTTACTTTATATAATTGACCAGGTAATGGATTAAATGACACAATGGTAGCGATAGGGAATCGTGCTACAGACTTAACAACACTCCACTGCATGGATGAAGTCAGAGTCCCAGTGTAAAAGGAAAAGCTGGCTGAAGGCTGTCATTATTATTTAATAAAAACTGCAAGACTCAAACACATTTGAATCATTGCTCAACAGTGATTAAAGCATCAGAAGAATATAAGAACAATGGTAAGTTAACAATCGTGTTTATACTAGTTTCCTTTCATACCTATGGGAAAACCATGAAATTTAAAGTGTTTTATCGGTCGTCTCAGATAAAATTAACTTTGACAGACTTTTAGTCGAATGACTAAAGAATGAGCGATTAATCTTTAGCGGAGCTTTGCAGTATAAACAGCTCAGACACCTGAGCTGAACTCATGTAACAGTGTGAGACGTTTCTGCTTCTTCACTCATGTCAGTTTATGACTGAACTATTCAAAAAAAATAAATAGAAGCAGAAGCATATACTTTGACTCTTAGGCTCCATAGGAATGTCTCTGTGTAATGCTTCTATGGACAGTTCTCATTGTTAATTTTTATTATTCACTAATCTGGTTGACACTTTCTGGCTCTTTGCTTTAAACATTAATTCCAGGACCTTTCTGACCATCAGACCTGCTTCTAGGCTGAGTTCAGGCTGAGTGTTACCAGCCTGCTTATGACTGATGATCACTAAGAATGAAGAATATTGGGATCAATTGTAAGAAACCTCTCCAGCTGTGCCACTCTGCTGATTCAAATCCAATCTGTGATCTCACAACATCCGTCTAACCCTCCCTGATGCTTTGTGCTGTGTTACAGCTGGAGGGAAAGCCTTCAAACAGATTCCAGAGAAAACCACGTGGGTTATGTTTCTCAGGGCCACCTCCCACGGCCCCTCTGAAAATCAACATGTTGAACAAGTCGTTGTTTTAACCTTGTACTTGTTAAAACTTTTAGTATAAATCACAAAAACACCATTAACAAAAACTAAATGATTCAACTCGAATTAGAGTCAGGTTGGGGTTTGATGGCTCCATTTATAGTCCTTCCTGAAATCCACTCATTCAAAATTAAGACGAGCTGAAAAGCAGCAGCTCTGTGGACATGTAGCAGTCTGTCAGGAGTCCCCATCAATATAATCTTGACTGACACAACAGGGGCAAGGATTTCTCATTTGGCTGGTTCGGTTGTTTTGTCCTTACATCAGGAGCCGAGATAAGAATTAGACCAGTGAAGGAAGCAAGCAGACATGTAATTAAGTTTACCCCTGCCTTGCTTAAATATAGCTTCTCCAGGTATTAGACCAAAGTCATCCTATTCCTCATTTTGGACTCGTTAGGAGGGATATTATACCCCTTCTGTCAAAATATTCATGAGCTTTTTGAGTGTTAGGTTCTAATGAATTATTCATGAGCTCAGGAAGTAATTAAATTATGATATTCATAAAAATATGATATTCATAAAATTATGATTTTCATAAAAATATGATATTCATCCAAAATATGCTAGTTCATTGCTTTTCTTCCCCCTAAAAAACAACTAATTGATTATTTTAGAAAAGTTTTTATATCAAATAGAATTCTTTTATTTTTAATCCGTTAAAAACTTTTTCCTTTTTTTCCTAAAGAAACGCCATCTGGTGGTGGGTCAGTGCATGACAGCGCATGAGTGCGCAGGGCGCGCACCCCTGCGCCTGTGTGTCTGTGCGCAATTGTGCGCGTGCCTGTGTCTGGGACCGTGCTTCTGTGGGGCTCCGTGTTTGTGTATTTAAAATGTGTTAAACCAGTATAAATGTGCTTAGTTAAACTTGTGCTTTTGTAACGTTCAGTATGGCCAGACATACAGGGTGCATCCCTTGTGGGAAAACTTTATTTCAATTTTTTATATGCATTTGTTTAATCCGAACAAAGAAATTTAAAATCAAACTCAGTCACAAAAAAACACTCGCGATCTCCGCGGCTCCCAACCGATCCTTAGGCAAATAAGCAGGGAGAAACTCCTCGAAAACCCTCCGCGTTTTTCTGCAAAACCCTTAGAATAACTTGTAGGGAACCCCCGTATACCCAAAACCTTATACTCGATAACAGAGGGAAAATCCTGAAACCAAATTCCGCTCAGAGTCTAAGTTCTCCTTTCGCTGTATTTCCTGTTTTTTTAAGTACTCCTTGTTATTTCTTTTTAGACTCTGAAATAAGCCTGTTTGATTCTTCGCTTTTGGATAATCTCGATCAAATCGGTAGGTCTGCTTCATTCTTCTTGTCCCTCTTAACAGTTAATTGTACAAGAAAAACAAAAACAGTAACCCTCTTTTTAACTTATCAAACTTTTTCAGACATATCGGATTTGGACAACTATGTTTTTTCGAGTTCACCTAGTTCTTCGCCCAGTTCTTCACCACCACCGGTTTTAGAGCGAGCTACAGGCAAGAACATCCGTCTCTCGACCCGCGAGAGGCAGGCCCTACTTTCTGCAAGGGCTTGCCCGGCTTCATCCACCTCTGCCGGCGCTTCAGCTCCACCCCGCCCCGGGGGGAAAAACCTCCATCTAACCGCCCGGCAGAGGCAACAACTGCTCGCGGCACACGCTCCCAGTGCCGGCTTCGACGTTTCAGCTCCCCCGCGTGCCTCGGGAAAAAACCTACATCTAACCGCCGGGGATAGGCAACAACTGTTCGCGGCAGACGCTCCCAGTGCCGGTGTCGGTCTCGGAGCTTCTCTTCCTTCACCGGGGCCAAGACATCCACAGCCCCTGCCTCGGAGATCCAATCTAGGTCAGTCACTCTCACTTTTTCTTTTTCTCTCATTTTATAAAAACTATCTCCTTTTCTATTAAACACCAGTAACTGATTTGTATCTTACCTTAAATTCATAGGGCATCTCAGAAGGAGGCGTAGGAGGACCATTAGGCCAAAGAGCACAAGGCAAAGACGCAGACAACGAAACCAGCTTGCGTCCATCGCTCTTCGAGCTGTATCTCTGTTCGCTGAATTAGTGCAACTCATCTTATAATAAGGTTTTATTTTATTTTATTGTTTTTTATTTTTTATTTTATTTTTTAAATATATTCTTTGTTAAACAATAAAAAAAACAAAACAATGGACAACCAGGAACAAGATATTACAGACCCCTTTCTTGCTTTAGAAATAGAGTTAGCCCGGTTAAATGAAAACGCCCATCATTCACAGAATACACCTCCGCAGAATCATGAACAGCCTGAGGTGATCAATAATAATATCGATCCTCTAGAACTGATTGATTTAGCTCTTGCGCAACTAGCCCATAGTGAAAGTGCCCCCCAGAATAACACTGAGAATTTAGGATTCGAGTATGTTGAGGCTCATTCTCAGCAAAACATTGCCTCTTCTGACCCTTTCGCAGCTCTAAATAGCGCTTTAGAAGCCTTAGCACGAATACAGCACGAGGTTCAAATACCTCCAGAATTATTGAGTCAAATAAACAGGTTAAATGAAAATAATTTTAATGATAGCCAGCATTCGCACAGCTCTAACCCAGGCGGTGAGTCTGTTAACCACAGTCCACCCCCACAGGTGTTAAGCGGTTTCCACATAGTCCACATTTGCTCAGTTCTCCCCCAGTAAACAATGCTCGCGATCACTCCTTTCAACAAGGGGGTAATCCAGAGCAGGGGTGTTCCAGCAATTCATCACAGCCGCATATAATTGTTAGAAATAAATTTAATAACGTTGAAATTAGAGAAATTTTGAATTTTCCTCCTCCAAACGATATACGCCCGATATTATGAAGGTATAATGGCCGGTGCCCGAGAAATAACAAGCAGGATTTTCTCCCATGCACATCCAGGTGATCTTATACAATTAGAATTGATAGGCCAACAGCTACAAAATAATGTTTCAGTCATTTTAAGGGACAATTGTGATTTAAGTGAATTTGAAAATCTGTTCCTGAGAACCGTTCAGTCAAATTGGTCCGTTATGTGTGAAGGCTCACTTGAGCTTGTAGCTCAGATCGTTAGACCCCCAGCCGGTAGTGGAAAAAGACATCTTAGTCACATACTGAACAATGAGATTGTCAGAAAAAAGAGGCGCTTTTTATATATTGTTCATAACCCCGCAAATAAGTTATGTTTTGCTATAAGCCTTGCCCACCTTCTGCACCCCGATTTTAACGATCAACAAGCAGAGGTTTTCGGTAGAGAAATTCAACAAAAAGCTGGTCTAAATGATCAAACTCCGGTGGGTTTTGATAAAATAATTACATTTGAAATGTTACTTGGATGTAAAATTATAGTATTTTACCGTAACAAAAACGATCGCAGCCTTTGTAAATTTCAAACTAGTACGCCAAATACAGAAAAAACCCTTTGTTTATTTTTATTTGACAATCATTACTATGCTATCAAAAATCTAAAAGGATTTATGGGTACAGCTTATATATGTAATCATTGTTACACGGGGTATAACCACGTGTTATCGCACTTCTGTCATGCTCGCTGTTCAGTCTGCATGCAGCCTCGGTGCAGCGAACTTTCCCTCTCTCCTATTCTGTGTAGCGATTGTAATCGCACCTGTCGTTCTTCCTATTGTTTCGAGAGCCATAAAAAACTCCTGCAGAGGCGTGAAAGACTCGCCAGCAACTGCGATCTCTATAAAAAAATGTGCCAAGTGTTCGAGACTTTATTATATTCCTGTAAAAGGTAAACCCCACAAATGTGCTAAGAGTAAATGCCCAATCTGTCGCCAGGAAATCTCTACTGATCAGCAAACGCATCAGTGCTACATGCAGGTTTTAGAACGCGAGACAAAACACAACAACAAGTTGATTTTTTATGATTTTGAAACGTTTGTAAATGAAACCGGTGAGCACACTCCTTTTCTGGTTTGTACGAAAGCTTTAGACGGCAAATCCTGGAACTGTGTTGGTGAGGACTGTGTGGAGAAGTTTCTCGCTCATTTCAGACGTCCACTCTTTAAGGGCTGTATTTTTATCGCCCATAATGCAAAAGGTTTTGACGGGTACCTTATTTTATCCCGAATGGCTAAACAAGGGTTAAAACCTCATTTAATTATGCAAGGGTCGAAAGTGATCAGTTTTACAGACCCAGACTTTAATCAACGATACATGGATTCCAGCTGCTTTCTCCCTATGCCCCTGTCAGGTATCCCAAAAGCAATGGGATTTTCAGACAGCGTAAAGGGTTTCTTTCCTCACTCTTTCAGTTCCAGAGAAACTCTAAAATATGTAGGCCCCTACCCTCCACCCTCAGCTTACAGCATAGAGAGAATGACAACAAAAGGCAGGGATGATTTTTACAAATGGTATGATTCAGTCAGCTCTGGTACCTTCAATTTCATGAAAGAGGCCCTGTCATACTGTGAAAACGATGTTGAAATTCTAGCTGAGGGCTGCAAATTGTTTAGAAACGGGTTTATTGAAGAAACGGGTGTAGATCCTTTCAGCCGCAACACGCTTGCAAGTGCCTGCCTGAAAACCTATTTATCAAACTTCATGCCAGCCAATTCTTTAGCAATACCATGTCCCCTAAATTACCGTAATCAGGTCAAATCATTTTCCTCTGCCTCAATTCAATGGCTAGAATATCTCTCGTACACGCAAGGTGTTTTTATCAGACATGCGCTAAATCAAGGAGAAAAAAAGCTGGGTAGTTATTATGTAGATGGATATGCCCTAATTAATAATAAACCATATGTCTGGGAATTTTGGGGTTGTTACTTTCATGGGTGTGTTAAGTGTTTTTCAAATCAGTCCGACATTAATCCCTTGTTAGACCTAACTTTTGCAGAGCTAAACAGCCGCACTGAAGAAAGACTCGCTAAATTGAGAACTGAGTATAATGTGTGTCTTGTTACAATCTGGGAGCACGAGTGGACCGAGTTAAAGCGTATTGATCAGAGTGTAATTAGTTTTCTCAAACATTACGAAGCGCCAGAACCTTTGAACCCCCGCCATGCCCTCTTTGGAGGACGTACAAGCCCTGCACAGCTGCGCTGCAGTGCAGGCCCTGGGGAGAGAATCAGTTATGTGGATGTTACCTCGCTGTATCCGTTTGTAAATAGCACCTGTAGTTACCCCTTAGGACATCCTCAAATAATCTTTCGAAATTTTCAGCACCCTAAAAACTACTTTGGGTTTATCAAAGCGGTTGTATACCCACCCAGAGCACTCTATTTTCCAGTTTTACCCTATAAAACTAAGTCAGGAAAGCTTCTCTTTACCCTCTGCCGCACCTGTGCTGAAATAAACAACCAACAGGGGGCGTGTAACCATAGCAACGAGGAGAGAGCACTCAAAGGGGTTTGGACCAGTCCAGAATTTAACCTTGCCTTAGAAAAGGGGTATCAAATAAGTAGAATCACCGAGGTGTGGCACTTTGAGAAACAGTAACACAATATTCACAGACTATGTACATCATTTCCTGCGCAAAAAACAAGAAGCTTCAGGCTATCCATCAGATGTTGTAACTGAGGAGGATAAACAGCTTTACATTAAAGACTACCAGGCTAAGCAAGGCATCACTTTAGACCCTGAAAACATAAAACTAAACCCAGCTAAAAGACAAATGGCCAAACTGTGTTTAAACTCTTTTTGGGGAAAATTTGGTCAGAGAAATAATCTCACACAGAGCAAACTGGTGAGTGACCCCGAGGAATTCTTTAATCTGATGTTTTCTCCAAAATACAAAGTGACCTATTTCTCTTTTGTCAGTGACGATGTAGCGCTTATTCAATGGTGTTATGGCGATCTCTGTACCCCACTGCCAAACTCCACAGATAACATCTTCATTGCGGCCTTCACTACTTCATATGGGCGTATGAAACTCTACAGTTACTTGGATCAGTTGCAGGAGAGAGCAATTTACTACGATACTGACAGTGTTGTTTATCTCACCAAACAAAATCAATCTGAACTAGAATTAGGTAGATATTTGGGTGACCTCACTAATGAACTAGAGCAGGATGATTTCATTACAGAGTTTGTTGCAGCTGGACCAAAAAGCTATGGCTATATGACCAAAAAAGGTAAAGTTGTCTTGAAAGCAAAAGGGATCACACAAACACACGATGTCTGCGAAAGGGTCAACTTTGAATCTGTGAAAAACCTGGTTGACAATTACATTGATAACAGTGAAGGAGGGTCTACACTTGAGGCACCACAGCACACTATCCTTCGTAATAAAGCTGGGTTTGCACTGAAAAATTCATCATTCCCCAAAAAATTCCAGGTTGTTTATGACAAGCGTAGATTGCTGCCAGGAGGTCTGACTTTGCCCTTTGGTTATTGATTATTCTTTTCTTTTTTGTTTGAAACATTTAAAAAAAACAAAAAAAAAAAAAACAACCTGCTTTAATCGAGTTTGATCCCAGACTTCATGTGCCATTTTCCTGTATGGTTGTTGGGCCAAGTGGCTCGGGAAAGACATTTTTTGTGAAATCTGTATTGGAAAACTGTGTACATGTTTTGAACAAGCTTATTGACAATGTTGTGTGGGTTTATACATCCTTTCAGCCTCTGTATTCTGAGCTTCAAGAGAAAAATAAAAGCATTAAATTCATTGAAGGTCTCCCTGAATCTTTTGAAGATGAGAGCTTGTTCCCCTCACACCAAAGTCATCTCATTGTACTGGATGATGTTATTTTTCAAGCAGCTAATCATCCAGAAGTAGTCCGAATTTTCACGCAATACAGGCATCATAAAAATATGAGCGTAATGTTTTTGACACAAAATGTGTTTTTACAAGGCAAACACAGCAGGACGATCAGTCTGAACAGTACTTATATGGTGTTATTTAAAAACCCTCGTGATAAATTACAAGTTAATACACTAGCTAGACAAATATGCCCAGGACGTGTGCATTTCTTTTTGGAGAGTTTTGAAGAAGCCACGAGAGAGCCACACGGATATTTATTGATAGATTTAACCCCCACCTGTCCAGAGCAACTAAGACTGAGAACAGGGATACTGCCCTCAGAACAGCTGTGTGTTTTCTTACCCAAGAAAAAATAACAGAAACAATGTCTGTAAGATTGAGAAGAAACTTTGCTTTGCTGAAAACACTAACCAGAAGCTCGCCTAAAATTCGTAAGGTTATTTTGCAAGAATGCTCACCTGATTTAATTCAGGCTATTTGTGAGATTTGTATGAATCTCTTAAAAGGAAATATTCCAATCACACAATGCCAGCATAACAAGCTGAAACGATACAAGGAGACGATCAGACAAATGGCATGCCGAAAGGATGGAGTTAGGAAGAAGAAAAAATTATTGACTCAAAAAGGAGGTTTTCTTTTACCACTCCTCAGTTTTACCGATGGTAGCTGATTTAGCTATAGGCGCGATCCGTAAATAACAATGCAGAAAATGTATTTGATCTCACCTGACCAGATCAAACGCTTACAGGAAACACATGCAAATGCTTATCGACCAACCATCAGAGACAAGGCTGCAGATGAGCTCGATAGTGAAATGAGACGTGTATTGGAAACTCAGGGTCTACCCCCCGATGAGAAGATAAAAAAGTATAACATGCTTTTACAAAAGTACTTTGTACTTGAAAGACAAAAATCAGATGAAAGCAGAGAAATAACACTAAGACTCCCTGGGGAGCGTGAAGTAGTGGAGATTGAGAGATCACATGATTACCAGCAAGAAGAGGCAAGCCAGGAGGGGGAGCAGATGGGTAGTGTGAATAAAGTTTTACAGGACGTATTAAGTCACATAAACCCTCTCTCAAAGAGAAACACTGAATATCTAATGCATAGAATATTAGCATCAAAAGGCCCCGGAGGATGGACTGAGGACGGGGAATTCATGCATAGACAGAAGCCAATACCTGGAAGTCATATGCTCGATCTGATGAAATTCTTAGCAAGCTCTCGGACAGGTGTGAAACCAACAGGCTGGAGTTTGCTTGCACAAAGGGAAATAGCAGCATTAAAAGAATCGAGAGAAACAGGAGAATACCAGAGATCATCTGATGAAGATGTTATTGTGAAGAAAAAGAAGAAAAGGAAGAGAATTGCCTTATCACCCACATGGTTAAATTTCTGATGTAATCCAAACCATAAATAAAAGATTGTGTTTTTAAAGTTAATTTTCTCTCATGTTTTTATTTAACAATAAGCACAATACACCACTTTTTCACAGAAACATTTTCAGTTTTATTGAAATTATTTCGAGCACAAATTACAATCGTTAAAAGCTTTCAGAGAACACGAAGTTTGATTAAAATTGCTAGCTTTACATATCAATACACATCTGATAAATCGTTTTACAAAACACGAGACCATGGCATCATTTTTAATCTGATTAGAGCTATATAAAGAAAATACATCATCATAACTCTTTCCACGCGATTTCTGGGCCAAGAAAAATATGCAGTGCTGTCCACATACTGTGGAGAGTGGGGCTTGTAGCTGTCTTTGATGGAAAGATACTCGTTTAGCATGCTTTTTCAGAAACGTTACAATGCTTTTAGGATAAAAAGCATAATCTGGGGGGGGAAACCAAACGAGTCATAAAAACTAGCGTTTCCATCTTCATCTAATGAAATCGCCAGCCAATGAGTTCCAGGCTTATCCCTGGGATCTGTATTTATAATAATATATGTAGGCCTTTTAAACGAGCGTTTGAGTAATGTTAATAATTCATCTTCTGCATATACTCCAAAAAACCTGTCCCCAACTAGTAATCTCATTATACTCTCCAATTGATGGTTGTTCATAATTCAATACAAAAGGGTGGAGCCTCTCAGTAATAATCAACCAAAACTTGTCTTTTGGAGTTGATCTCGAGAATGGAATCATAACATGCATAAACAATCAGTGTGGTTGTGTGAGGCAGCGGTACTCTGAAGCGCATTTCAAGTCTCAAGTTGCCATTCATCAACGGTGACAAGGCTTGACTGTCATCTGATGGATTCAAATTGAAAACAAACAGTGTATATCCTTGTTCAAACTCCTGTCTGTCAATGCATAAGGAGAGATCCTTAAGGTTTCTTCCGGTAGCGGTGTACAGGCTGTAAAACTCTCTTACGGAGTGATTCTCAGCAAAATTGGGTTGAAACGCTTTGGCTGGAATCTGCTTACTCTCATGACATAAAGCCAGGAACTCCAGATCGTTATGTTGAAAGTTGAAAGGACATAAATCATAACGGCCTGTAAATGCTTGATGATCGACCATTCCGATGACTAAATAACGGGGGAGTGAACCCAGAAACAGATTCTCATGATGTGATATCCGCGAATTCGCGGGTATTGAAAATGTTTTTACGTTAATCCGGGAGATGGGATAAAGTGCATTGGCTTGCATGAGAGCGGAAGCGTGGCCTACGCGCACAGCGGGGGACACAGTAACTTTCCGTACATACAATGAAGCTCCTAGAATATTCAGGCGGTAATTAGAATTCTGAGGCGCCATAAGGCTGAAAGCATCGTTGGCTCTCATGAGCTTAACCCTCAGATCCACATTATTGAGCAATAATCGTTAGCAGAAAGAAAAATATCAGAATGTAACGGTCCCATGACGTGGAACTCTCGTGACCGCTGACTGTAAGCTGCACGCCGAACTAATCCCCGGTTCGGGCCGTTGGTTACCACGTGTGAATCCAAAGCGCCAGCAGTATCTTTGTAAAACAACCCAGCGCTAAATTGAGTCTTCAAACTTTCTTCTGAGTAATTTAAATATGTTTCTATTATAGCCCTGTAGGGGTGGGTTGAGCTGGCTTGTGAAATCAGTCTGTTGCCCAATGTGACGTCACATTGCAAGAAAATGGTATTTATAGGGTAATTTATAATTCCCACATTAGCATCTGGGTCAATATCAGACCCATCCGCGTTTGTTATCTTCAATCTTAAACTCAGCAATGTGTCATTTAAATCCAGGTAATGCAGCCCGTTTCCAGGCACGTAAAATTCCACAGGTCCCCGATCAGTGAGCGCGGTTACTGGTAATATTTCTGAATAACATTTGTCCTCGATTGAAAATTGGGTCAGAGGGGCTGTGAACAGATCCAGTTCACTCAAGGTGCATTCGCTTGATCGTTCGTGAAGTAAAGACATTGTTGCTTGTTTCTTAGTTTTTAGAAAATATCCTGCTTCGACCTGCATGTTGCACGTCTGGTGGTTTTAGCGCTCTCTTTTTCACAGTTTTCCTCCGCTTTTTAAACTCGGTCAGCCTGCGGCCCGGAGGACGTTTTAGGGGTCTACGCGCGATTAAGCTCAACCCCGAGCCCTCTTGCTCTTCTCGTGTGTTTGAGCGAGTCAAGTTAGACAGGGAGGAGGTCACAACATCTGTAGCAATCCCTTTGACAGCTGTTTTCAAATGAGGTTTAACGAGGCTGACACCACGCTTTAAGAATGGGGTTACAAATCTAAACAATTTTGAGAAAATAGATGCTATTCCTCGTCCGTAAATTACGGGCGCCCCTGAAAAGCCTGGCAGCCCGTTACCAGCTTGCGATTCGTAATACTTTATAAATCTATTATTATCCATATTTTGTTATTAAACGAGATCCTTGACAGGCCGGAAATGTAGCTTTACTATCGTTTTACCGTAGGTAAAGTTTACAGGCTCGTTCTGATCAGTTTTGATTTCAATATGGATATTTTCTATGTGTTTCCGAGCAACAGGAATATAGTCTGGTTTGTTAAAGCAAAGGTTCACGATATCTCCGTAATTACCCTCTATTCTGACAGTACGCAGCAGGGGCGAATAGCTATCACCTACCAGCTGTAAGGCTGCTATATCTGAATAACAGAAAAGATGATAACATCCAGCTTTTATATCTGCAGGATAAGGGGCAAATTTGCGCTCAAACCGCTGCCAGACACCTGCCGGTACACCAAGCATATATGCCAGAGGAGGAAAAAACCTGAGTTGATATATCCCTCCAGCTGTGAATTCAAACTTTTTAACAATGGGGTGATATTTAAGATAAATATCCGAGTCGAAACGCCTGAGGCAGGCTTCAATCTCTGCTCTCAGCGTGTTTGCATCCTCATAAAAGCCAGCGCGTATTTTTGTCTTAACCACGTCATCAGGCCGCTGCTCAGCATCGCCCTTCCTCCTCCATTCAAAATAAGCCTTATCATTCGGGATATTAAGCCATGTATAGGGATATGAAATTTCAGTGAGAGCCACCTCCCATGCCCCCTCGAGGTTGAGATGGTGTGCCAAATCCACACGGAAAGAGCTACTTGTATTATTCTTAAATACATTCAGACTTGCGTTTGATGGTAGTGTGACGTAAAAGCCCTGCGCCCTGAGACTCATGCTGAAACTGTTACCAAGGTTACCAAGATGAGAGTGAGGTGCGGAGTTTGTTATGTCAGGTTTTTAAGCTCACTGGCCTTCACCCAGCTATTAAACTTTTCAGGCCAATTCCTCCATTTCACCAGGAAATAAATCTGACCTCTCTGTTTACGTTTTGAGAGAATTTTGTCTATGTGATAGAGCTTATCCTTGCAAAGAGCGATTTTCTGCAGCTCATGCTCATAAAAACTACCTATAATTTCTTCCCCATCGTAATCTTTGATTTTATAAACAGGAGGGTCTCTAGGTATGCATTGGTCAATAGTAAATACCTCGCTTGTGAACGTTTGCTCATAACGCTTATCAAACACACCTCTAACTTTAGAGAGCCTGACAAGATCTCCCTTTTTAAATTTCATGGGCTTTTTTCTACAATGAGACGAAGTGCCATATAGGTTTTGAAATACTAATGCTACATTGTCTGATTTTACTTGATTGGGGGCCATTTTTATGGAACGATGATAACTAGTGTTATAGCTTTGTAATAAATCTTGTAACACATCGATATATCTACGGGTATTTTGAGCAGTGAAATATCTATACATTTTACTTTTAAGAGTTCTATTAAACCTTTCACAGACTGAGGCTTTTAGATCGCTCCCTGTAGCAAAATGATTTATACCATGCTTTTTCATTAAAGATTGAAAACTGGAATTAAAAAATTCCTTACCACTATCTGTCTGTAGCTTTTGAGGAATTTGGCTGTCTTTTAAGACAGCCTCAAAAGCCTTAGTGACCTGAACTCCTGTTTTGTTTTTCAACACTCTTGCATATAGATGTTTTCTCTAAAAAAGCCTAACTGTAAGTAAATATTGATAGCCATCGTTATGCTCAGCTAGCGCCCTCATATCACAAAGGTCTGCTTGAAATTGATTAAGAGGTCTGGGGACAAACACACGGTTTCTCGGAAAGCGCAGGCGTGCGGCTCGGTGTAAGGTGTACGCATCCTGTTCTGCGAGGAAGTTTTGAGCTGTTTGCGCGTTAATCTTTGTACCAGTTTCATCCTGCACGCTTTTAATCAATTTTGCACTCCACAAAAACTACCGGGGCGAGATGGGTCGTAATATGCGCGTTTCAATAGAATCTGTTCTGCCATGTGTGTTCTTTGAAGTTATGTTTAACTATGGTTTTATTTCATGATCGAGCAGTTACTTATCTCATGTAACAAGTTCATGAAAATATTTTATTTGTTGTCATTAAAAACATTGCACTTTGATTCTAGTAAAAACAAAAATAACGAGTTTGATTCTTGCAATGATTTTCCAAGAAAGTTTTATTTCATGTAAAGGTTTTCCAAAAACAATTTTATGTAATGAAAAAAACAAAAAAAAAACAAAAAAACAAAACATTACATCTGAAACGAGTAAAAACAAACAAACAAAAACTTAACAGTAAGAAAAATAATAGGAAAGAGAAGAAAAACAAATACTAGGACAGCCACAGTGAGTAATTGTCATCTAACACTTGATCAATTATTGTACGAGTAACTTCAGTGACACTGGCATCGATTTCTTGCAGAGTGCCCTCTATATCGCGGGCGTCTCTGAGTTCAAAGAGATACGCCTGGGCCACATCTCTGACTTGCTCGGGTGGTGGTGAAAAGCCTTCTAACCGTAAAATTTGTAATAATGTGTTGGTGAAATGTCCATTCCATAATCTTTTGCAGAGTTCATCATAGTACTTGAAAAAGTAATATTTTTCCAGCGGGAAAAGACAAGAATGGCGTCTCTGTGAGGGGTGGGAGACTGCGCATCCTTGACACACGTCTTGTCGGTGTTTCTGGAGTAGCGACATGACAAGGTACTTGAGAGTTAGTTTTATAAGTTCAAAAACGGCTGTGGGGAGTAGAGTAGCGGCCTCATCGATGTCCAGGGATGAAGATTGTCCACTGCTCACCCCGGGGTGGGGGTCATTGTCTTCAGGCTCTCTGAAAAGAGCCCGGCACACAGGGTCACCCAAAGCCCAGAGCGAGACCGGGTTGTTTACCGGGGTCTGTTCGGGTGATTGCCATCCGAGAGCAGGGTGGTGGGGCGAGTTCCAACCTTGAGGTGATGAAGGCAAGAGAGTGATAATAGACCCCTTCTGTCAAAATATTCATGAGCTTTTTGAGTGTTAGTTTCTATGAATTATTCATGAGCTCAGTAAGTAATTAAATTATGATAATTAAATTATGATAATTAAATTATGATATTAATAAAAATTATGATTTTCATAAAAAATATGATATTCATAAAAATTATGATTTTCATAAAAATATGATATTCATCCAAAATATGCTAGTTCATTGCTTTTCTTCCCCAAAATAAGAACTAATTGCTTATTTTAGAAAAGTTTTATATCAAATAGCATTCTTTTATTTTTTTTTTAATCCATTAAAACTTTTTCCTTTTTTCCCTAAAGAAACGCCATCTGGTGGTGGGTCAGCGCATGACAGCGCATGAGTGCACAGGGCGCGCGCGCGCGCGCCTGTGTCTCTAAGCGCGCTCGTGCGCGCGCCTGACTCGGGACCGTGCTTCTGTGGGGGCTCCGTGTTTATGGGTGAAAATGTGTTAAACCAGTATAAATGTGCTTAGTTAAACTTGTGCTTTTGTAACGTTCAGAATGGCCAGACATACAGGGTGCATGCCTTGTGGGAAAAGTTTATTTCAATTTATATGCATTTGTTTAATCCGAACAAAGAAATTTAAAATCAAAGTCAGAGTCGCAAAAAACTCTCGCGACCATAAACGCCCCGCGGCTCCCAGCAAAAAACAAACAACAACAAAAAAAACCTCCTGAAAAACAAAAAGCCTTAGTCTTTTTTTTTCTCAAAAAACAGCCCTATCACTAGCTCCGTCTCTAAGTTCTTACTAGCGATCCTTAGGAAAATAAGCAGGGAGAAACTCCTCAAAAACCTCCGCGTTTTTTTTCTCAAAAATATGCAAAACAAAAACCCCTAGAAATAACCTGTAGTCAACCTCCTATCCCCAAGCCTTATATTCGATAACAGGGCAAAATCCTGAAACCAAATCCTTAGTCTTTTATTCTCAAATCCCGCTCAGAGTCTAAGTTCTCCCTTCGCTCCGAGCCGCACCGGCCCGCAACCAGAGCATTCTCTTTTTCCTTCTTGTTCGTTCCCCGGCTCACCCCCGAATGCTGCCTACCTCGTTTGAAATTTGCGCCGGAGATCCACTCCGCCTCCCAGGTGCCCTACCGCCAATCACATTACAAAGGGGCGGCTCCATTCACACCCCGCTCACCCAATCGCGCTCAGCTTGGATTTTCACGATCCCCCCGCTCAGGTTAAAAACTTGCGTCTTGTCTCACATGCCATCTGACTTCAGGCGCGTGGACAACTACCTCCACTTAGACCGAATACCCATTAATACCCCGGTCTCCAGACCACTTCATAATTGGCGGCACTTTTACCTGTGTGCATATCAATCGGTAAGTGTTACTCTTGCTTTCCTTTTTTTTTTTTTTTTTTTTTTTTACCATTTTCTCTCAAAAGCTTTTCAAAGCCATCCAGAAAATAGCTAGTCTAACACCTGTAATACACATTAAAAAAATATATATATATAAGCTCCAGTTTATCACTCAGTTAGAGTTAAAAAGTGCTTGACTACACTAGCAGCGATCATGTCCTCTTCAGGTACCTCTTTTTTCTTACCCCTGTTCATATAATGCCTATATTTACTCTATTTCCTGCTGTTTAAATACTCCTAGTTATTACTTTTTACACTCTCAAATAATTCTGTTTGATTAAGGCTTATATTTTACTGTATTTCCTGTTTGTTTAAATACTTGTTATTTCTTTTTAGACTCTGAAATAAGCCTGCTTGATTCTTCTCTTTTGGATCATCTCGATCAAATCGGTAGGTCTGCTTCATTCTTCTTATCCCTCTTAACAGTTAATTGTACAAGAAAACAAAAACACTAACCCTCTTTTTAACTTATCAAACTTTTTCAGACATATCGGATTTGGATAACTATGTTTTTTCGAGTTCACCTAGTTCTTCGCCCAGTTCTTCACCACCGGTTTTAGAGAGAGCTACAGGCAAGAACATTCGTCTCTCGACCCGTGAGAGACAGGCTTTGCTTTCTGCAAGGGCTTGCCCGGCATCAGCTCCCCAGCGTGCCTCGGGCAAAAACCTGAATCTGTCCGCCCGGGAGAGGGAACAGCTGATCGCGGCGCACGCTCACAGTCCCGGCTTCGGAGCTTCAGCTCCCCAGCGTGCCTCGGGCAAAAACCTGAATCTGTCCGCCAGGGAGAGGGAACAGCTGATCGCGGCGCACGCTCACAGTCCCGGCTTTGGAGCTTCAGCTCCCCAGCGTGCCTCGGGCAAAAACCTGAATCTGTCCGCCCGGGAGAGGGAACAGCTGATCGCGGCGCGCACGCTCACAGTCCCGGCTTGAGCTTCTCCTCCTGCATCGGGCCAAGACATTCACAGCCCCTGCCTCGGAGATCCAATCTAGGTCAGTCACTCTCTTTTTCTCTTTTCTCTCATTTTATAAAAACTATCGCCTTTTCTATTAAACATCACTAACTAATTTCTATCTTACCCTCAATTTCTTAGGGCATCTCAGATGGAAGCGTAGGAGGACCATTAGGTCCCTCAGGACAAGGCAAACACGCAGACAGCGAAACCAGCTCGCCTCCATAGCTCTTCGAGCTGTCTCACTGTTCAGTGAATTAGTACAGCTTATCTTGTAATAAGGTTTTATTTTATTTTATTGTTTTTATTTTTATTTTCTATTTCTTTTTTAAAAAAAAAAAAAAAAAAAATAAAATATATATTCTTTGTTGAACAATAAAACAATGGACAACCAGGAACAAGATATTCCAGACCCCTTTCTTGCATTAGAAATAGAGTTATCCCGGTTAAATGAAAACGCAGATCATTCACAGAATACACCTCCGCAGAATCATGAACACCCTGAGGTGGTCAATAATAATAACGATCCTCTAGAACTGATTGATTTGGCTCTTGCACAACTAGCCCGTAGTGAAAGTGCCCCCAAAATAACACTCAGAATTTAGGATTCGAGCATGTTGAGGCTCATTCTCAGCAAAACCTTGCCTCTTCTGACCCTTTTCGCGGCTCTTAATAGCGCTTTAGAAGCCTTAGCACAAATACAGCACGAGGTTCAAATACCTCCAGAATTATTGAGTCAAATAAATAGGTTAAATCAAAATATTTTTAATGATAGTCAGCATTCGCTCAGTTCTACACCACGCGGTGAGTCTGTTAACCACAGTCCACCCCCACCGTTGCTAAACGGTTTCAATGAGTCTAATCAACAACAATCGTCTGAGATTGTCTCTGTTAACCCCATGAATAATGTGCCCGATCACCCCTTTCAACAAGGGGGTAATCCAGAGCAGGGGTGTTCCAGCAATTCATCACAGCCGCATATAATTGTCAGAAATAAATTTAATAACGTTCAAATTAGAGAAATTTTGAATTTCCCTCCTCCAAACGATATACCTGATTACGCCCGATATTATGAAGGTATAATGGCCGGGGCCCGTGAAATTTCAGACAGGATTTTCTCACATGCACGTCCAGGTGATCTTATACAATTAGAGTTGATAGGGCCTCAGTTGCAGAATAATGTTTCAGTCATTTTAAGGGACAATTGTGATTTAACTGAATTTGAAAATCTGTTCCTGAGAACCGTTCAGTCAAATTGGTCCGTTATGTCTGAAGGCTCGCTCGAGCTTGTAGCTCAGATCGTTAGACCCCCTTCCGGTAGTGGAAAAAGGATGCTTAAACACATACTTCACAATGAAATTGTCAGAAAGAAAAGGCGCTTTTTATATATTGTTCATAACCCCGCAAATAAGTTATGTTTTGCTATAAGCCTTGCCCACCTTCTGCACCCTGATTTTAACGATCAACAAGCAGAGGTTTTCGGTAGAGAAATTCAGCAAAAAGCTGGTCTAAATGATCAAACGCCTGTCGGCTTTAATCAGATTATTACATTTGAAAGGTTACTCGGATGTAAAATTATAGTATTTTACCGCAACGAAAACGATCGCAGCCTTTGTAAATTTGAAACTAGTACACCCAATACAGAAAAAACCCTTTGTTTATTTTTATTTGAGAATCATTACTATGCTATCAAAAATCTAAAAGGGTTTATGGGTACATCCTATCTCTGTAATCATTGTTATATCGGCTACAACCATGTGTTATCACATTTTTGTCGTGCTCGTTGTTCAGTCTGTATGCAACCTGACTGTAACCAATATTCCATCTCTCCTATTGTGTGTCATGATTGTAATCGCACCTGTCGGTCTCCCTATTGTTTCAAGAGCCATAAAAAACTTGTTGACAGGCGTGAAAGATCCGCGAGCAACTGTCAGCTCTATAAAAAATGTGTCAAGTGTTCCAGACTTTATTATTTAGCAGTAAACGAAAAACCTCACAAATGTCAAAACAGGAAATGCCCAATCTGTCGCCAGGAAATCTCCACTGATCAGCAAACGCATCAGTGTTACATGCAGGTTTTAGAACGCGAAACACAACAACAAGTTGATTTTTTACGATTTTGAAACGTTTGTAAATGAAACCGGTGAGCACACTCCTTTTCTGGTTTGTACGAAAACTTTAGACGGTAAATCCTGGAACTGTGTTGGGGAGGACTGTGCAGAAAAGTTTCTCGCTCATTTTAGACGTCCACTCTTTAAGGGCTGTATTTTTATCGCGCATAATGCAAAAGGTTTTGACGGGTACCTTATTTTATCCCGAATGGCTAAACAAGGCTTAAAACCACATTTAATTATGCAAGGGTCCAAACTCATCAGCTTTACAGACCCAGACTTTAATCAAAGATACATGGATTCAAGCTGTTTTCTCCCTATGCCCTGGCAGGTATCCCAAAAGCAATGGGATTTTCAGACAGCGTAAAGGGTTTCTTTCCTCACTCTTTCAGTTCCAGAGAAACTCTAAAATATGTAGGCCCCTACCCTCCACCCTCAGCTTACAGCATAGAGAGAATGACAACAAAAGGCAGGGATGATTTTTACAAATGGTATGATTCAGTCAGCTCCGGTACCTTCAATTTTATGAAAGAGGCCCTGTCATACTGCGAAAACGATGTTGAGATTCTAGCTGAGGGATGCAAATTGTTTAGAAACGGGTTTATTGAAGAAACAGGAGTAGACCCTTTCAGCCGCAACACGCTTGCAAGTGCCTGCCTGAAAACTTTTTTAACAAACTTCATGCCAGCCAATTCTTTAGCAATACCATGTCCCTTAAATTACCGTAATCAGGTCAAATCATTTTCCTCTGCCTCAATTCAATGGCTAGAATATCTCTCGTACACGCAAGGTGTTTTTATCACACATGCGCTCAATCAAGGAGAAAAAAAGCTGGGTGCTTATTATTTAGATGGATATGCCCTAATTAATGATAAACCATATGTCTGGGAATTTCTGGGTTGTTACTTTCATGGGTGTGTTAAGTGTTTTTCAAATCAGGCCGACATTAATCCCTTGTTAGACCTAACTTTTGCAGAGCTAAACAGCCGCACTGAAGAAAAACTGGTTAAATTGAGAACTGAACATAACGTGTGTTTTGTTACAATCTGGGAGCATGAGTGGACCGAATTGAAACGTACTGATGTGAGTGTAATCAACTTCCTCAAACATTACGAAGCGCCAGAACCTTTGAACCCCGCCATGCCCTCTTTGGAGGCGTACAAACCCTGCACAGCTGCGCTGCAGTGCAGGCCCTGGGAGAGAATCAGTTATGTGGATGTTACCTCGCTGTATCCGTTTGTAAATAGCACCTGTAGTTACCCCTTAGGACATCCTCAAATAATCTTTCGAGATTTTCAGCACCCTAAAAACTACTTTGGGTTCATCAAAGCGGTTGTATACCCACCCAGAGCACTCTATTTTCCAGTTTTACCTTTTAAAACTAAGTCAGGAAAGCTTCTCTTTACCCTCTGCCGCACCTGTGCTGAAATGAACAACCAACAGGGGGCGTGTAGCCATAGCAACGAGGAGAGAGCCCTCAAAGGGGTTTGGACCACTGTAGAATTTAATCTTGCATTAGAAAAGGGGTATCAAATAAGTAGAATCACCGAGGTGTGGCACTTTGAGAAACAGAGTAACACAATATTCACAGACTATGTACATCATTTCCTGCGCAAAAAACAAGAAGCTTCAGGCTATCCATCAGATGTTGTAACTGAGGAGGATAAACAGCTTTACATTAAAGACTACCAGGCTAAGCAAGGCATCACTTTAGACCCTGAAAACATAAAACTAAACCCAGCTAAAAGACAAATGGCCAAACTGTGTTTAAACTCTTTTTGGGGAAAATTTGGTCAGAGAAATAATCTCACACAGAGCAAACTGGTGAGTGACCCCGAGGAATTCTTTAATCTGATGTTTTCTCCAAAATACAAAGTGACCTATTTCTCTTTTGTCAGTGACGATGTAGCGCTTATTCAATGGTGTTATGGCGATCTATGTACCCCATTGCCAAACTCCACAGATAACATCTTCATTGCGGCCTTCACTACTTCATATGGGCGTATGAAACTCTACAGTTATTTGGATCAGTTGCAGGAGAGAGCAATTTACTACGATACTGACAGTGTTGTTTATCTCACCAAATAAAATCAATCTGAACTAGAATTAGGTAGATATTTGGGTGACCTCACTAATGAACTAGAGCAGGATGATTTCATTACAGAGTTTGTTGCAGCTGGACCCAAAAGCTATGGCTATATGACCAAAAACGGTAAAGTTGTCTTGAAAGCAAAAGGGATCACACAAACACACGATGTCTGCGAAAGGGTCAACTTTGAATCTGTGAAAAACCTGGTTGACAATTACATTGATAACAGTGAAGGAGGGTCTACACTTGAGGCACCACAGCACACTATCCTTCGTAATAAAGCTGGGTTTGCACTGAAAAATTTCATCATTCCCCAAAAATTCGGGTTGTTTATGACAAGCGTGGATTGCTGCCAGGAGGTCTTACTTTACCCTTTGGTTATTGATTATTCTTTCTTTTCTTTTTTTTTTTTTCTTTTTGATTTTGTTTTTGGTTGTTTTTAAAAATGTTTCAACCTGCTTCAATCGAGTTTGATCCCAGACTTCATGTGCCATTTTCCTGTATGGTTGTTGGGCCAAGTGGCTCGGGAAAAACATTTTTTGTGAAATCTGTATTGGAAAACTTTGTACATGTTTTGAACAAGCTTATTGATAACATTGTGTGGGTTTATACATCCTTTCAGCCTCTGTATTCTGAGCTTCAAGAGAAAAATAAAAGCATTAAATTCATTGAAGGTCTGCCTGAATCTTTTGAAGATGAGAGCTTGTTTCCCTCACACCAAAGTCATCTCATTGTGCTGGATGATGTTATTTTTCAAGCAGCTAATCATCCAGAAGTAGTCCGAATTTTCACGCAATACAGGCATCATAAAAATATGAGCATAATGTTTTTGACACAAAAATGTGTTTTTACAAGGCAAACACAGCAGGACGATCAGTCTGAACAGTACTTATATGGTGTTATTTAAATACCCTCGTGATAAATTACAAGTTAATACACTAGCTAGACAAATATGCCCAGGACGTGTGCATTTCTTTTGGAGAGTTTTGAAGAAGCCACGAGAGAGCCACACGGATATTTATTGATAGATTTAACCCCACCTGTCCAGAGCAACTAAGACTGAGAACAGGGATACTACCCTCAGAACAGCTGTGTGTTTTCTTACCCAGAGAAAAATAACAGAAACAATGTCTGTAAGATTGAGAAGAAACTTTGCTTTGCTGAAAACACTAACCAGAAGCTCGCCTAAAATTGTAAGGTTATTTTGCAAGAATGCTCACCTGATTTAATTCAGGCTATTTGTGAGATTTGTATGAATCTCTTAAAAGGAAATATTCCAATCACACAATGCCAGCATAACAAGCTGAAACGATATAAGGAGAAGATCAGACAAATGGCATGCCGAAAGGCTGGAGTTAGGCAGAAGAAAAAATTATTGAATCAAAAAGGAGGTTTTCTTTTACCGCTCCTCACAACAGTTTTACCCATGGTAGCTGATTTAGCTATAGGCGCGATCCGTAAATAACAATGCAGAAAATGTATTTGATCTCACCTGACCAGATCAAACGCTTACAGGAAACACACGCGCGAATGCTTATCGACCAACCATCAGAGACAAGGCTGCAGATGAGCTCGATAGTGAAATGAGACGTGTATTGGAAACTCAGGGTCTACCCTCGGATGAGAAGATAAAAAAGTATAACATGCTTTTACAAAAGTACTTTGTACTTGAAAGACAAAAATCAGATGAAAGCAGAGAAATAACACTAAGACTCCCTGCAGAGCGTGAAGTAGTGGAGATTGAGAGATCACATGATTACCAGCAAGAAGAGGCAAGCCAGGAGGGGGAGCAGATGGGTAGTGTGAATAAAGTTTTACAGGACGTATTAAGTCACATAAACCCTCGTTCAAAGAGAAACACTGAATATCTAATGCATAGAATATTAGCATCAAAAGGCCCCGGAGGATGGTCCGAGGACGGGGAATTCATGCATAGACAGAAGCCAATACCTGGAAGTCATATGCTCGATCTGATGAAATTCTTAGCAAGCTCTCGGGCAAGTGTAAAACCAACAGGCTGGAGTTTGCTTGCACAAACTTTAGCAGATCTAAAAATACCCCTATCCACTATTACAAACTTATCGGCTAGAAGGGAAATAGCAGCAATAAAAGAGTCGAGAGAAACAGGAGAATACCACAGATCCTCTGATGAAGATGTTATTGTGAAGAAAAAGAAGAAAAGAAAGAGAATTTCCTTATCACCCACATGGTTAAGTTTCTGATGTAATCCAAACCATAAATAAAAGATTGTGTTTTTTTAAAAGTTAATTTTCTCTCATGTTGTTATTTAACAATAAGCACAATACACCACTTTTTCACAGAAACATTCTCAGTTTTATTGAAATTATTTCGAGCACAAATGACAATCGTTAAAAGCTTTCAAAGAACATGAAGTTTGATTAAAATTGCCAGCTTTACATATTAATACACATCTGATAAATCGTTTTACAAAACATGACACCATGGCATCATTTTTGTTTTGATTAGAGCTATATAAAGAAACTACATCATCATAACTCTTTCCACGCGATTTCTGAGCCAAGAAAAAAATATACAGTGCTGTCCACATACCGTGGATAGTGTTGCTTGTAGCCGTCTTTGATGGAAAGATACTGCTTTAGCATGCTTTTTCAGAAACGTTATAATGCTTTTAGGATAAAAAGCATAATCTGGGGAAACCAAATGAGTCAAAAAGTTGGCCCCTCCGTTTTCCTCTAATGATATTGCAAGCCAATGAGTTCCAGGTTTATCCCGTGGATCTGTATTTATAATAAAATATGCAGGTTTTTAAATGAACGTTTGAGTAATGATAATAACTCATCTTCTGCATATACTCCAAAAAACGGTCCCCAACTAGCAATCTCATTATACTCTCCAATTGGTGGTTGTTCATAATTCAATACAAAATGTCTTGAGCCTCTCAGTAATAATCGACCAAAACTTGTCTTTTGGAGTTGATCTCGAGAATGGAATCATAACATGCATAAACGATCAGTGTAGTTGTATGAGGCAGTGGTACTCTGAAGCGCATTTCTAGTCTCAAATTTCCATTTATCACAGGTGATAAGGCCTGACTGTCATCTGATGGATTCAAATTGAAAACAAACAGTGTATATCCTTGTTCAAACTCCTGTCTGTCAATGCATAAGGAGAGATCCTTTAGGTTTCTTCCGGTAGCGGTGTACAGGCTGTAAAACTCTCTTACGGAGTGATTCTCAGCAAAATTGGGTTGAAACGCTTTGGCTGGAATCTGCTTACTCTCATGACATAAAGCCAGGAACTCCAGATCGTTATGTTGAAAGTTGAAAGGACATAAATCATAACGGCCTGTAAATGCTTGATGATCGACCATTCCGATGACTAAATAACGGGGGAGTGAACCCAGAAACAGATTCTCATGATGTGATATCCGCGAATTCTCAGGTATTGAAAATGTTTTTACGTTAATCCGGGAGATGGGATAAAGTGCATTGGCTTGCATGAGAGCGGAAGCATGGCCTACACGTACAGCTGGGGACACAGTAACTTTCCGTACATACAATGAAGCTCCTAGAATATTCAAGTGGTAATTAGCATTCTGAGGGGCCATGAGGCTGAAAGCATCGTTGGCTCTCATGAGCTTAACCCTCAGATCCACATTATTGAGCAATAATCGTTCGCAGAAAGAAAAATATCAGAATGTAACGGTCCCATGACGTGGAACTCTCGCGACCGCTGACTGTAAGCTGCACGCCGAACTAATCCCCGGTTCGGCCCGTTGGTTACCACGTGTGAATCCAAAGCACCAGCAGTATCTTTGTAAAACAACCCAGCGCTAAACTGAGTCTTCAAACTTTCTTCTGAGTAATTTAAATATGTTTCTATTATAGCCCTGTAGGGGTGGGTTGAGCTGGCTTGTGAAATCAGTCTGTCGCCCAATGTGACGTCACATTGCGAGAAAATGGTATTTATAGGGTAATTTATAATTGCAACATTAGCATCTGGATCAATATCAGACCCATCCGCGTTTGTTATCTTCAATCTTAAACTCAGCAATGTGTCATTTAAATCCAGGTAATGCAGCCCGTTTCCAGGCACGTAAAATTCCACAGGTCCCCGATCAGTGAGCGCTGTTACTGGTAATATTTCTGAATAACATTTGTCCTCGATTGAAAATTGGGTCAGGGGGGCTGTGAACAGATCCAGTTCACTCAAGGTGCATTCGCTTGATCGCTCGTAGAGTAAAGACATTGTTGCTTGTTTCTTAGTTTTTAGAAAATATCCTGCTTCGACCTACGTGTTGCCCGTTTGGTGGTTTTAGCGCTCTGTTTCTTTTTGACAGTTTTCCGCCGCTTTTTAAACTCGGTCAGCCTGCGACCCGGAGGCCGTTTTAGGGGTCTGCGCGCGATTAAGCTTAACCCCGAGCCCTCTTGCTCTTGTGGTGTGTTTGAACGAGTCAAGTTAGAGAGGGAGGAGGTCACAACATCTGTAGCAATCCCTTTGACAGCTGTTTTCAAATGAGGTTTAACGAGGCTGACCCCACGCTTTAAGAATGGGGTTACAAATCTAAACAATTTTGAGAAAATAGATGCTATTCCTCGTCCGTAAATTACGGGCGCCCCTGAAAAGCCTGGCAGCCCGTTACCAGCTTGCGATTCGTAATACTTTATAAATCTATTATTATCCATATTTTTGTTATTAGATGAGATCCTTGACAGGGCGGAAATGTAGCTTTACTATCGTTTTACCGTAGGTAAAGTTTACAGGCTCGTTCTGATCAGTTTTGATTTCAATATGGATATTTTCTATGTGTTTCCGAGCAACAGGAATGTAGTCTGGTTTGTTAAAGCAAAGGTTCACGATATCTCCGTAATTACCCTCTATTCTGACAGTACGCAGCAGGGGCGAATAGCTATCACCTACCAGCTGCAAGGCTGCTATATCTGAATAACAGAATAGATGATAACATCCCGCTTTTATATCTGCAGGATACGGGGCAAATTTGCGCTCAAACCGTTGCCAGACACCTACCGGTTCACCAAGCATATATGCCAGAGGAAGAAAAAACCTGAGTTGATATATGCCCCCAGCGGTGAATTCAAACTTTTTAACAATGGGGTGATATTTAAGATAAATATCCGAGTCGAAACGCCTGAGGCAGGCTTCAACCTCTGCTCTCAACGTATTAGCGTCCTCGTAAAACCCAGCGCGTATTTTTGTCTTAACCACGTCATCAGGCCGCTGCTCAGCATCGCCCTTCCTCCTCCATTCAAAATAAGCCTTATCATTCGGGATATTAAGCCATGTATAGGGATATGAAATTTCAGTGAGAGCCACCTCCCAGGCCCCATCGAGATTGAGATGGTGAGCCAAATCCACACGAAAGGAGCTACTTGTGTTATTTTTTAAAAACATTCAGACTTGCGTTTGATGGTAGTGTGACGTAGAAACCCTGCGCCCTGAGAGTCATGCTGAACCGTTACAAAGGCTAGCCGGGGTGAGAGTGATGTACGGAGTTCATTATGTCAGGTTTTTAAGCTCACTGGCTTTAATCCAACTATTAAACTTTTCAGGCCAATTCCTCCATTTCACCAGGAAATAAAGCTGTCCCCTCTGTTTACGTTTTGAGAGAATTTTGTCTATGTGATAAAGCTTATCCTTGCAAAGAGCGATTTTCTGCAACTCATGCTCATAAAAACTACCTATAATTTCTTCCCCATCGTAATCTTTGATTTTATAAACAGGAGGGTCTCTAGGTATGCATTGATCAATCGTAAATACCTCGCTTGTGAATGTTTGCTCATAACGTTTATCAAAGACACCTCTAACTTTAGAGAGCCTGACAAGATCTCCCTTTTTAAATTTCATGGGCTTTTTTCTACAACGAGACGAAGTGCCATATAGGTTTTGAAATACTAATGCTACATTGTCTGATTTTACTTGATTCGGGGCCATTTTTATGGAACGATGATAACTAGTGTTATAGCTTTGTAATAAATCTTGTAACACATCGATATATCTACGGGTATTTTGAGCAGTGAAATATCTATACATTTTACTTTTAAGAGTTCTATTAAACCTTTCACAGACTGAGGCTTTTAGATCGCTCCCTGTAGCAAAATGATTTATACCATGCTTTTCATTAAAGATTGAAAACTGGAATTAAAAATTCCTTACCACTATCTGTCTGTAGCTTTTGAGGAATTTGGCTGTCTTTTAAGACAGCCTCAAAAGCCTTAGTGACCTGAACTCCTGTTTTGTTTTTCAACACTCTTGCATAGGCTTTTTTAGAGAAAACATCTATAACTGTAAGTAAATATTGATAGCCATCGTTATGCTCTGATAACGATCTCATGTCGCACAAGTCTGCCTGAAATTGATATAGAGGTCTGGGGACAAACACACGGTTTCTCGGAAAGCGCAGGCGCGTGCTCGGTGTAAGGTGTACGCATCCTGCCCGGCGAGGAAGTTTTGGGCTGTTTGCGCGTTAATCTTTGTACCAGTTTCATCCTGCACGCTTTTAATCAATTTTGCACTCCACAGAAACTACCGGGTGAGATGGGTCGTAATATGCGCGTTTCAATAGAATCTGCTCTGCCATGTGTGTTCTTTGAAGTTATGCTTAACTATGGTTTTATTTCATGATCGAGCAGTTACTTATCTCATGTAACAACTTTATGAAAATATTTTATTTGTTGTCATTAAAACATTGCACTTTGATTGTAGTAAAAACAAAAATAACGAGTTTGATTCTTGCAATGATTTTCCAAGAAAGTTTTATTTGATACAACGTTTTTCCAAAAACAATTTATTTGATGTAATGAAAACCAATACATTTGAACGAGTAAAAACAAATAATGAGTTTGATTCTTGCAATGATTTTCCAAGAAAGTTTTATTTGATGCAACGTTTTTCCAAAAACAATTTATTTGATGTAATGAAAAAACAAACAAACAAAAACTTAACAGGTAGAAAAATAATAGGAAAGAAAAGAAAAACAAATACTAGGACAGCCACAGTGAGTAATTGTCATCTAACACTTGATCAATTATTGTACGAGTAACTTCAGTGACACTGGCATCGATTTCTTGCAGAGTGCCCTCTATATCGCGGGCGTCTCTGAGTTCAAAGAGATACGCCTGGGCCACACCTCTGACTTGCTCGGGTGGTGGTGAAAAGCCTTCTAACCGTAAAATTTGTAATAATGTCTTGGTGAAATGTCCGTTCCATACTCTTTTGCAGAGTTCATCATAGTACTTGAAAAAGTAATATTTTTCCAACGGGAAAAGACAAGAATGGCGTATCTGTGAGGGGTGGGAGACTGCGCATCCTTGACACACGTCTTGTCGGTGTTTCTGGAGTAGCGACATGACAAGGTACTTGAGAGTTAGTTTTATAAGTTCAAAAACGGCTGTGGGGAGTAGAGTAGCGGCCTCGTCAATGTCCAGGGATGAAGATTGTCCACTGCTCACACCCCAGGGTGGGGGGCATTGTCTTCAGGCTCTCTGAAAAGAGCCCGGCACACAGGGTCCCCCAAAGCCCAGAGCGAGACACCGGAGACTGGGTTGTTTACCGGGGTCTGTTCGGGTGATTGCCAGCCGAGAGCAGGGTGGCGGGGCGAGTTCCAACCTTGAGGTGATGGAGGCAGGAGCGGCGAATCTGCACGCATAACGGCCGGAGATGATGACCCCGGTGGGACTCTCTGCGGTGGAGTAGCAAGATCCATCACGGGGTTCCCGACTGGAGTAGAAGCAGCTGCTGGCCGAAAGGATGCTGGGGTTAGAGCAGAGTGAGTTCCAGAGCTGTGGTGACTCATGGCTGTTTTACAGACGATGTGGAGGAGACGGTCGTTATGCGCTTTTAAAAAGCACTGGGGAGGAGGAGGCGGGGTAAGGGGACCGGATGAGGGGGCAGGGTTATTTTGACTGCGGGGTTATTTCCAACCAGCACCAACTCAGAGGTGCGTGTACTTAGCTTAAAAAAGCTCTAAAATTCTACCGTTCTTTTCCCCACCATCTTTAGCCAGTCTTGAATGGGAATCCGAAGCAATGTGTTGAAAACGCCTGAGTGGGTGTTCGTAGCTCCAGCACGAACTCATCCTTGCCGGCATTTTCTGCTGTCTGACGACTGGCCTTACAGACCCACCTGCAAACGGCGTGCTCTTAGTCTCCCACTGCGCATATGTCACGGTTTTTCTCACCGCGTTTAAAGGCCGGTGTTGTTGGGTGAATGGTGGAAACTCATGGGCCCCTTTGAAAACACGAGGCGTCTGCGTTTCTTGGTCCCTTGTTCGCGGTTGCTGGGAGCTCGTATCCTGCAGGCTCTTCTGGATTTCAGGGGTCGCGATGAGGGTCAAAACAGCCCAGTCAGACGAGCTAAAAGCAATCCGTGGTGTCAGTGGGCCAAAACTTTCACCTGCTTTTAGCTGGTAGAAATAGATTTGGCTCTCCGGGAGGCTGAAAGCATAGCCCCAAAATCCCCGGTGTTGAGAGGAATCTCTCCTCCAAAGGGATAGCAGATGCAGGCTGGACCCTACAGAGATGCAGCCGTTTGAGCTGCACTGGCTTGGCAGAGGCTCTGTAGCTGGTTACGGGGGTCTGAGAGACCACAGTGAGGTTGGTAGGTCTGGTGGCCATGTTGTTTTGTGAAAAAAGGAGAAAACTTGTTTTTCTGAGAGGGAAAAACTGTTAAATTCAACTTGAAATGTGAGATTATTTATCCTGATGCAGGTGAGAGAATAGACCTATCGCTGAGAAGATAAATCGGCCCTGTATCCGATTGGGTGAGCGGGGTGTGAACGGATCCACCCGTTTGTTATGCAATTGTCAGCGGGGCAGTAAGGTTTACCAGGTATGATTGATATGCACACAGGTAAAAGTACCGCTAATTGTTTTAAGCGGTCTGGCGAAGGGGGTATTAATGGGTATTCGGTCTGAGTACCGCTAATTGTTTTAAGCGGTCTGGCGAAGGGGGTATTAATGGGTATTCGGTCTGAGTACCGCTAATTGTTTTAAGCGGTCTGGCGAAGGGGGTATTAATGGGTATTCGGTCTGAGTACCGCTAATTGTTTTAAGCGGTCTGGCGAAGGGGGTATTAATGGGTATTCGGTCTGAGTGGCGGCACCTGGGAGGCGGAGTGGATCTCCGGCGCAAATTTCAAACGAGGTAGGCAGCATTCGGGGGTGAGCAGGGGAACGAACAAGAAGGAAAAAGAGAATGCTCTGGTTGCGGGCCGGTGCGGCTCGGAGCGAAGGGAGAACTTAGACTCTGAGCGGGATTTGAGAATAATAGACTAAGGATTTGGTTTCAGGATTTTGCCCTGTTATCGAATATAAGGCTTGGGGATAGGAGGTTGACTACAGGTTATTTCTAGGGGTTTTTGTTTTGCATATTTTTGAGAAAAAAAAAGCGGAGGTTTTTGAGGAGTTTCTCCTGCTTATTTTCCTAAGGATCGCTAGTAAGAACTTAGAGACGGAGCTAGTGATAGGGCTGTTTTTTGAAAAAAAAAAAAGACTAAGGCTTTTTGTTTTCAGGAGGTTTTTTTGTTGTTGTTTGTTTTTGCTGTAAGTCGCTGGGAGTCAGCAGGCGTTTATGGTCGCGAGAGTTTTTTTGCGACTCTGACTTTGATTTTAAATTTCTTTGTTCGGATTAAACAAATGCATATAAATTGAAATAAACTTTTCCCACAAGGCATGCACCCTGTATGTCTGGCCATTCTGAACGTTACAAAAGCACAAGTTTAACTAAGCACATTTATACTGGTTTAACACATTTTCACCCATAAACACGGAGCCCCCACAGAAGCACGGTCCCGAGTCAGGCGCGCACGAGCGCGCGCTTAGACACACAGGCGCGCGCCGCGGCGCGCCTTCCTGTGCACTCATGCGCTGTCATGCGCTGACCCACCACCAGATGGCGTTTCTTTAGGGAAAAAAGGAAAAAGTTTTTAATGGATTAAAAAAAAAAAAAGAATGCTATTTGATATAAAAAAACTTTTCTAAAATAAGCAATTAGTTCTTATTTTTGGGGGAAGAAAAGCAATGAACTAGCATATTTTGGATGAATATCATATTTTTATGAAAATCATAATTTTTATGAATATCATAATTTAATTATCATAATTTAATTATCATAATTTAATTACTTACTGAGCTCATGAATAATTCATAGAAACTAACACTCAAAAAGCTCATGAATATTTTGACAGAAGGGGTCTATTATCACTCTCTCTAAGGCAGGAGCGGCGAATCTGCAAGCATAGCAGCCGGAGATGATGAGGCCTGATGGGGACTCGGCGGTGGAGTAGCAAGATCCATCACGGGGTTCCCGGCTGGAGTAGAAGCAGCTGCTGGCCGAAAGGATGCTGGGGTTAGAGCAGAGGGAGTTCCAGAGCTGTGGTGACTCATGGCTGTTTACAGATGATGTGGAGGAGACGGTCGTTGCGGTTTTTAAAAGCACTGGGGAGGAGGAGGCGGGGTAAGGGGACCGGATGAGGGGGGCAGGGTTATTTTGAGTGCGGGGGGTTATTTCCAACCAGGACCAACTCAGAGGTGCGTGTACTTAGCTTAAAAAGCTCTAAAATTCTGCCATTCTTTTCCCCCACCATCTTCAGCCAGTCTTGAGTGGGAATCCGAAGCAATGTGTTGAAAACACCGGAGTGGGTGTTCGTAAGGTCCAGCACAAAGTCATCCTTGCGGGCATTTTCTGCTGTCTGACGGCTCGCCTTACAGACCCACCTGCAAAACGGCGAGCTCTTAGTCTCCCACTGCACATATGTCACGGTTTTTCTCACCGCGTTTAAAGGCCGGTGTTGTTGGGTGAATGGTGGAAACGCATGGGCCCCTTTGAAAACACGAGGCGTCTGCGTTTCTTGGTCCCTTGTTCGCGGTTGCTGGGAGCTCGTATCCTGCAGGCTCTTCTGGATTTCAGGGGTCGCGATGAGGGTCAAAACAGCCCACTCAGACGAGCTAAAAGCAATCCGTGGTGTCAGCGGGCCAAAACTTTCACCTGCTTTTAGCTGGTAGAAATAGATTTGGCTCTCCGGGAGGCTGAAAGCATAGCCCCAAAATCCCCCAGTGTTGAGAGGGAATCTCTCCTCCAAAGGGATAGCAGATGCAGCTTGGACCCGGCAAAGATGCATTCGTCTGAGTTGCGCTGGCGTGGCAGAGGCTCTGTAGCTGGTTACGGGGGTCTGAGAGACCACAGTGAGGTTGGTAGGTCTGGTGGCCATGTTATTTGTGAAAAAAGGAGAAAACTTGTTTTTCTGAGGGAAAAACTGTTAAATTCAACTTGAAATGTGAGATTATTTATCCTGATGCAGGTGAGAGAATAGACCTATCGCTGAGAAGATAAATCGGGCCTGTATCCAATTGGGTGAGCAGGGTGCGAATGGAGCCGCCCCTTTGTTATGTGATTGTCAGCGGGGCAGTAAGGTTTACCTAGGACGATTGATATGCACACAGGTAAAAGTGCCGCCAATTGTCGAAGTGGTCTGGAGACCGGGATATTATTGTGGATTCAGTCTGAGTGGAGGTAGTTGTCCACGCGTCCGAAGTCAGACGGCTTGTGAGAGAGGACGCCAGTCTTAACCTGAGCGGGGGGATCATGAAAATCCAAGCTGAGCGCGATTGGGTGAGCGGGGTGCGAATGGAGCCGCCCCTTTGTTATGTGATTGGCAGCGGGGCAGTAAGGTTTACCTGGGAGGCGGAGTGGATCTCCGGCGCAAATTTCAAACGAAGACCCAGAATCATTAAGCAGTAGATGGTGGAGCGAACAAGGAAAAAGATGCTGCTCTGGCAGCGGTTGCGGGATGGAGTGATACCGAAAGGAGAACTTAGACTCTGAGCGGAATTTGGTTTCAGGATTTTCCCTCTGTTATCGAATATAAGGTTTTGGGGATAGGAGGTTGCCTATAGGTTATTTCTAGGGGTTTTTTTGTTTTGCGTATTTTGGAGAGAAACCGCGGAGGTTTTTTTGTTTTGTTTTTCAGGAGGATTGGCCGGTTATGTGCCTAGGGTTTAGGCGCTGAATTTGAGGAGGAAAAAAAAAAAAAAAAAAAAGACTAAGGATTTGGTTTCAGGATTTGCCCTGTTATCGAGTATAAGGTTTTGGGTATACGGGGGTTCCCTACAAGTTATTCTAAGGGTTTTGCAGAAAAACGCGGAGGGTTTGAGGAGTTTCTCCCTGCTTATTTGCCTAAGGATCGGTTGGGAGTCGCGGAGATCGCGAGTGTTTTTCTGTGACTCTGAGTTTGATTTTAAATTTCTTTGTTCGGATTAAACAAATGCATATAAAAAAATTGAAATAAAGTTTTCCCACAAGGGATGCACCCTGTATGTCTGGCCATACTGAACGTTACAAAAGCACAAGTTTAACTAAGCACATTTATACTGGTTTAACACATTTTAAATACACAAACACGGAGCCCCACAGAAGCACGGTCCCAGACACAGGCACGTGCACAATTGCGCACAGACACACAGGCGCAGGGGTGCGCGCCCTGCGCACTCATGCGCTGTCATGCGCTGACCCACCACCAGATGGCGTTTCTTTAGGAAAAAAAGGAAAAAGTTTTTAACGGATTAAAAATAAAAGAATTCTATTTGATATAAAAACTTTTCTAAAATAATCAATTAGTTGTTTTTTTAGGGGGAAGAAAAGCAATGAACTAGCATATTTTGGATGAATCATATTTTTATGAAAATCATAATTTTATGAATATCATATTTTTATGAATATCATATTTTTATGAATATCATAATTTAATTACTTCCTGAGCTCATGAATAATTCATTAGAACCTAACACTCAAAAAGCTCATGAATATTTTGACAGAAGGGGTATAATATCCCTCCTCTCGTTTCTCTATCTCCCCATTTGTGCTTTGACTTCAGAGCAGGTTTGCATGTTTGATAGTTTAAAATAAATGTTTGAGCTCCACTTACTTCAAGATTTTAACTCAAACTGAAGGTTAGAACAGCAGATCTATTATTAGTTTTTATGAATGTTCTGACATCAGATCAAAAAGTGGGTGGGGGAACCTAATGAACTGTGTTTAGAGCAGTGTGCAGCCGCTTCAGGGTCACAGGGACATACCGATTCTGACATGACCATCTGCCACTGGAAGGCGCCATGTGACAAAATAAGGCCCCTTTATGGGAGCAAAGTAATTGTAGAGTTTGAGCAGAATTTTCTTTAGCTCTGAGGAACATTATCTGCTTCTCAGCATTAAGCTTTCATTTTCACATTTCCTCTAAATGTGCAACAGGAAGCATTAATCGTCCAGCATGTCAGATCATGAATTTGATGTAAGGTTCTAGCTAAACTCTGAATGTAAGCTAGTTTGAAGTGTCCCCGCCCATCTACATGCACAAATTGTCTTTCAGTTAGTTATCAGTTTATTTTATTAGATAAATTGCCCAGAATTGCACACTAAACCAATTCGGTTGCAAATTGATTGCAGTATTTTGTCTTTAGAGCGATTATTCAACAGGATCAAGAGCTCATTGCATGGTTTTGCTGCAGTCTTGATGGTTTTCCTGTAATGTTTGAAGTTCTAGTAAACCCATCATGACTGATCAGGAAAAGCAGATTACCATGCAAAACACTGCAGCATGCATAGCCCCAAGATAGTTCACAATATTCCCCCCTAGCTAGACCTGTGATGGGAGATAAAGACTGAGTATTGAAATGAGGCACTGACAAGGTCCTAGAGCAGAGTCAGACATAACCATGAGTGTGAGAAGGACAAACTGAAGCCCTCCCAAAGGACAGACCTATAAACCATCAGTGAACCAGCCGCGAACAGGTGAAGGCAATCACACATGTGATGCTAATGAGGGCGGGGCAAGCACTAACCTTCAAAATAAGATGTGAAGTAGCTAATAGCAAAAACTAAAGAAGAAACAAAAACAAAGAATAATAGATACATACATATTAAACGGACATTTTATTGTCCAGCAGAGCATTAAGAATATTCAACAGGAACTAAAGCATTGAAAGCATTGAAAATCTGCCCACCACTCAATTCAGGCTCTCAGATTATGACCCACTAATTAAAGAAGTGAAGAGAAACAAAAACTACTCAGTTTTCATGTACACACAGTGAAAAAGCAGCGGAAATCATTTATTAATACATTTTTTTAAATTGATACTGAACCCTGCATGTTTTCCCTCTTTTTTTCTTTTTTTTTTATCCTTTAGTGGCTTTTTGGACTTCCCTCCTTTGTTCCTTTTCCCTTTTGGACCCACCTGAGCCTTGTTATCCTCAGTGTGAGTCAAAAACATTAGATTATGAGAGCAAGGATAAAGACTTGTGGATGTTTTGCATCTATGTTGTAACTTGCTGTGTGTCTACACCAGGTAACCAGTGTTTCCCCTCTCAGCATCCTCCTCTTCTTTGTTCGTTTCTTTCAGATTTCCTTTCTGTTTAGTTTTGTTGTTTTTTTTCCAAGGTGAGTTTCTCATGTGGCTTTCTGTGATTTTTACTTCCCTCTTTTGCAGGGAGGCCCTCGTTATTATCTTGGTTGGGTTCACCTGCGCGTTGTTATCCCGCCTCCTGGAGCCGGAGTATTTAGTGTGGCTTCTCTCTCTCTCTCTCTCAGTCTTCAGTAGGTTGTTGTGCCTGCTGGGTCTTGCTGTTGCGTTGGGTCTTTTAGTCAGTATATATGTTGGTGTTCTGCAGTGTTGATATGGAGGTTTTAATTTCTAAAGGCTTACTCCCTCCCCATCTGCAAGCTGACAGCTGGCTTTCTCCCAAAAGAAAAAATAGAGCTGCCTGTCCACAATTAGCAGGGGCATAAAGACTCGCACAGCTTCCTAAAGTTTGTCTTTAGAGCGTCTACTCCTGCTCGTCCCATCAAACTTTGCTAACTTGCCATCTGTGCTCCATGCAGCACCACAAGCTCTGGTGCTTTACTCTCAAATACAAGCATTTCAAAGCCAGTGCAATGGTAGACCTTTTTCCTCTACTTCTAGGGTCGGTGTCCTGAAACTTTTATCTGTCCCTACTGCAACACACCTGACTTTAAAATTTAGTAGCTCATAAGCCAGACTCTCCACCTGCATATTGAGGTGGCAGTTGAGAATGTGGCAAATCTAAGGAGTATCAGAAGGCCTCAACTCGCTGGTGTCACTGGTTCCTAATCACCCCACATGCAACCTGGATCACAGATGATGCACACCTCCCAGTGACTCTGCTGTCATCACTCCAAGGTTCTGGTGGTAATGGCTGCAGCAGAACCACACACAAGAAACTTGTCTAAACCAGTTCTTGTTCATTTACTATTTTAAGAACTACCATCTGCGTAACTAACAAAGCCAGGGGAAGGACTAACGGAGACTAAAAATGTATCTGAAGTCAGATCTTGTATTTCATTATTTGTGGTCTTGCCTCTACCAATGAGGACACTTTTTGCCCAATAAAGGGTAGAGCTATCTCAATTTTAAACTGTTTTTATCGCTCACTCTGAACAATCAGCTCACGCAGAGTTGGCACACATCTGTCTCACTTTGAGATTTCCCTCTTTCAGATTGAACACAACTTCACAGGGTATGCAGGGTAGACCCCAACATTACAGAGTTTGTGTGAAAGGGTGTAACTATTGCAGTTGTTGGGGCTGTCTAGCACAGACCCACCACTGGAACTAATATAAACAACTCTACCACACAGCAAAGCAAGACAAAAGCATTGCTTCAGATGTTGTCACGTCCTCACTCGGGGAACTTGACTCATTCGAACACACCAGAACACCAAGAGGGCTCAGGGCTACGCATAATTTCACGTAGACCCTTAAGACTTCCTCCAGGTCGAAGGCTGAAAGAGTTTAAAAAGCTAAGGAAAAAACTGTCAAAAAGAGACAGATTGGTAAAACCGTCACATGTACAGGACGCAAGTCTAAGCGTGATATTTTCGAAGAAACAAGCAACAATGTCTTTACTTCACGAGCGATCAAGCGAATGCACCTTGAGCGAATTGGATCTGTTTACAGCACCACTGACTCCGTTTTCAAACGAGGACAAATGTTATTCAGAAATGTTACCAGTAACGGCGCTCGCTGATCGGGAAACTCTGGAATTTTATGTGCCTGGAAACGGGTTGCATTACCTGGATTTAAATGACACACTGCTGAGTTTAAGGCTGAAAATAACGAACCCAGACTGTACTAATATTGATGCAGACGCTAATGTTGGAATTATAAATTACCCTTTTAAATAACATTTTCTCCCAATGGTGACGTCACATTGGGTGACAGACTGACTTCACAAGCCAGCTCAACTCACCCCTATAGGGCTATAATCGAGACCAATTTAAATTACTCTACTGAAAGTCTGAAAACTTAATTTGGCGCAGGTCTGTTTTACAAAGATCCTGCAGGCGCCCATGACTCCCATGTTGTCAATAACGGCCCTAACAGAGGATTAGTCCGGAGAGCTGTCTATAGCGAGAGTTCCATGTGATGGGCCCGTTACACTCTGACATTGTTGTGGTGGTGGTTGTTGCAGTCTTCTCTGTGAAAGATTACTGCTCAATAATGTGGATTTGAGGGTTAAGCTCACAAGAGCCAAGGGTGCTTTTAGCTTCATGGCGCCTCAAGATGTGAATTACCATCTAAATATTCTGGGAGCCTCGTTATTTGTAAGGAAAGTCACCGTGTCCCCCGCTGTGCGCGTAGGCCACGCGTCGGCTTTCATGCAAGCCAATGCATTGTATCCCATCTCCCTGATTTATGTAAAAACATTTTCAAAACCCGAGAATTCGCAGATATCACATCATGAGAATCTGTTTCTGGGTTCACTGCCCCGCTATCTAGTCATAGGCATGGTTAACCATGAGGCTTTTACAAGTCGATATGATTTGCCCCCTTTCAATTTCCAGCATAACAATTTAGAGTTTTTGGCTTTGTGTCATGAGAGTAAGCAAATACCAGCCAAAGCGTTTCAACCCAATTTTGGTGAGAATCACACTGTCAGAGTTTTACAGCCTGTACACCGCTACCGGGAGAAACCTGGAAGATCTGTCCTTGACAGACAGGAGTTTGAACAAGGATATACTGTGTTCAATATGAACCCTTCAGATGACAGTCAGGCCTTGTCACCGGTAATAAATGGCAACGTGAGACTTGAAATGCACTTCAGAGTCCCGCTGCCTCACACAACCACACTGATCGTTTATGCATGTTATGATTCCATTCGAGATCAATTCCAAAAGACAAGTTTTGGTTGATTATTATTGAGAGGCTTCACCCTTTTTATTGAAGCATGAACAACCATCAATTGGAGAGTATCATGAGGCTGCGTGTGTGTGTGTGTGTGTGTGTGTGTGTGTGTGTGTGTGTGTGTGTGTGTGTGTGTGTGTGTGTGTGTGTGTGTGTGTGTGTGTGTGTGTGTGTGTGTGTGTGTGTGTGTGTGTGTGTGTGTGTGTGTGTGTGTGTGTGTGTGTGTGTGTGTGTGTGTGTGTGTGTGTGTGTGTGTGTGTGTGTGTGTGTGTGTGTGTGTGTGTGTGTGTGTGTGTGTGTGTGTGTGTGTGTGTGTGTGTGTGTGTGTGTGTGTGTGTGTGTGTGTGTGTGTGTGTGTGTGTGTGTGTGTGTGTGTGTGTGTGTTTTTTTTATAAATTTGAGTATATGCAAAGGATGAATTATTGACATTACTCAAACGCACGTTTAAATGGCACGTTTAAATTTGTTTAAGTGACAAATGATCCCCACACACTGGAAATTGCAGCGAACTTATCAGTCTTTGCTCGATCACTGCGGGTGGACCTGTCATCAAAGCGTAGGTGTTGCATGATGTCTTGGAAGCGGTTACGCGGCATAGTTCCAATGATCTGCGGGTTTCCCAGGTTTGCTGACCAGCAGTCACGTAGTGATGTTCCATCACTAGTAACCCCCCGCAAGATGACAATTGAAATAAATGCCATTAGTTCAGGGAGGTCCATGAACCAATGAACATCCTCCGTTTGCTCTGCATGTTGAATAGTCCATTCTTGAATGCTATGAAGCATGTCAAGAGTGATGAAACACAGGAAGCTCTGAAGGCGACTCAAGATACTTTTCCTGGCCTTACAATCCCCCACACAATTTCCAGTGTGTGGGGATCATTTGTCACCAACTGCATCACGTGCTACAACCCTGGTCTACATATCACCGTTGATGAACAGCTCTTCCCATCAAAGACTCGGTGCTGTTTCCTGCAGTATATTGCAAGTAAACCTGACAAGTTTGGGATCAAGTTTTGGGTGGCCTGCGACCTAAAATCCAAGTACATTTGCAATGTCCTCCCATATCTTGGCAAGGACCCCAATCGTCCCAGTGGGGAGAGACTGTCTGAAAATGTAGTGATGAGGCTGATGGAACCATTCCTAGACAAGGGCAGAAATGTTACCACGGACAATTTCTTCACATCGCTTTCACTTGCACAAAAACTTCTTCTTAGACGGAAAACCACCATCCTCGGCACAGTCAACAAGATTCGCCGGGAAATTCCTCAATCCGCTAGATACAAAGATCGCAATGAATTCACCACTCAGGTAGGCTGCAGGTCTTTTGTGGTTCTATGTTTATGTGTTTCATTGTGTGTAAAAGTGCTATGGAAATAACAATTTATCTTATTTCTTAGGTGTTTTCAACCTCTGCTGCCACGCTGACGGCGTATGCGGCCAAACGGAAGAAGACAGTCTATATTCTTAGCAGCATGCACAGCGTGGTTCAGACTGATAACACCACCAAAAGGAAGCCAAACACTGTCACCCTTTACAACACCACAAAGTGTGGCGTGGATGTGATGGACCAGATGGTGCGGGAGTACACGGTCCGCAGAGGAACACGGCGCTGGCCAGTTGCCGTGTTCTATAACATGATTGACATGGCAGCACTGAATGCACATGTGCTGTATCAAGCATGCACCGGGACGCAGGAAAGACGGGTGGACTTCCTGGTGGAGCTTGCAAGAGAGTTGGCTAACTCTCATATGGCTGGGAAGAAGGCAAGAAAAGAACAGTTGCCTCAGACACAACCCTCCACACCTAGCCCTGGAAAAAGAGCCACGTGTCAGGTCAAACACAAATGCAAGAACAATCATGCCACTGTGTGATGTGTTCACTGCTACAGATACACATGTGGTAAATGCAGACTACAGATACCATGGCAGTGCCAGGATTGTGAGTGATTGAAATGTACTCACTCACTTTTTACTGTTAGTTGTAAATATCTGTACAAACGGTTGTTTTTGTAGAAATTTTTTTTGGTTTGTTTTTTTCAATAAATCTTTTGGAGATTTATTTTCCTGGATGATTGAGAATGCATCAAGACGAACACAAAATGAAGTTCACAGCTTTTAGCAGTTCCCCCTCCCCACACACAAACAAAGAGGTATTTGGCTCAGCAATCATTCACACACCCCCACTCCCTTCCACAATTCTCAGGTAACGACCCAATTTACATATGAATTGATGCTAACAGACTAGCCAAGTTAGCTTCCACTTGGCTGACAGAGGGTTAGAAAAGCCTGGGACTTCTAGTGTTAAATACCTTTCTAAAACTTAAACAGGAAGCTTCGGGGTATCCAGAACATGATAAAACTCCTGATGAGCAGTAACGCGTTACTTGTAACACCCAGCCCGTTTATGGGTATTAGACCCTGTATGTAAAACCGAGTGGTTGATGACCCCAATAAATTTTGACCTAGGAAGTAATAAAACATATGGTAGCCATAAAAATATGATATTATTATTGCCTATTTTCGAAACTTTTCACCAGAGACAACTCCGCCCGCTGCCAATCACAAATCAAATGGGCAGGTCCCACGGCACCCAGGACAGTCAATCAGCTACAGGTACAATTTACCTTCTCTGCGATAGCTTTGCTGGCTGGCTCTCACTCAGGATGAATAATCTAACATTTAGGCTTAAATTTAACCCTCCCCCAAACAGGAAAAAAAAAAGACTCTTTTCTTCAACAACATGGATGCCAGACCTGCCAACCTGACCCTGCTCGCTCAGACCCCTGTAACCAGCTACAGAGCTTCCGCGTTACCAGCGCAAGTCGCATGAATGTATCGTAGCAGGGTTCAGTTGGCACCTGCTAACCCTATAAAAGAGATTCAGTCTCAGCTCCGGCGGATTTTGGGGCTATGCCTTCAACCTCAGAGAGGGCGAGCTCTATTTTTACCTACTAAAAGCAGGTGAAAGTGTTGGCTCGCAAGACGAGCTCGCAAGAATTGCAACCCGGGATCAACACACGCAGACGTATCCAGCCTTTAAACAGGAACTGCAGCAACTGCCTTTAAACATGGTGGACAAATCCTTACATACATGCAGTGGGAGACACAAAGCATGCCGTTCTGTTGCTGGTACTGTAGAGCAAGCCGGCAGACAACTGAAGACACTCTCACAGATGTATTTGCTCTGGACTTTTTGAACAGCCAGTCTGGTGTTTTCAGCACCATGCTCCAAATTGCTACGGAAGACTGTTTGAAAATGGTGGGCGAAAAGAGTGGAAAAATCTTAGACCTTTTTAAGCTGAGTAAGAGTTCTGTGGTAATGGTTATCGTTGGAAAAACACCACCAAGTTCTACTTCGCATCGCGCCTCATCCGGCCCCTTACCCCGCCTCTTCCTCTGCCAGTGCTTTTAAAAATCGCAAATGCTCATTTCTTCTCCACATCACCTGGAGCCCCGGCCGCTGCAGCCCTTGCATTCCTTGAACTTTCCACTGATTCTACCCCGGCGCCGTGCCCTCTGGTGCATTTGGTCACACCGCCTCCGGCCACCCACCACCAGATCTGGTTGCTATGCTTGCAGAGTCCGCTGCCATTATCCCCTCAAGGCTGGAACTCACCCAGAAGTCTCGGGTAGCAATCCCCAGACCAGACCCCCGGCAACTCTTCAGAGTCCGGTGCCTCGCTTAAGCCCAAGAAGCCCTGGGCTTTGGGGGGATTCCTGTCTTCCAAGCCCTTTTCCGAGAGCCGGAAGACAACCCTCCCCAGCCTAGAGAAAGCCATGGAGAGCCTTCGACCATGGATGGCGACAAGGCGGCAAGTCTGCTCCCGACCGCTGTTTTGGAACTCACTAAACTAACGGTAAAATACATAACTAATTCCCTAATCAAGATGTCTGTCAAGGATGTGAGATCTCCCACCCCTCGCAGAGACAACATTCTTTTATTTTCCCATTAGAAAGATTACTTTTTCTATGATGTACTCTGTAAAAGATTCTGGAATGGACACTTCACCAGCACCTTATTACAAATTCTGCACGTAGAAGGCTTCACACCATACCCGGCTTTGCTCAGGCCTCTCTTCGAGGTCAGAGATGCACCAGACAGAGTGCTCTGCTCTCATAACCTCCGTGATGCTGTTGTCGATTTCTTGCAATCATTCACAAAATCCTCGAGGAAAAATGCAATTCTCTGCCCGACTAATAATAGGTATTTTTTTTTTTTAAATCTTATTTCTTCTCTTTCCTGTTACTTTCTCAGTGTGTGTTTTTTTTTTTTTTTTTTTTTTTAACTTTACATGAATAAATGTTTTGCCTTGTTTGCATCAAATACAACATGCTGGAAAAGTTTTACAAAATCAATGTTATAATTTGTTTTACCTCAAATGTATTGTTTTGATTACAATCACATAAAGTATTTTTTCATTACTTGAAATAAGTAAGCAGGTTGATCCTGAAATTAAAAGCGTAGTTAAACATAACTTCAAAGATTACACATGGCTGAGCAACTTTTATTGAAACAAGCTTATTATAACTCATCTCATCCTGGTAGTTTTGGTGGCGTGCAATAAATTGGTTAAAAGCGTGCAAGATGAAACCGGTTCAAAGATTAACATGCGAACAGCTCGAGACTTCCTGTCAGAGGAAGACGCTTACACCTTACAGAGTGGACGGCCTGCGCTTTCAGAGAAATCGTGTGTTTTTCCCGAGACGTCTTAATCAGTTCCAAGGGGACCTGTGCAATATGAGTAGTAATACACCTATACTTTTTTTGCTCTTATCTTTCCATTACACTTTCTACTGAACAGTTTTCCACCTTTCTTTACATCCTACCCTTTTTTATCTTTACATCTCAGAGGTCAACTGAAACAAGCCCTACCTATATAAAAACACCCTAATCAGACACCCTGTATTTTTCCTCACTACTTTACATCGGCCCTTGAGAGCATAACACTTCGTTCATCAGCATGGTCAGCAAAGCTAACAGCGTTCTTTTTAACATGGACATCATATATGGTAAGTAAAACAAGACTACAAACTGTTTTCTTTTCTAAACAAAAGCCTGATTTTTAGGAGCTCGACACAACGGGACACCCCACGTTCCACTTACACAAGGTTTGTGTTTCTTCTTTTTTAAAAACAGTCATCAGCTCACACAAAACAGTTTATGCCTCATTGTTTTAGAAGCAATTTTGGCTGTTTCTCACATAGTAATATTTAAAATGTATATTTCTCTTTCTTTCTACAGGATCACAAAGCTATATTGGGCAAACTACACCTTTAAACAAAATACCCATATATTTAAAACATGTGTAACACTGTATTTACCTTGTGTTTTGTAAACACTGTATTAACTGTGCTTATCCCCCGGGCACAGGGTCAATAAGTTGTCCAGAAAAACCTGCAGAAGCAGGAGCAATAAGACCAAGCCTTACGTTAGGTATGTATACAAGTCATGTATGTGTGTGCGCATGTATGTTTCTAACACCCATCACACAACCCCTTACCACTATGGGCCCCATGAAGACCCCTTGATGTTTTTTGGAATATTTACGCGATATTGAACTCCCAGAACAAAAACGACAAGAAAAACCACAACCTTTATGCAACAGCGGAGACTCGGAACCATTCTTCATCACCGGTAGTGGTATCCGATACCAAGTAAATACGGGCCAGTATCGCCGATACCAATACCGATACTTTTCAATAAATAAGGTGGATGCCTCATTGAATTGCTAAATCACAATTAATTTTCATGACCTTAAGTGCTTTTTGTGATTTTTCCTTTTGTATTATTAATTACTTAAAATCTGGGACATAATTAGGAGAAATAATTAATTTATAATTAAATAAAAAATACTTTATTGTGGCAGCCGTGGTCTGCGATGCTGCTGCAGGTGAGATGGACTCACCTTCATTGCAAAACCTGTGCGCTGCTTGTGCTGTTGTTGTTTTTGGTGTTGACGTGTACAGCTGGCAGCAGGAGGGCTGCAGCCGTTTAATGTAGTCTGTTACAGCAACCGTGTGATCACTGTAAGGGTGGACAGTGCCCGGCTCGGGGTGAGCTGGAGATCGAGGTCGAGGTGCGCGGGGATCCTGCCTGAGGGCGGCATGCTGTCCGCTTCGGCCGTCTGCCCAGCTGCCTCTGAGCTCCGGCTCACTTCCACTCCTGCTCCGCCGCCTCTGCTTGCCATATGGGTGGCCATCAGGCCAGCTACCGGGCTTCCACTGGAGGTGCGGGCGACCGCCAGAGTGGACACTTCCCCGTCGCTGGGCTGGGACATGGGGCGCCGACGGTCTGGGCCGATTCCCTCTCCTGCTCGCGGGGTGGGGTGAAGCAGGCAGGGGGGGTATGTGGCAGGGCGTGTTCTGCGATGCCGCTGCAGGTTTGGTGGTGGTGATGTGTACGGCTGCCAGCGAGAGAGCTGCAGCAGATGAATGTACTATTACAGCAACCATGGGATTATTGTAAGAATAAATGATGCGTGAAGCATGAAAATGCCATCGGGTCTGCCGTGGTGGCGCTTTTTTTATTTTTATTTTTTAATCTTAAGTGCAGGCAAACCAGTAAACAAATTAAAATACTGTTGATAAACTATAATACAAAAATGACAATTAACATTCTATACACCAACAAAAACAATATATATTATTAATATGTAAACAACTTAACAACCCCAAAGTGTCTAAGTCACGTGACGTGTCAGCGCAACACTAAAACATAAGGGGGGGGGGGGGGGAGCAAAGTGTGCCTGCTGCTCTCTGCTGTCACAGGAGCGGCGAGTCCAGCGACTTGGCTTTTTCGTTTTTGCCGAAAGCACAGCGTAGCAAACAAGCAGAACTCAAAGTAAAGAATCGATCTAACCAGGCTAGTATCGATCCGATACCGATCCCGACTTGGGATCGATACTATCGATATTTGGATCGATCCGCCCACCACTAATCACCGGACCATCACGGGCAACCGTGGCTCAGGGGGTTGGGAAGGGCACCTGTAACGGGAAGGGCACCTGTAACTGGAAGGTCGCCGGTTCGATCCCCAGCCTCTCTGTCCTGGTCGTTGTGTCTTTGGGCAAGACACTTTACCCTACCGCCTACTGGTGATGGCCAGAGGGGCCGATGGCGCGATATGGTAGCCTCGCTTCTGTCAGTCTGCCCCAGGGCAGCTGTGGCTACAACCGTAGCTTGCCTCCACTAGTGTGTGAATGTGAGCGTGAATGAATAAGGTCATTGTAAAGCGCTTTGGGTGCCTTGAAAAGCGCTATATAAATCCAATGCATTATTATTATTATTATTATTATTATACCCGCGAGTGAGTGTCTGCCTAGTGATTTCAGCGATGTTTTTGAGTACAGTCTATCAGATTTCAATATAAATGACATACCCACCACGCCAGAATGTCTCAGAAACAACAACAGTGATTCAGACACGTTTTGAACAAGGATGCATAACAGACTCGCAAATATCACAGGCATATGACGCATACTTAAATGCAGCAAACCCCTCTACTTTTGAACAGAGCCATTATGCTTCAAAACACGATATACTATCTTTGATTGATGCTAAACTCAACCATCATCAACAAGCAGTACAAGGGAACTTGCAAGAAATAGCAGCTCAAGTCAACCAACATCAAGAAGCAGCACGGGTTCTAACTAGTATCCAGCAGACAATAAACAATACCTCGGGTTTATTACATCTCATTAATACCAGCATTTTAAATAGGTGACTTTTAAAATCCACACCATGGACCCACCCCGTAAATTATTCAAACACAATGATGGTACCTCCACTCGAGCTACATAGTTTGACTTTGAGGCTTTTAACCAGACGGCTGCACAATTAGTAAGCAAATGTCAAGTTTTGCATGCAACACTAAGTAGTCTCGCTGCAGCACGCAGGGCTGTGTCTAATGAGCGTCCTTGTCCAACTCATTCTGAACCCGTTGCTGATGATGCTGCTGCTGCTGACGCATCCGAAACACATTTGCCTGTAGCCATGAATGTTACTGTTGCAGGGACTGTTGTTACTCAGACTACCGCTGATTGTCTTATTACTGAGGCTTCTGTCACACCTGAACGGATGTGTGGACCTAGCACACATGCTTATCTGGGTGCTGCTGCTACTGCATCTGCTGCTGCTGACGCATCACCACACAGCCCCTCAAACAATGGAAATTCCTTAAGTGTTAACCATTCACAAACAAGTGCTGCAGCAGTCAGACCCATTGTTCAGTATGGGTCTGGCAGTCACAGTCAGCTTAGCATCAGAGAGATACCTAATTTCAATGCCCGAGAATTGCGCGAGCGCCTTGATTTTAGGGACATAAGTCTTGATGATCCAGAACAAGTGCCAGAAAGAGTTAGAAGCTGCTTAGCTAATGTGATAGAGCAGTGACTGGATCTCAGCAGGGTTGTGTTCTAAATATGGTCCTGCGTGGGCCCTCGTTGGCTTCTGATGTTCAAGCTGTTTTAAATCCTGATGATCAGTATGACCCTGACCTGTTTCTCGAACAAGTAGCTCAAGTTATGCAAAGTAATGACGAATCTATCGGTGATGATGAATTAGTTTATTGTCACGGTTGCACAAAACAGTAGCGGCGGTGCACGCTTAAAACTGGCAAACATCCCTTATGATGAGATTCTCTCAAAGAAGGGTAACCATTTGTACACACCAGACAATATGCACAACAATTTGTGCTTCTCCCTTTGCATAGCACATTCATTAAACCCAACAGCCCCCGAGCATGACAAACATGCTACTGCTAAACAGTTACATGCGCAAGTAGGTCTATGCGACACACAGCAAGCAATGTTCCCTCTAATTTTTCATGTGTCTGAGTGAACACACAAACTCCCTGAGCGGTCCCTTGGACCACTGTGAGCAACATCAGACGTGTGCACTGTGGTCACGCCAGCATCTAATCCATCCAAGTTACATGACTACTTTTAATTAACTGCTTTAGCCCACTTACAATGAAAATTTAAAAAAAATCTTGTTCATGACCTGTGTAGTATGTTAACACTATTGGAAGTAAAGATAACTTGAACTCCAATTTTGAAAACAACTTTCTTTTCTTTTTTTTCCCCCATAAAGCTCTGACTTGTATTATGAGTATGAGTCTGTGGTCTGGGAGAGAGTCCTGTAACTCTGGTCATTATATACTGTATTTGGCAGACAATGTTGGGCAATTATATAGTTACTACTTCAAAAAAGTAACTCAGTTTGGCAAACAAAGATTTTTGCAGCTATTTTTTTTAATGCAGCCAAGGCGTTTTTAAATAAACATTTCAAACTATTTACAGAACAATCAGCTGTTCTGCATCAAATCTGATGCCACGCAAATTATTTGTGCCACTCCAAAAAATAATTTGTCCACTATGAGATAAAGGAGAACAACAGCCTGATACCTGCAGGCCTGACAACAGGAGATGTATCACTCCTGTGACATTCAGCAGTCGCCTCATTGTTCTGACACGCAACAAAACTATTGACTACACTACACACTAACTACACAAGATTTGCGCTAAACGTCTCAAATCTCTCACATCTCAGAACACCGTCGTCACTCCTAAAACTTCACCCCGTTTCTTAACTAGATGCCACGTTGCCATATCGTTTTTTGATTGGTCGACACGGTACTTTTTTCAACCAATAGGAAAGGGTGGGGGGTTTTTTGGTTTTGTTTTTGCTCACAGGCGGAGAGTGCTTTCGAGCGTTTTCCTTATAAAACGCCATTTTTACCGCTTTCTTCCGCAGTAAATATAAACAACGACAGTATTCAGGAAGAAAACCAAACATTGCAGATATTTTTATCATAACTCTGGTTTTACGTGGCCTATCAACACAATTTAAAAACTGGTATAAAGTCCACATTTTTTCTGTCAATTGTTCTGTCTGTCCTGCTCACATCTCCAGTGGTTGTACACGTTGTCATTAATGTGGCTTCACTGCACATCAGCCACGCCGCTTTGCTAGCTAAAACACCGGTGTCGGCACATAAGGACGCTGTCATAGCCTGTCAACGACGTTGATTAGCTGCGTATATACGAATGTGAATCACATTATTGGCTGGACTATAGGATAAGGTGGCATTGTTCTAATCCCATACAGGAGCAGCCAGTCACTTACTGACTAACAGTTCTGTTTTGCAGTGTTAAAGTTTTAATTTTAATTTCAATTCAGGTTAGATTTTTTTGTGCGCAACGCAGATTTTCTGTGCGCAGAGACCGTGCCAGCAGTGCGCAATTGCGCACGTGTGCAGCTTAGAGGGAACATTGACAGCAAGTATCATTCTTTGATGTCGGCAAATTTGAGAAGCACCTGAACATTAAGATAGTAATCTATTATCATGCAGCAGGACGTAAACGTCTGCTTAGTTTCTTCACACATGATGAACCAAATCCAAACACTGTAATGCTGTACCTACACAATGGACACTATCACCTGATTGAAAAGCCAACAGCCTTTCTCGGGGCAGGTTATGTAATATTACAATATGTGTAATTTTTGTTACAATACATATGAAGCACCGCATGTTTCCCACTCTGTCACCATCATAGTGGCCCCACCGTAAAATGCAGTGACTGTAACTGCATCTGCAAATCACAGCACTGTTACCAACAACACATTACCAGAAATAAAACACAACATAGTACCGTGCGACAATATGAAGTATTGCATGAGTTGTGGTGTCACATATAAAGAATCAAAGAAATCACCACACAGTTGTGTCCAGCCTAAATGTGAGCACTGCTGCGAGCCTAAATTAGCCGGGGACTCTGAGCATCAGTGTTTCATACAGCCTGTTGAACAACAGAACCCTTGTGATAAATATATTTTATATGATTTTGAGACACAGTATCACAATGGCAAACGTGAGGCCAAGGTTGTGTGTGTGTCTGATCTGAAGGGCAACAAGTTCTCATTTAATACGTTAAAATGTGTGGCAGCGTTTGTGCAGCATTACAGACGCCCAAGGTTTCGTGGGTACACATTCATAGCACATAATGCATCTGGCTTTGATAACTACATACTTCTGGAGTACTTTGTCAAGCAGTGTATAACACCTACCGTAACAATGAGAGGGAGCCGTGTGATTTTGATGCATGACACGGACTATGACCAGCGGTGGATTGATTCGTTCAGCTTTTTGCCCATGGGCCTTGCCAAAATACCCTCTGCTTTAGGTTTTCAAGACCTGAAGGGCCATTTCCCACACAGATTCAACACTAGGCATAACGAGTATTATGTTGGTCCATACCTAGACCCCTCCTTCTGTGGCTATGAGTGCATGTCTGAAAGTGGTAAGGCGAGTTTCATGGAATGGTACCAGACTGCCTCACAGAACACCTTTGATTTTCAGGCTGAACTCCGGCGCTACTGTGTTAACGATGTTGATGTCCTGCATAAAGCATGCACCATATATCGTGACACTCTACTGGGTTGTACACAAGTTGATCCATTCATGCACACCACCCTGGCTGCATTCAGTATGGGAGTGTATAAAACACTGTTTCTGCCTAGAGACACGCTCACTCTCACGTATGATGGTGCATACGTTGAGCAGAATAAGACGTTTTCAAACATCTCTGTTGAATATGTGTCACACACCACCAACAGTGGTAAAACACGCTCTCAGAGGAGGTGAAGAGGTTTGGGCCGTATTTTGTGGACGGCTTTGACCCCACAACTAACACAGCTTACGAATTTGCAGGATGTTTTCACTATGGCTGTGTTAAATGCTACCCCAAGAGTGAAGTAAATCCTGTCAGCAAAGCATTCTATGGACTGCTGCATCGTATGTTTTGTGACAAAGTGGATGCACTGAGTTCGCAATACAGTTTGAGCGTTGTTGTGTTGTGGGAGTGCGAATGGACTGCCTTGAAGCAGACAGACCCTGCAGTTGTGGCTTTCATGCACACATACAGAAAGCCAGAACGCCTGAATCCCCAAGACGCCCTTTTTGGCGGTCGCACAAATGCTCTTAAACTATACCACAAGCAGTGTTGGGGAGTAACGGAATACATGTACCGCCGTTACGTATTCAGAATACAAAATATGAGTAACTGTATTCCGTTACAGTTACCGTTTAAAAAGGTGGTATTCAGAATACAGTTACTTTGTTGAAATAAATGGATTACACGGCGGTACTTCCCTGTTTCATATTGTCGCGGGTCAGGATTGTTTGGGTTTGTTTGACAGCTACGTTCTGTTGTTCCAGGCGGCAGCGTTACGGTTGCCATGGTTACAGGGTGACGCTCTCTCTCTGCGTGTTTCCTGGGTGAGAGAGCGCCTTTGTGTTGTTGTTGTTGTGCTAAGCTAATAGGCAGACTGCTACAGGCATAGCTCTAAAGAATGTAGCATCATGGGCAGTGTAGTCCGTGCTGCAGGGAGAATGGACTACCATACCCGTTATGTGTCTGTGAGCGAGGGAGGAGAGAAAGGAAAAGTCCGAGCTGTCACGGAGCAAAAACGGGAGCTGGAAGCATGTAAATATAATAATAACCACAGCAGCCAAGAAGAGAGCCTGAGGAGCCCATTTGTAAGTAAGCTATTAAGACTCAACTGTACACTGTGTTCGTGTTTTCCTCCGGGAAAAATAAGTTCCGTTGGAGCAGCCTTTCAACGCCTCTCTCTGTCTCCATAAGCAAAGTTGACCCAGACAACAAAGTAAAGCTAGTTTTCGGCTACCAGCCCGACACGAACCCGACGTATTAGCCCGAGGTCCCTTTACTACGTTTCGGACCTTCAGTAACAGTAATAAATCACAGCAATAGTACATTCACGTAGTTGTAAACAGCATGATAATATATTAAGTATTCCAAAGTATTCAGAATACGTTACTGTCATTGAGTAACGTAACGGAATACGTTACAGAATACATTTTGGGGCATGTATTCAGTATTCTGTAGTGGAATACATTTTAAAAGTAACCTTCCCAACACTGACCACAAGGCTGCATGTGTTGAAAAAATATTTTACTATGACTTCACCAGTCTATCCCACAGTGCAGTCTAAAAAAAGATTATCCTGTAAGACATCCTCAAATCATTTACAGCAACTTTGACAAGCTAGAAAATTATTTTGGCTTTGTTAAATACACAGTACTGCCACCAAGAGGGCTTTTTCACCCCGTCCTACCCTACAGGTGCCACGGCAAACTGATGTTTCCACTCTGCATCTTGTGTGCTGAAGACCAGAACCAGCACACTGCATGCAGGCACAGTGACAGTGAGCAGGTGTTGAAAAGCACTTGGGTCTCATTTGAGCTTGAAAAAGCTGTTGAGAAGGGATACAGGGTTCTTTCTATTGATGAGGTGTGGCATTTCCCCAATAAGACCGACACATTGTTTGAAGACTATGTGAAAGCCTTCCTAAAACTAAAACATGAGGCCTCTGGGTATCCAGAACATGTGAAGACACCTGACGAACAGCAAAAGTACATAGCCGAGTATTATGAAAAGGAGGGAACAATGCTGGATCCGTCCAAAATGTGTAAATAAAGCTGTTCGAGACTGCAACAAGCTGTTGCTAAACTCGTTATGGGGTTTTTTCAGTATGAGGTCAAACATGGCGTCATCTGAGCTCATTACAGACCCTTCCAGTTTTAGCCAGCTAATGTTCAGCGACCAGTACGACAGTTTTGTTTCATCTCTGACGACATCGCCATGGTGCAGTGGCGCCATGCCGATGGTGGAGCATCCCACGTGAAGGATGGTAATGTCTTTGTGGGTGCCATGACCACTGGGTGCTGTATTGTGACACGGACAGCGTCATTTTCACAGCACGCCCTGGCGACTGGATGCCTCCTCTAGGCCCTTTTCTGGGGGATCTCACCAGCGAATTAGCTTCTGGACAGGGAGGTGTGGAGGATCACATAGTAGAATTTGTTTCTGGTGGGCTAAAATGCTACGCCTATCACACATCACTGGCAAAACCCAGGTCAAATGTAAAGGCGTAACACTGAACGCCCAAAACTCCAAAGTCACCCACGAATCCTTGAAAGGTTTAGTCCACAAGTTTGTAGCCAATCAGACGCACACCTAGTGGCTGTGTCTGATAGCATCAAACGCGATAAAAAGAAGCTTCATTTGAAGAAACCGTTGTGAAAAAAGTTAGTTGTTTACAATAAGCGCAGTGTGCTCCCGGACTTTACAACCCTACCTTATGAATTTTAAATTATAACAGGGGTTTGATGCCCGGTTGCAGCACCCGTTCAGCGTGGTGGTCAGCGGTCCCACTAACTGTGACAAGACTTTTTTTTTTTTTTGTCAAAAATGTCATTGAAATGCTTCCGGGATTATTTCACTCAGCATTGATAACATTGTGTGTCTATATATACACACACTCATACTGGCAGCCTTTATATGACCAACTTCTTAAGATAAGAGCCATAAACTTTGTTAACGGTATACCCGAATCTCTGGCCGATAACACCCTTCTGCCTACAGACAAGAACAATTTGTTAATTATAGACGATGTAATGAACGATGCCGCTAACAATTTAGAAGTACAAAATGTGTTCACAAAGTATGTGCATCATAGGAATTTAGGTTGTGTATATATATCTGGTTCAGAACTTGTTTATTCAAGGAAAATCCAGTAGAACCTTTTCCTTGAACACTAACTACCTAATATTGTTTAAAAATCCTACAGATAAATATCAGGTTATGCTTTTAGGTAGGTAAATGTTTCCTGGTAATACTAAATATTTTTTAGAAGCGTTTAATGATGCTACATCCACAACATACGGGTTATCTTTTAATAGACTATAAAGCCAAGACCCCGGACTATTTAAGACTCAGAACAAATTTACTGTCAGACCGTCCGGTTGTTTATATCCCAAAACAAAAAAACCCCAAAAAACAGTGAAGAGGTGAAAGGATGTCATCACGCATGCGGAGGAATCTGTCTCTGTTGGAGTTGATATACAAGTCTCCGCCGGCTCTACGCAGAGTTATTATTAGTAATGAAAACTTGGATTTTATCAATGCATTGTGTGAGATACCTTGCAATACGTTAAAGGCTAACATTCCACTGACCAATCAGCACTACAAACAGCTAAAAAAGAAAAAAAAAAAAAAAAAAATCTCTAAATCAGACTGATTGCCGACAAAAAAATAAAAACTTTGAAAAAGAGAGACAATCAACCAATCTGGAGGGTTTTTACTGCCGTTATTAGGGGCTGCAATCCCTTTCATAACCAGTCTGATAGCAAACAGGTGAAAATGGAACATGTGCAAAATATGTTTTTGGTGCCCCAACACCAGTTGGACTTAATAAAGCAACAGCAGCAGCTGCATCACACAGACAGCATCAGACAACAGGCTCAGAATGACTTAGACAAGGAGATGCTTCATGTGTTACAAGAATCAGACATAGATGTGTATGAGAAAGCTAAAAATATAGCGATATTCTCCAAAGATACCTAGCACTTGTGAGACAAGGGGCCTGTGAAAAGAGTGTATTGTCTTTATCCCTACCGGAACAGCTTAACACAGAGGTGCAAACCCCTCCCGCAGACACCACTCCTGCTTATGACAATGCAGGGGTGAAGGATTTTATTGCAGAGAATGTTTTGACACACATATCTAAAAGGAGTAGGAGGAATGCAGAACTTATTCTATCAGCTCTGAACCGTTCGCCAAACATGATTTCTTACAATGACAAAGGCCAAATTGTTGTTGATAAACACACTATATCGGGTTCACACATTTATGATCTGATCAAAGCTGTCACATCTACACACACATCTTCTGAAGGTTCAGACCTATAGGCTGGACAGAGTTTTTAAAGGCTGTTTCAGATTTAAACATACCGTTATCAGCCATATCCAATTGTCGGCGTACGCAAGACCATTGCCTTGTATAAAACAGATCACACTGCCTGAAGACACTGGTTTTTTTTAAAACACACGCCTAAAAAGAACACACCGGGCGTCTCACTGCGTGATAGTACATTAAAGGGTGGTCCTTTCGAGTGGCTGGATTTTTGAATACATACCATTTCTTATCATAGCTGCAATGTTGTTTTGGAGTAGTGAAGAAGACAAGAAAAGAACAGTTGCTTCGGACACAACCCTCCACCCTGGAAAAAGAGCCATGTGTCAGGTCAAACACAAATGCAAGAACAATCATGCCACTGTGCGATGTGTTCACTGCGACAGATACCATGGCAGTCCCAGGATTGTGAGTGATTGCTGAAAATGTTGAAATGTACTCACTCACATTTTTATTATTTGTAAATATGTGTACAAATGGTTGTATTTGTTTTTTTGTACTGTTTTTATCAATAAATCTCAGCAACAAAGGAAATACACCCATGTGTGTTCATTTCTCCCTAAGATGGTAAACTGAAACACAAGTTTCCTTGTGGCTCAGGAAACTAACCACTCCAAGTGGCTCAGCATGGCCCCACCTTATTTACATAACAAAAGCAGCGGTTCACAGGTGATTAAGGATATTAGCTAAAAGCCAGCCGGAAGGCGGGTTTTAAAGGTAGAAAACCCAAATGGCGGCTCTCTGGGACTTCCAGTGTTAATATTACCAGCCATTCCCATGTTATTATGGTGTATTCATATAAATGGCCCACCATGTACATAGAGTGCACTATATAAGTCATCAGATGTTCCAGATGGGCTTTATATCCTCCAAAAACTGCTCACACTGTCAAGGTAATATACCAGACAATTACATCCATGCTCTCTGGTTCTGTCCACATCTGGAGAATCCCTAGGGACGTTATCCCTGGAGGGCTTAACCCGGGGGTTGTGGTCATAACCTGGTTAGTGGCTCTGGTTGCTCTTAGAGAGAGTGTTTTCCTCGTGGCTGCGTGCAGCAGGGCTGGGGGAGGGTCTGTGCTGGCGGACGTAGGTTACTGGCCTGGTAGCCTGGCTGCATGACAGTTACTGCGCAGGTCCATGCTCCACCTGCAGCGAGCACTGTAACCATGGCTACAGTGGTGACCATACTGATCCCATCAGAGGTGACAGCTTACCCGTCATAGAGAGAGGGGGAGGAAGACAACGACCTGAGACCTACTACCCCTCGTAAAGATCCCCGTGAGACAGAGCCCGAACTAACGTCACCAAAAGACCAGAGGGTGAAAAGAGTCCTCACCGTGCTCCATGTGACTTCCATTGGTGAGAAGTCACCTCCGCCCACCCAGCCTCCACAGCCTTCGGGGCACATGGAGATCGAGGTAATGGACGTCATGCAGGGGGAATCCACCCCCACCAAAACCAAGGGAGGGAGAACAACAGTGCCCAAACCTCTGATGGCTTCACACTCCAGCCTTCAACGCATCAATCTGGATAGACTGAGATCCAGCGTGCAGACCCGCCTCCAAACAAGGAGAGTTGAGGAATCCTCCTTGTCTCCTCCCTCTTCACCGGTTCAACAAGCGCACGCTCCAACGAGACACCCGAACAAGCAGAGAAAGCTTCAAGACTGGAGTCTTCACATCAGGGAAACATCGCTTATCGTTGGTGACTCCAATGTGAACAAACTCCCATCCTTTTCAGCACGGGGTGTGCAAATCAACAGTTCTCCCGGTGCAAAATGGTGCCATGCACAGGCCCTGCTGGAAAAAGCAACCTGCGATGAACCAGTGGAAACGCTGGTGTTATCCTTCGGCCTAAACAACAGGTCACAAAGGGACAAGAACACACCAGTCACACAGCTGAAAAAGGCGTTGAAGACAGCCCAGGAAAAGTTTCGTGATGCTGACATCCGCATCCCTATTGTTAACTTTTCCTCAGCCCTGCCCCAGAATGAGCAGGAGACATTGTCCAAATCTGAAATGAAAGTGTTCAGGTGCAACAATCACATCCCTGCCCTTCCTGCCTCAATGTTCAACACAGAGAAGGACAATATCCACTGGACTGATAAGACAGCAATGTGCATGTTGACACACTGGATTAATTATGTAAATGGGGGATCCCCATAAGCACAGCTAAAAGGGAGGGGGTGAGTAGTGGTGTTATTAATCTCTCAAAACTTTCAGCCTTCCACTTCTCAGCGGACCTTTTTGAATAGGGGCCTCAATTTTATTCCCACAAAAGGTTATTATAAAGATTTATTGTTGAAATGCAAATATGATATCCAAAAATACCACAGAAGAGTAAAATTGGCTATACATTATGGGGACAAGTCTGACACAGAACTCCAGCCTTTCATTCCCAAATCTGACTGGTCTCCTTCCATAGGTCAGCTTCCACCTGAGGTATCCACCTTGGTGAAAGTCGATTATGAATATTTTCAAAATCATTTTCATATTGATTGCATCAAACCTAATTTGACGGGAGAAGAAACTAAAGCTCTAAAGGAGCTAAGAGAAAAACAAATTATCATAAAACCGGCAGATAAAGGGAGTGCTGTAGTCATGCTAGAGAAAAAAAAAAAAAAAAAAAAAAAAAAAAATCTCAATACTTTATATCAAAAGAAATTCATTAATATGAAGCAAAAAAACAAAAACAAAATACTATTTATTAGGCTCCTCTGAACCAAGAGGAAGGCAGTTTTATAGTTGCCCAAAATCCAGTGTCCCCCCAGACATTGTGTCCGATTGTGAAAGTGAAACTTACCACACAGCAGAATATTTGGACTTTTTCTTGAGTCCTTTGTCCACAAAACATGACAGCTACATTAAAGACACTCATGATTTTGTGGAAAAGGTGAAACAAATAGGCTGAATGGGAAACTGCAGCCCTTGCGAAATGTGATCCTGCATTATTGCAGGTTTCTTTATGATATCTGGGGATTGTGGCATCATTCCGAACAGGATTTTGAAATGTTTCTGACCACTCTGAATAACCATAATGCTTCAAACTCAAATCTACAATTAACAAAACCACAATTGACTTTCTGGACACAACCACCTTCAAAGGCCCAAATTTCTCACAAACCCATAAATTGGACATTAAAGTTTTCTTTAAACCCACGGACACACATGCTCTATTGTATAAAACAAGCTTCATCCAAAACACACGTTTGCTGATTTAATTAAATCCCAGTTATGAAGGTTTCATAGAATTTGCACCCAGCAAACTTCAGAGCAGTGACCAAAACTATTTTCAGCTCTTGCCACTAGAGGGTACTGTCGCTCTTTCCTTAGGAAATGCCTTAAATCATTCCTACAGACCAAACCCATTGATTTTGCTCCTTTTTTGCCAGTGGTTGTGACATATGCCCCATCAACATGCAAATTGGTAAGATGATTAAGAACCACTTTCAAAATCTGTTCCAGAAAACCCAAATGCTGGGGGATTATAAAGTAATTGCTGCCTTTAGAAGGAACACAAACCTGAGGGATTTTCTCATCAAGGCAAAAGTTTCACCTTTCTCTGAGCCCAAACTCAGAGACCAGGGGCATTTTTTCCAGCACCAAAAATGGTTGCGCAGCTTTTCAAATGGCAATGTGTTCCTCTCACAGTGTAACGGCACGCCACGCTCTAAGAACTGTGTTTATTTGATTACTTGCTGTCAGGATCTGACAGCGCCCTGACCGGTCTACCTGCCAGTGTGTATTTGTGTGTGCGTGTGTGTGTCTCTCCTATCGCCCTGTCTTCCCCTCTGGCCCCGCTGTGATGTGTTAGGAGGTAACCTAGCAACAGGCTACCTCCGACCCGGAAGTGCTGTCGCCCGGAGCTGCCGCACCTGCAATCAATCCACCAGCTGCTGCCAATCAACTACCATCTTCAGCAGGGCTACTTAATGGTGTGGCTGAGCGACAGACAGCGCTGGAGTATTGCACTAAGCCTGGTAGTGTTTTTGAGCCGCTAAACATTATTGAAGTACTGTCTGGTCTACGTCCTCATTTTGCTGTCGTGTGTATGTTCACCCAGGGATTGACGGAGGATTTACGGACACAAAGGAAGCACTTGGAGGAGAGACGGGCACTCACTACCACGCACGGGCTTACACGGAAGGAGGGACGCACGATCACCATTGTTGCACATTTGAGCTGTTGTCACCTTGCTGCACTGTAAATAAATGCACTGTCCTTATTTCTGAGCTCCGCGCCTGAGTCCACTCTTTAACAACCATGACACTTGCAGTAAATGTGGTATCCAGTATGTTGGTGAGACAGCTAACATACTCCTGACCAGACTTACCCAGCACAGACATAATGTGTTAAGAAAAAAGTGCGCACACACACACACACACACACACACACACACACACACACACACTTTCTATCACGTGGCTGGGAACCTGCCAGAGCCACAGTGATACAGGCAAGTCCCAGATGGACAGCTGAACAGAGGAGGAAGGCTGAGAGTCTGGATTGCCAAGTTAGACACTGTACACCCTAAAGGGTTAAATGAAAAAAAGTTTTTAAAGGGCATAAAGTCCCTATAATGTATATAGTTGTCTCTGATTACTGTTTGGTTTTTTGGTTTTTTAAATTGTTGCTGTGGTTTTCATCATCGTTATCATCGTGATTCTGCCTGTTTGTGTATTGATTGATGTAACATCCTGACCCTGAGGTTTATCCTAAACTTAACCAGTTTTAACCCTATGCTGTACTTAACCTTCTCTGTGTGTGCCTGTTTATCTGTGTCTATATGTCAGGTCGGGTCTTAGACTCCATACTTTGGAGGACCTGGGAGTTCCCAGAGAGGTGGAGGCCTATCTCCCCTCACCACACTCCCTGCCGTTTGGCATTTGCCCCTGCAAATGCCAACATATTCATGTTGGAATGGGAAACTGCGGCCCTTGCAAAATGTGTCAAAAAAAACATTGCATTATTACAGGTTTCTTGATGATATCTGGGGAATGTGGCAGCAGCCGCCGCCGCCCCAGCAGGGGGTAAAGAAGCCAACATCCCGGGATCGAAGGGGCAAAAGAAGAGCTCCCGTTTGAGATGATGCTGTGCAACCAGCAGCAGCTGCTGTGCCCCGATTCAGCAAAGATGATTAAAAAAAAAAAAAAAAAAAAGGCAAGAGAATAAACCAGTTGTTCTCCACAGAACCAGCCAAGGTGTACTCTCAGTGGCAGGGGAACAAGAGGGCGAAATCTATTTATATCAACTACAAGCGGGTGAAAGTTTTGGCCCGCTAACACCTCGGATCGCCTTTACTTGCTCTGACTGGGCTGTTTTGACCCTCATCGCCACCCCTGAAGTGCAGAAGAGCCTGCGGGAAACGAGCTCGCAACAACCGCGAACCAGGGACCAGCACACGCAGATGCCTCCGGTTTTTAAAGAGGCCCATGCTTTTCCACCATTCAACCAACAACCCCATCAGCACCGGCCTTTAAACATGGCAAGAAAAACCGTCACATACACGCAGTGGGAGACCAAGACCACGCCATTTTGCAGGTGGATCTGCAGAGCTAGTCGTCAAACAGATGACGCTCGCATGGATGATTTTGTGCTGGACCTTACAAACACCCAGTCCGGTGTTTTCAACACCATGCTTTGAATTCCCAATCAGAACTGGCTGAAGATAATGGATGAAAAGAATGGGAGAATATTAGAGCTTTAAGCTAAGTAAAACTACCATTGAGTTGGTTCTGCTTGAAAATAGCCCCCAACGTTCTACATAGCCCCACCCCTTATCCGGTCCCCTTACCCCCGCCTCCCCCTTGCCCAAACCTTTTTTAAAAACCGCAACGTCCGTCTCCTTCACATCATCTAAAAACAATCATGACGAACCACAGCTTTGGGACGCCCTCTGCTCCATCCCCATCATCCCTCCGGCCATCATCTGATTCTATGCCACCAGCAAGCCCTCCGATGGCCATGGATACCCCACCTCAGAGCCCACATCAGGCCTCAGCGTCTCCGGCCGCTATGCTTCCAGATACTCCGCCCCCGCCCTCATCACCTCGAGGCTGGAACTCGCCCAGCCACCCTCAACTCGCCGCTCTCAGTTGGCAATCACCGGAGCAGACCCCCGCAAACACTTCAGTTTCCGGGGCCTCGGCCTGGGTGACCCTGTATGCCGGGCCCTTTTCCGAGAGCCCAAAGACATCCATCCCCACCCCCGCGAGAGCCGCGGACAACTTTCAGCCGTGGACAGCGATGAGGCGGCGACTTTACTCCCCACGGCTGTTATGGAACTCAAAATTAACTGTAAAGTACCTTATTTACTCGCTAATCCAGAAGCACCGGCAGGATGTCTGTCAAGGATGTGAGGTCTCCCACCCCACCCCTTACTTTTTCAGATACTATGATGAAGTCTGCAAAAGATTATGGAATGGACATTTCACCAACACATTATTGCAGATTTTATGTTTAGATGGTTTTTCCACCACCAGCGGCTCAAGTCAGAGGCGTTGCCCAGGCATATCCGTTTGAACTGAGAGATGTCCGCGATAGAGACAGTGCTGCAAGAAATTGACGCCAGCGTCACAGAAGTGACAAGGAGTGTGATTCATGAAGTACTAGACAAAAATTACTCACTCTGGCTCTCCTAGTAATCATTTTCTTCTCTTCCCTATTATTATTTTTCTTAACATGTTTTATTTTTCTTGTTTTTAGCCTTGTTGTTCTTTCCATGTTTTTCTTACTGTTCAGTGTTGTTTTTACCAGTTTTTAAATGTATTATTTTTTTTCATTACAGCAAATAAAACTGTTTTGGAAAACTATATACACATGTTTTGAACAAGCTTGTTGACACTGTTGTGTGGGTTTATACATCCTTGCAGTCTCTATATTCTGAGCTTCAAGAGAAAAATGAAAGCATTAAATTCATTGAAGGTCTCCCTGATTCTTTTGAAGATGAGAGCTTGTTTCCCCTCACACCAGAGTCATCTCATTGTACTGGATGATGTTATTTTTCAAGCTTCAAATCATGCAGAAGTGGTCTGGATTTTCCACACAGTACAGACATAATATGAGTGTCCTGATGTTGACTCAGAATAGGTTTCTACAGGGTAAACACAGCAGAAGGATCAGTCTAAACAGTACTTATCTGGTGTTATTTAAAAACCCCTTGTGATAAATTACAAGTTTATACACTAGCTAGACAAATATGCCCAGGACGTCTGCAGTTCTTCTTGGAGAGTTTTGAAGAAGCCACACAGATATTGATAGCTCTAACCCCGACCTGTCCAGGGATATTACCGGGACAACAGCTTTGCACTTTCTTGGAAAAGTAAAGCGAAGCAAACAAATCAAAAAACAAAAAATAAGCAAGCCCCACCACAGTTTAGTTTGTCTCATATGAAAAAAGACAGAATGTGTAAATGTGCAGATTCACAAGTCATGGAAAACAAAACAAAACAAAACAAAAAAAAAAAACTACAACACCAACACTAGCTGTCACCGACTAGCAGTCTGATAATACTCTCCAATTGATGATTGTTCATGATTCAAGAAAAAAGAAAAACCCCAAACCTCTCAGTAATAATCAACCAAAACTTGTCTTTTTGAATTGATCTCGAGAATTGAATCGTAACAAGCAAAAATGATCAGCATTGTTGTGTGAGGCAGTGAGACTGAAGCGCATTTCAAGTCTCAAGATGCCATTTATTATCGGTGATAATGCTTGGCTGTCATCCGAAGGACTCGTATTGAACACAGAGTATATCCTTGTTGAAATTCCTGTCTGTCAATGCAAAGGGACAGATCTTTCAGGTTTCTACTGGTAGCTGTGTACAGGCTGTAGAACCTTTTGATGCACCATAAGGCTAAAAGCGTCGCTGGCTCTCGTGACCTCAAATCCACATTATTGAGCAATAATCTTTCACAGAGGGGGGGGAAAAAAAAAAAAAAAAAAAAGAGGGGTCAGAGTGTAAGGGGCCATAACATGAAACTCGTGAACGCTCGCTATACACAGCTCTGACTAATCCTTTGTAGGGCCGTTAACAACGAGAGTCATGGGCGCCAGCAGTATCTTTGTAAAGAAAAGACCTGCGCTAAATTGATTTTTCAGACTGTCTTCTGAGTTATTTAAATATGTCTCGATTATGGCGCTATATGGGTCATAATTGAGACCCATATAGCGATGGGTTTGCAAAGCTAATTAGTTTATTAGACAGTTGCATTCAAAACTCTGATGGTTGAACCTCCTCAGTACTACTGCTCCTGTGCGACTTAACGCTTTCTCTTGAATTACTCATTCCAGAAGAGGTTCAGGGTTGTGTATGATAAGAGGCGGCTGCTTAAAGGACATTTTGAATATTGAAATATTTGACCCAACTTCAGCTGTCATATTCACTTATGGCTATGGGTCCGAATGGCAGTGGGAAGACGCTTGTAAAAACGTGAAAGAGCCAGAAAAGCAGCAGTGGATAAAGTCAGATACTCGTGTAACAAACCTCTCTTCATTTGTGCCAATAAACCAAAGCAGCCCTTACAACACAAATGCAGTACTTTTCACTAACACTTCTACTGCTGTGCCAAGAGAAGTAGTCATTCAAGTAAAAGGTATCAAGATCAAAACTTCTATAAAACCAAAGACTAATGCTGACATTTTAGTTACAGCCTGGTCCTGATATTTTGAGTATTTTGGTCCTTGGTTACTTCATTTCTGGAAATGTTCAAAAGGATGTGTTGGAAATCATGCCATGTCAGATCTGTTACTTTATATAATTGACCAGGTAATGGATTAAATGACACAATGATAGCGATTAGGAATCATGCTACAGACTTAACAACACTCCACTGCATGGATGAAGTCAGAGTCCCAGTGTAAAAGGAAAAGCTGGCTGAAGGCTGTCATTATTATTTAATAAAAACTGCAAGACTCAAACACATTTGAATCATTTCTCACCAGTGATAAAAGCATCAGAATGATAAGAATAGAAGAATAAGAATGGTAAGTTAACAGTCGAGTTTATTCTAGTGTCCTTTCATACTCATGGGAAAACCATGAAATTTAAAGTGTTTTATCGGTCGTCTCAGATAAAATTAACTTTGACAGACTTTTAGTCGAATGACTAAAGAATGAGCGATTAATCTTTAGCGGAGCTTTGCAGTATAAACAGCTCAGACACCTGACGTGAACTCATGTAACAGTGTGAGACGTTTCTGCTTCTTAACTCATGTCAGTTTATGAAGGAACTATTCAAAAATAAAAATAAAATAAAAAAAGCAGAAGCATATACTTGGACTCTTAGGCTCCATAGGAATGTTTCTGTGTAATGCTTCTATGGACAGTTCTCATTGTTAATTTTTATTATTCACTAATCTGGTGGACACTTTCTGGCTCTTTGTGCTAAACATTAATTCCAGGACCTTTCTGACCATCAGACCTGCTTTCAGGCCGAGTGTCACCAGCCTGCTGATGACTGATGATCACTAAGAATGAAGAATATTGGGATCAATTTGAAGAAACCTCTCCAGCTGTGACCCTCAGCTGATTCAAATCAAATCTAACCTCAAAACATCCGTCTAACCCTCCCTGATGCTTTGTGCTGTGTTACAGCTGGAGGGAAAGCCTGCAAACAGATTCCAGGTGAAACCACGTGGGTTATGTTTCTCAGGGCCACCTCCCACGGCCCCTCTGAAAATCAACACATTGAACAAGTCGTTGTTTGAACCCTGTACTCGTTAAAACTTTTAGTATAATCACAAAAACACCATTAACAAAAACTAAATGATTCAACTTGAATTAGAGTCCCAGGGGGGCCCAGGTATTAGGCCAACATTTATCATCCAATTCCTCATTTTGGACTCGTTTCTCTGTCTCCCCATTTGTGCTTTGACTTCAGAGCAGGTTTGCATGATTGATAGTTTAAAATAAATGTTTGAGCTCAACTTCCATCAAAATTTTAACCATCTCAAACTGAAGGTTAGAACAGCAGATCTATTATTAGTTTTTATGAATCAAAGGTGGGTGGGGAAACCTAATGAACTGCGTTTAGAGCCGGGTGCAGCCGCTTCAGGGTCACAGGGACATACTCTGATTCTGACATAACCATTTGCCACTGGAAGACGCCATGTGACAAAATAAGGCCCCTTTCAGTTTATGGGAGCAAAGTAATTGAAGAGTTTGTGCAGAATTTTCTTTAGCTTTGAGGAACATGATCCGCTTTCTCAGCATTAAGCTTTCATTTTCACATTTCCTCTAAACGTGCAACAGGAAGCATTAATCGTCCAGCATGTCAGATCATAAATTTGATCTGAGGTTCTAGCCAAACTCTGAATGTAAACTAGTGTGAAATGTTTTTTCCCCCATCTGAATGCACAAATTGTCTTTCACTTATTTATCAGTTTATTTTAGACAAACTGCCTAGAATTGCAAAATAAACCAATTCAGTTGCAAGCTGATTGCAGTGTTGGCGTTTTCTCTTTAGAGTGATCGTTCAACAAGATCAAGAGCTCATTGCATGGTTTTGCTGCAGTCTTGGTGGTTTTCCTGTAATGTTTGAAGTTCTAGTAAACCCATCATGACTGATCAGGAAAAGCAGGTTACCATGCAAAACACTGCAGCATGCATAGCCCCAAGATAGTTCACAATATTCCCCCCCTAGCTAGACCTGTGATGGGAGATAAAGACTGAGTATCAAAATGAGGCACTGACAAGGCCCTAGAGCAGAGTCAGACATAACCATGAGTGTGAGAAGAACAAACTGAAGACCTCCCAAAGGACAGACCTATAAACCATCGGTGAACCAGCCGCGAACAGGTGAAGGCAATCACACATGTGATGCTAATGAGGGCGGGGCAAGCACTAACCTTCAAAATAAGATGTGAAGTAGCTACAATAGAAAAAAATAAGTAGAAATAAAAGCAAAAAAAAAATAAAAAAAATAGATACATATTAAAAGGACATTTTATTGTTCAGCAGAGCATTAAGAATATTCAACAGAAACTAAAGTATTGAATCTCCAGACCTGAAAATCTGCCCACCGATCACTTCAGGCTCTCAGATTTTGAGCCACTAATAAAAGATGTGAAGAGAAACAAACTCCGCCACTCAGTTTTCATGTACACACAGTGAAAAAGCAGTGGAAATCATTTATTAATACATTTTTTATTAATTGATTCTGAACCCTGCATGTTTTCCCTCTTTTTTCTTTTTTTATCCTGAAGTGGCTTTTTGGACTTTCCCTCCTTGTTATTGTCTTTTTGGACCCACCTGAGCCTTGTTATCCTCAGTGTGAGTCAAAAACATTAGATTATGAGAGCAAGGATAAAGACTTGTGGATGTTTTGCATCTATATTGTAACTTAGATGCAAAACTACACCAGGTAACCAGTGTTTCCCCTCTCAGCATCCTCCTCTTCTTTGTTCGTTTCTTTCAGATTTCCTTTCTGTTTAGTTTTGTTGTTTTTGTCCAAGGGGAGTTTCTCGTGTGGCTTTCTGTGATTTTTACTTCCCTCTTTTGCAGGGAGGCCCTCGTTATTGTCTTGGTTGGGTTCACCTGTGCATTGTTATCCCGCCTCCTGGAGCCTGTGTATTTAGTGTGGCTTCTCTCTCTATCAGCCTTCAGTAGGTTGTTGTGCCTGCTGTGTCTTGCTGTTGCTTTGGGCCTTTTAGTCAGTATATAAGTTGGTGGTCTGCAGTGTCTATATGAAGGCTTACTCCCTCCCCATCTGCAAGCTGACAGCTGGCTTTCCCCAAAAAAATAGATCCGCCTGTCCATAATTAGCAGGGGCATAAAGACACGCACGGCTTCCTAAAGTTTGTCTGCCAGCATCAGAGTGAATCAAGACTATTTTACAATACGCTATGCCATAAAAGACAAAACACAAATGTGACCTACTGAGATATTAGCCTTAGAGATAAAAATAATCTGAACACTAACTCTGCCACTATACAACATTAAAACACGCTGCTTGTTTTACTAATGACTCCTATTTTTGATAAAATTTAAAGCGGATGGCATCTACTCCAGATCTTCCGTCAAACATTGCGCACTTGGCGTCTGCGCTCCATGCAGGGCCACAAACTCTGGTGCTTTTTTTTTTTTTTTTTTTTCCCCAAATAGAAGCATTTCAAAGCCAATGCAACGGTAGACCTTCCCTCTACTTCGAGGGCCAGTGTCCTGAAACTTTTACATGTGTCCCTGCTGCAACTCACCTGAATTTAAAATTTAGTAGCTCATAAGCCAGACTCTAGACCTTGACTGCATGTTGAGGTGGCAGTTCAGCATGTGGCAAATCAAAGGAGTGCCAGAAGGCCTCATCTCGCTGGTGTCACTGGTTCCTAATCGCCCCACATGCGACATGGATCACAGATGATGTACACCTCCCAGTGACTCTGCTGTCATCACTCCAAGGTTCTGGTGGTAATGGCTGCAGCAGAACCACACACAAGAAACTTGTCTAAACCAGTTCTTGTTCATTTAACTACTTTAAAAACTACCATCTGCATAACTGACAAAGGCTAACAAAGCCAGGGGAAGGACTATATACACAGACTAAAAATGTATCTAAAGTCAGTTATTTTATTTCATTATTTGTGCTCTTGCCTCTACCAATGAGGACAGTTTTTGCCCAATAAAGGGTAGCGCTACCTCGATTTTAAACTGTAAGACTAAGTTTTTGTCATTTTGCTCAAAGATGATCGTGACACTCGCTCTGAACAATCAGCTCACGTGGAGTTGGCACATATCTGTCTCACTTTGAGATTTTCCTTTTTCAGATTAAACACATTTTAACAGGGTATGCAGGCCCCCCCCCCCATCCCTCATCCATGTTTGAGTGCACACGTTGTTCAATATGTTCGAATAAAGAACAAAGTTCACATGGAGTCACTTCCTACCAGCTTCAAGGCATGACACATTGCTCCATATGCATTTCATCTCCAATATCAGAATACTTTATTCCCTAGGGAAATTATGTGGGTTACAGTTGCTCCAGTAAAATGACATTAACAAAAACAGACTAAACTATTAATAATACAATATGTTTAGATATAAGGAATGGCACAATATATGCGATTTACCAAATAATAAATATCCAGGGTTGGCAGACGTGATTATAAATGTCACGACAATAGACAGCAACATTAGAGTTTGTGCAAAAGGGTGTAACTATTGCAGTGTTTACAGTGTATTGATGAGCTGTACAGGAAAATGGCCACTGGCAGGAATGATTTCTTGTGTCGTTCAGTGGTGCATTGTGGGTAATCTCAGTCTCTCACTGAACGTGCTCCTGTGGCGAGCCTGCATGTCATGGAGTGGGTGGGAGGAATCTTTATCCTGGATAACATTCGCCTCTCTGACACCAACCTTAAGCTGGACTCTTAAGGTCTCCATTCCCACAACACTGCTGGACTTGTGGATTAGTTTATTTAGTCTGTTGGCATTAACAACCCTCAACCTGCTGCATTTCTATGAGTTTGGCCACGACAGACTCGTAGACCATCCTGGACATTGTCTGACAGATGTTGAAGGACCCCAAGGACGACTCTGGCCCTTCCTGTAAAGTGCAGTTGTATTTTTAACCCAGCCCTGTTTGTCTGTGTACTCAAAGGTATTTATAGTCCTCCACAATGTCCATGCACGTTGACCCTGTGGATTGAAACGGGTCAAGGGTTTCCTGGTCTTAAATCCACAATCAGTTCATTGGTCTTTGTCACGTGGTGTGAGCAGAATCATCTGCAGCTCAACGTGGCAAAGGAGTCGACTCATCACCCCTGCTGATGTATCCAACCACCGCAGAGTCATCAGAAAACTTGACCCTCAAAGTGCTCGCCGGCTGGTCCAGATGGGCGTAGACACGATTGAGCAGATAGATGATGGCGTCCTCAGCTCCAAGACGGGGCTGGTAAGCAAAGTGAAGGGGATCCTGATGTGGTCTGACTATGGGTCGGAGCTGGTCCAGGATAAGTCTCTCCAGGGTCTTCATGATGTGGGAGGTCAATGCCACAGGCCTGTAATCCTGGGGGCCACTGGGACGTGGCGTCTTCGGTACAGGGACGAGGCATGATGTCTTCCACATCACTGGTAGCCTCTGCAGACTCAGACTCAGCATGAACAGTTTATGGAAGACTCCACAAAGCTGGGGGACACAGGGACTCCCTCCATCTGGTCCAGCAGACTTGCCTGAGTGGAGTCTCCTCATTTGCATCTGAACCTGGTCTTGAGTGAAAGTGATGGGTGGGGGAGGGGTGCCAGGATTCTCACCTGAGGCAACAGTGCTATGTGGACAGAGGCAGGCACAGTGGTGTGACTCTGGATTCCAGTCTGACTACAGGTGAGGTTGTGGGGGTGTGAGCAGTCACTGCAGTGTCAAATCTGTTGAAAATGGTGGTTGGTACCCCATGATGAACTGCCAACTTATCTAGGGTGTACCCTGAGTCTTACCGGTAGTCAGCTAGGATAGGCTACCTGATAAGGAAATGATGGACAAAGGATATCTCCTCAGCAGGTGTTCATAAAGTTTCCTCATCTTCATGAGGATCTCATGCGCAGCATCTTCCACTGGCTCGATGTGGGTGATCAGGTCTCCTTCAATATGACCCTTATGGTTATTCTGGCCAAGAAAGAGAATAGGCTGGTAGCACAGAGAATGTAGTTTTGAAACCTGCAAGAACGACAAGGAAATCTATGCAGCCAGCCTGGTTTGAAAAATTATCTTAACAGGGGATTGGTTTATAGTGTGGGCATGTATAGGCCAGGCTGATCAGTACCAACTCAGGAGGTGCAACAACATAAATATTAAATCAGTGTTTTTGTTTTTTTTCCTAGCTTTGATCTGTTACAAGGTTAAGAATTTCCTGAAATGTATCCTCTGGAATTTACAAATCATGAACAAATGAAGTTGCATATAAGAAAATTGATGCATAACAAATCATTTTTTTTTTTTTTTTTTTTTTTTTTGTAAACAAAGGGATATCTTATTCAAGACTAATATGTACAGTGCTTATCTTGGTTGTAATGATGCCATGGTTTGCCATTTTGTTAACAAAATAAGGCCTGGTGGTGTGATAAAGACACGGCGGGTCCAGAGTTTTGAGCCATTTTATTTACTGCGGCTGCAGCTCACAAGCTGCCAGCCGCACATGCATCACACCACAATAGAACTACTTGCAACTCCAATTCCCCGTGTTTTCAGACGGCGGGCACGATTGCGGATGTCATAGAATAGAATTCAACTTTATTGTCATTGCACATGTCACAGGTACAAGGCAACGAAATGCAGTTTGCATCCATCCAGAAGTGCTTTAGCCATGATATAGATATATTACAATATATATTAGCAATAATATAGATATGTAAGTATATTACAGAAATGGGTCTATTATGGTATGTTATAATGTACACGGTATGAAGGTATGTTATGAAAATGCTATAACTATAAGAATGTACAAGCTATGAACAGGATATAAATATGAAAAATATACAGAATATGAAATAATAATAAAAAAATAAAAAAAAAAAAAGGAGAAAAAAAAAAAAAAACTATACAGAAATATGAGATACAGCTATACAGAAATGGGAACTATGCAAGTTATAAACAGTTGTAGAATTATAAATTATCGTATTGTACAGAATGATTATTTACACAGAATTATACAGTAGTGCGGTTAAGATAAGTGAGATATGTGGATAATTTCTACAGAGGCTATATAAAGTGTGTGTGTGTGTGTGTGTGTGTGTGTGTGTGTGTGTGTGTGTGTGTGTGTGTGTGTGTGTGTGTGTGTGTGTGTGTGTGTGTGTCCATGAGTTTAATGTGGGTCAGATGCAGTGTTGGTCAAGTTACTTGAAAAAAGTAATCAATAACTAATTACTTTTTTGGGGAAGTAATCAGTAATCGCGTTACTTTACTGATGACTTATTTTCAAAAGTAATTAATTACTTAGTTACTTTTTAAAAACACGATTTACAACCTGAATAGATAAAGCAATAGATCTTTCAGCCCAATTCTACTTTTTCTGCATAATCCATCATACAAAATGTAATCAAATGGAAACGTCTCTTTTTAAAACTTTAAAGTTTAAACTTTTAACTTTATGCATCAAGCAAAAATGTAATTATATGCAACATTCTCTGACTGGAAGAAATTTGTTTAGCATTTTGATAGGTTTGTAACGTAAACCTGTTCGCTGGAACGTTCAGGACAATTTGCTACACAGCAAAGAACAAGACACAAGTAGGCAAAGTTCTTATGTTTCCGTGCACGGGGAGGCCTGTCTGGAGCCAAGTGTCGTTCCACCCACTTGACCTCCGTCAGACTCTCAGCCAGGTTCCCCATAGCACTCCTTTTATTGAGGTTACTTGAATATGCATAGGGTCATTAACATATGATGTATACATACACACAAAGAGTACCTTGCCTGTGGTTTTGTAAGTGCGTGCGTGCGTGCGTGCGTGTGTGTGTGTGTGAACTGCTGACCAAAAGGGTCACACAGCAGGAACAACATCCTAGGTCATAAAGAGGGTAACCTCCCCACACCCAATCTATGGTTCACCTAGATAACACAGTGAAGCCATACAAAGGGCAGGAAGTTTTACCACATCAAAAGAAGCAGATCTTCCAGATAGGATGTATCTGCAATAAAACACTATAGCCCCTCACCCAGGACCCCGAGAATCTGGGGAGGGGAGAACAAAAGAATTCCTTTCAACACACAGTTAAAGTACAAATGGTAAGAATAAAAATGACAAACATTTAACAATTCACTCTAACACATTTAAACCTATTTTCTGCACATTCCAGCACATAAAATAAAATAAAATATTTTTTTGTGTTTACACTCACTTTCAAATAGATGCAAGTAAAACACAGCAGAAAATAAATAAAATCAAAGACTAGCGGTCCTGTTGCTCTATTTTCACCTGTAAAGCAGGAGTGGGTTAGGCGGAGGTTTACCCTGGTGCAGGTGTGCCGCAGCGGTCAGTGGAAGAATCCGCGAGTTTCTCTGTGAATTTCACATTACGTTGTAGCGCACTCGGTGCTTGCTCGGAAGTTTATGGGGTTTTTTTTTTTTTCGCTGTAAAAAGAAGTTTTCTTCCCACGCACAACGGACACTAATGTTTTTGTCACTTTTTATGGAATCAAACTTAAAGTAAGGTCAGTACTTCCACGCTTTAAACGCTGCATGCTATACTCTCTCCCGCACTCGATATATTATCCATTGTTGATCTGCACACAGCTGTTGTCACGAATGTCGCACTCGCTTACGTCACTGTCATGAGACATTCTCGCAAAAAATCACGGTTTTAGTAACGCAGCGTTACTACGTGAAAGTAACGGTAATCTAATTACCGTTTTTGCAATAGTAATCCCTTACATTACTCGTTACTTGAAAAAAGTAATCAGATTACAGTAACGCGTTACTGCCCATCTCTGGTCAGATGTCAGGAGGCAGAGTTCAGGAGTCTGACAGCTGTGGGGAAGAAGCTGTTCCGGTACCTGGTGGTCTTAGTCCGGAGGCTCCTGTAGCGCCTCTCATAGGGCAGGAGGGTGAAGCCTCCATGTGATGGGTGACTGGGGTCTTTGATGATTTTCCCAGCCCTTTTCAGACACCGCTTCCTGTAGATGTCCTTTATGGCAGGAAGTGGTGCTCCGGCGATGCGCTGGGCAGTTTTCACGACCCTCTGCAATGCCTTCCGGTCCGAGGCAGAGCAGTTCCCGTACCAAACTGTTATACAGTTGGTCAGGATGCTCTCGATGGTGCAGCGATAGAAGTTCACCAGGATGTCTGAGGACAGGTGGTTCTTCCTCGGAGTCCTCAAGAAGAGGCGCTGGTGAGCCTTCTTGACCAGCTTGGAGCAGTTGGTCGTCCAGATGAGATCCTCGGAGATGTGGACTCCCAGGAACTTGAAGCTGCTCACACGCTCCACAGCCGTCCCCTTAATGTAGATGGGTGGATGTGGGTCAGCATTCCTCCTGTAGTCCACAATGAGCTCCTTGGTCTTCTCGGTGTTAAGCAGCAGGTTGTTTGTGTCGCACCACTCAGCCAGACGATCCACCTCCTCCATGTAGGTGGCCTCATCGTTGTCACTGATGAGGCCAATCACCGTGGTGTCATCTGCAAACTTAATGATGGTGTTGGAACCATCAGCAGGTCTGCAGTCATGGGTGAAGAGGGAGTAGAGGAAAGGGCTCATCACACAGCCCTGTGGTACACCGGTGTTCATTGTGATTGTTGATGAGCAGCGGTTATCCAGCCGGACATGTTGGGGGCGGTTGGTCAGGAAGTCCAGTAACCATTTGCAGATGAGGGAACTGATGCCCAGGTCTGTCAGTTTCCTGATGAGTTGTGAGGGGTGGATTGTATTGAATGCTGAACTGAAGTCTATAAACAGCATTCTGGCGTAGGTGTTGTTGTCCAGGTGTGAGAGGACAGAGTGCAGTGCGATGGAGACTGCATCCTCTGTGCTCCTGTTCTGGCAGTATGTGAATTGGTGGGGGGGAGACAGGATTTGAAGTGTGCTAGGACCAGCTGCTCTAAGCACTCAGTGATGATGGGGGTGAGTGCTACTGGGCGGTAGTCATTGAGGCTAGATGGGTTGGAGTTTTTGGGTATCGGGACGATGGAGGTGGATTTGAAGCAGGCCGGTACCACAGCGTGGGCCAAGGACAGGTTGAATATGTCTGTCAGCACTCCTGCAAGCTCCCCAGAACACGCTCTGAGAACACGACTGGGGATGCCAGGTGCGTCCGCATGGCACCGCAGTCCACGCCTCACCACAGGACTGTTTCTGTAGGTTTTGAAAATAAGCTGGTGTACACCTCAGATACTGATTTTATGTAAACAATGTTGATAGGAGAGCATAACTTCATTTAATATTTCATCCCTTAGTAAAAACATTATGCAATATCAAACATCCACAGTAACAAACTTTAAAACATCAACTAGTACATAAAAGTGTGAAACTGTCATGATTAACAAAACCAATATACACAAGTTCAACTAGTAAGGAAAAAGGATCAGTTCAGACTAAAAGGGGTATTTATCTTAAGAAAAAAGACTATTTTAAAGGCTTATCAAACATTTACCCAACTGTCTGCACTGTCTTGGATTTTTTTTTTTGTTTTTTGTTTTGTTTTTGTGGTTAATGTGATCACTCAGACAGTTTCCTGTCTGTCTTCTGCAAATCACTGTGTCCCATTAAAACCTGTTTCAACACTCGAGTTACGATTGTCTTTATACTTTACTCTATCAGAGGTCGATATAGTGTTCAGATAGCTGCTCTGCTCTGTGTTGGTACAGGGCATTGAAGATGATAAAAGTGGGTGGATTATAATCTTAAACTTAGTTACAGCACTTTCAGAAAGACCTATTGTGACAAAGTCTACTCTCCACTGCTGTGTAATCAGTTATTGTAAATCTAAATGTTATCAGGAAATGATCAGACAGCAGAAGGTTTTCAGGAAACACTGTTAAATGTTCAGTTTCTATGCCATACGTTAAAACAAGATCTAGAGTGTGATTAAAGTGGTGGGTGGGTTCTTTTACAGTTTGAGAGAAGCCAATTGAGTCTAATAACAGATTAAATGCCATGTTGAGGCTGTCATTTTTAGCATCTACATGGATGTTAAAATCACCCACAATAATTATTTTATCTGAGCTGAGCACTAAATCAGATAAAAAGTCTGAGAAATCAGAGAGAAACTCTGTGTAAGGCCCAGGTGGACGATAGATGATAACAAGTAAGACTGGTTTCTGAGTTTTACAGCTGGGGTGGACGAGGCTAAGCATCAGGCTTTCGAATGAATTAAGTCTGTCTTGGTCTTTCGTTAATTAATAGGCTGGTGTGAAAAATTGCTGCCACACCGCCCCCTCGGCCTGTGCTTCGAGGTTTCTGGTAGTTAGAATGACTCGGGGGTGTTGATTCATTTAAACTAACATACTCATCCTGCTGCAACCAGGTTTCTGTAAGGCAGAGTAAATCGATTTGTTGATCAATTATTAAGTCATGTACTAACAGAGACTTGGAGGAGAGAGACCTAATATTTAATAATCCACATTTCACTGTTTTACTCTTTGGTTCAGATGTGGATACTGTATTGTTCTTTCTTTTTGATTTTCTATGTTTAAATTGTTTATTGCTGGTTTTTAGTTTGTTTTTTGTCTGTTTGGGAGCTGACACAGTCTCAATGGAGATGGGTTTTTTGGGGGGTAGCAGGAGGAGAGAAGCTGCAGAGAGGCGTGTAACACTGCAACTCTGCTTCCTGGTCCCAACTCTGGATAGTCATATTTTGGGGGGTTTAATAAATTGGTCCATATTTCTAGAAATGAGAGCTGCTCCATCCAAAGTGGGATGGATGCCGTCTCTCCTAACAAGACCAGGTTTCCTCCAGAAGGTTTGCCAATTATCTATGAAGCCCACATCGTTTCTGGGACACCACTCAGACAGCCAGCAATTTAAGGAGAACATGCGGCTAAACATGTCACTCCTGGTCTGATTGGGCAGGGGACCAGAGAAAACTACAGAGTCCCACATTGTTTTGGCAAAGTTGCACACGATTCAATATTGATTTTAGTTTTGTTAAATGCTCAGTACTCCAGCCGAGAGGTCTTTTTCACCCCATCCTTCCCTACAGGTGCCATGGCAAACTGATGTTTCCACTCTGCAGCATGTGTGCTGAAGACCAGAATCAGCACACTGCATGCGGGCACAGTGACAGTGAGCGGGTGTTGAAAGGCACTTGGGTCTCATTTGAGCTTGAAAAAGCTGTTGAGAAAGGATACAGGGTTCTTTCTATTGACGAGGTGTGGCACTTCCCCAACAAGACTGACACATTGTTTAAAGACTACGTGAAAGCCTTTCTAAAACTCAAACAGGAAGCCTCAGGGTATCCAGAATAGATGAGTATTATGAGAAGGAGGGAATAATGCTGGATCTGGCTAAAATAAGTATAAATAAAGCTGTTCAAAACTGTAACAAGCTGTTGCTAAATTCGTTATGGGGTCGTTTCAGCATCAGGGCAAACATGCCCTCATCTAGCGACCAGTACGACGTGCGTCAGTTTTGTTTCATCTCTGATGACGTCACCATGGTGCAGTGGCGCCACTCTGATGGTAGAGCATCCCGTGTGAAGGATGTTAATGTCTTTGGCGTGTGCAGTGGTCATGGCAACCACAGACTCGTGCTGTATTGTTAGACAATTTGCAGCAGCGTGTGCTGTATTGTGACACAGATGGCGTCATTTTCACGGCACACCCTGGTGACTGGATGCCGCCTCTAGGGCTGTTTCTGGGGGATCTCACCAGCGAATTAGATTCTGGAGAGGGAGGTGTGGAGGATCACATAGTGGAATAGTCCACAAGTTTGTAGCCCATCAGACGCACACCTAGTTGCAGTGTCTGATGGTATCAGACGCGATAAAAAGAACCTTCATTTGAAGAATGAAACTGTTGTAAAGAAGATCAGCAGCAGCAGCAGCACACAGGCAGCATCAGACAACAGGCTCAGAATGAGTTGGAGAAGGAGATGCTTCAAGTGTTCCAAGAACCCGGCACAGATGTGTATGAGAAAGCTAAAAAATACTGTGATATTCTCCAAAGATACCTCACGCTCGTGAGACAAGGTGCTCGTGAAAAGAAGGTATTGTCTTTATTCCTATCCGCGCAATTTAACAGGGATGTGTAACCCCTGCCAGTGGACCTGTTTACGGTGCCGCAGGGGTGAGGGATTTTGTTGTGGAGAATGTTTTGAACATCTCTGCAGTACTGCTACGCGACGCAGCGCTAACAGCTGATCCCTACTGTAAACAAAGGATCCCTGCGCAGGGTCCCCAAATACAGGTGAAAAAAGTGGGGAAAAAACAGAGGAAAAACGACCATGACTAGCACAAAACGGTGAAACATGATTGCGGAATGGCCATCCTAGCCATTTCACTAGTGCCACCTTTTTCCGCCCCACTTTTTTTTTTTTTTTTTCTAGCCAATATGTTTTCAATTCTAAATGTTTTATTTTTATCAACAACCACACGTTGTATCTCAGGCTCATAAAACGTCCCTTTTAATATCTCTCCTGCGAGGTCCACTAGTCTGTACACTGGTGGCTGTCTCCCAATGCGTTCCTTGACTTTAAAGATCTCATCAGTGTAGGTCTGCTCATATCCTTCTCGAAAAACTCCTCTCAGTTTTGATATTTGTAAAGTGTCACCAACTTTAAATTTAAAACGCAGTTTCCTATGAGGCTTCGTTTTGTACAGCTTGTTAAAGACCAGCTTCTCATTATCCTTATTCACCTCTGTAGGGGCCATTTGGATAGACCTGTGATAAGCATTGTTATATGCTTGTGTGAGATCTGGTATGACATCTATATATCTCCGGGAGTTGGCAGATGTTAAGTACTTCTACATTCTACCCTTGAAGCTACGATTGAATCTCTCGACAATACTGCATTTAACCTCGCTAGCTGTTGAGAAATGTTTGATATTATATCGCTTCATTAGCTGTTTAAATGCTGTATTATAAAACTCTTTGCCTTCATCTGTTTGTAGTTTCATAGGGATCCTTCCCTCAGTAAGTATATCCTCGAAAGCAGCTGATACAGCAGTCCCTGTCTTGGTTGTGAGGCATCTAACCCATGCGTGTTTTGAGAATACATCTACTCATGTTAGCAGGTATCTCATATTATCATTATCTGCCACATATTCACACATGTCAACCAGAATGGCTTGAAACTGTTTGTTGAGCCCATTCACCAATTCTCTGGGAAAGTGAATCCTGACTGGAGTGTGTAAGTGTCATCTCGTTCTAAATAATGTTTGACCTGAGATAGTGGCGGTGTTACACCTGATGCCTCCCCCACCGCTATACGTAGCTTATTTAAACTGGCCAGCCAGACAGGATGGGCAGGATCATGATATATTTTATACACGGTGTTTTCCATGATCAGTGCAAGACACAAATGACTAAGATGTTGAGGTTAACACGTCTTTTTATTTAATTCACACACATTGCCAGGTTTCTCTTGGAAATGAGATTTTTACCTGGATAAATAAAGGACTAATAAGTCAATGAATACTGAACAGCATACATTAAGCCAAGTGTCTCCCAGCCCAGTAGTTTCCAATCATGTGAAACATGGCTTGTTTAACACGACGGACATAACGACTTGGTTCTAGCAGGTGTGCGATGTTGTCGTTGATGGCACATACTATATGGTGCTCTGATCTCAGCTCACACGTGTTCACTGATGGTGTATGAGTGTACAAACAGGCAAATGGCTGGGATGAATCGGTTTGTCTGGAGCCTTAGCATCACATCATCATAGTAGGTCTCGAAGAAATACTTAGGCAATTCAAGCAAGCAGCTGTGCTGCACCTGACTGGGATGGCCTGTTTGACATCCGTAACATTACACATTCCACATTACAATAACAATGACTGTATATGTCTTTGTTTAGTTTGTATGTACTTAATAATCAATTATGAATAATTTTAGGCTATAATATAGTCCAGACTGGTTGATATTTTTATCGACAGTGCATATAAAAATGTACTACATTCAAAATCAACAATTGATGGGTAAAGGTTCACCAGAGCACGACAGACAAGTCCAATCTTATCAATGGTACAACAACCATCATTATCTTTGCACATCAAGAAATCAATTGGGAGTATTCACTCCAAAATGGTATATATTTCTGGTGCACGCTATCAATCACAGGCTCAACATGAATCCTGACGTGGGCAATTTTCCTTTTGTTTTCCAAATCAACAGGAGCTAAATGGGACCTTCCATGAGTGAAGGCTAGAATTTTTACATGAGCCATTCTACAACCTAAAGTGGCCTGAATATTAAAGCAACAATCAGCAGGAACAAGATCACCAGGAACTATGTTGTCCAAAAAGCCACATTTTTCGGTTATGCATTTGTAAATGAATTTGCAAATGAATGTTTTCAGTTCTAAGACTTTGAAGTTCACTTAGCCTCAATGAAATCACCAGTCATATCAGTTTGAGTCCCTATGTTGCACAAATTACTGCTGATGTAATCACTTGTCAAATGGTTATCGTCAGTCCCAGCAGCAGGAGCAGCAGCAGCAGCAGCTTCATCCTTCAGTCTCTGCTGGGTTCTATTCAAACGACGTTTGTTGCGTGATGTCTGTGTTTCTTTGCTGACCTGTCATTCCAACAGATGGCAACCAATCTGGGTCATTCTTTTGGTAAAGTTCAGACCTTTTACCTGTAATACAAGTCAAAATCTTGATATGAATTATATTATCATCTGTCATATGTCTGTCCCTACGTTGGGTGAGTGCTGAGTGTTTTGTATATGTGTGCATGAGGGTGGGAAAGCATGTTTATGTCTGTGTGTGCCTGTTTGTCTGTGTCTATATGTCAGGTCGGGTCTTAGCTTCCACCTCCCTGGGTACTCCCAGGCCCTCCAAGTGTGGAGGCCTATCTCCCCTCACCACACTCCCTGCTGGTAACTGATGCCCTCAGGGGTTGGTGCATTGGTGGTTCTTGGTGTCCGGGGCTGGGCGCTCAGGTATGCACCGGCTCACTCCCGGTGGCTACTTGGCGGGGCCTGGTGCCTGTCGCTCGGTCAGGCCTCTTCCGGGGCAAAGGGGGCCCTCGGGCCTCCGGCCTCGGGGCCTGCAACTCTGTTCACTCTGGCACAGCTGGCTGCCGGCAGAGCCGGCGGGCACGCCAGTACAGCCCCCTCTGGCTTCTGCTCCGTGGCTACTGGGTGACCCCCTCGTCTGGGGATCTCCTCAGCCCTTCCCAGGAGGGTGGCACGGATGCCCCTCCGGTGGTACTCCTTGGGCTCTCGCACTCTGGGGCCTCTGGATGTCTGGAGCCTGGATCTCCTCCATGCCTGCTTCATGCCCTGGGGACGGGGCTATGGCCCTCCACACCCTCTAGCAGGCCGTTACATGGGGAAACCTTTTGTATACAAGCGCGTTGATCCACACAGGTGTGCACACGGGTGTTCACTGCTCGTAGACATAAACTACACCTTTCTTAGCTGCTACTTCAAAGCACATTGTGTGCTGTCTGTCCTGCGTGCTGCACAACAACTTTCAATATTTAGTATTTACTGCTGTTCACACTTAGCTAGATTAACGTGATGGTGTTGTGTTTAGTATGTTGCTCTGTTTTTGTTTGGTTTTTTTTTTGCTTGTCTTCTCTTCTTTTTCTCTCAACAGGTGATCCAGGAGATTTTTTTTTTTTTCTTTGTCTTTATAAGTGCCCTTTCTCACTGTCCCTTTTCCCTTCTGTTTTTCTTTTCCTTCCTCTCTTTCTTTCTCCCTTTCCTATCCCCCAGTCATGTCTGTCCCATCTGTAACAACTGAAAATAAAATAAATAATAACAACTAAGTTTGATCAAATGGACCAATACGGCAATGCCATGATGATCCATTTGGCAAAATAAATCCATTTGGTATCCTTGTTGGTCTTCAGACAACAATTCTGACGGCTAAAGAACCAAATGGGACAGACAAAAAAAACAAAAAACAAACAAACAAAAAAACAAAATTATATTATCATCGCACTAGAAAATATGCTAAGAACTGCTGCTATCAACAATTCACTACCTGATAAGAAATAAGCCAAACAAATTTGGATGTTGTCCAGATTTTTGCCTTGTAGATCCTGCTTCAGCTTCACTAACCACAACCGCCTCCTTTCCTCTAATAACTTTTGGCATTGTTCTCCCTGATTTGTAATAACTTGTGACAGTCTGAAAAACATTTGCAGCTTTATACGGTCTGACCGATTGGTACAGGCAAAAACACGGCAATAATTCACCATTTCCTTTCGTTCGACATTTGAAATCTATTTAAGTGCGTGTGCTTTGTTTACCTCCAGTATCTCCAATATGGCGACTTCTGGTTTGATGACACGGCAATGACTCACCGTGAAAACCCACTATAGTACCCAATGTTTTAAATGCAGGTTTGAGAGTGTACACTTTATCAAAAACCTAGTGACAGTTTACATATCTTTGCCAGTGCTCTGCTCTACCGCCTGAGCTACAGGCGGTAGCTCAGGCGATCACCTACTGATTGGAAGGTTAGCGGTTCGATCCCTGGCTCCTCCAGTCTGCATGTCAAGAATGTAGTTAGGAAGCACCCAGTATAGAGAAAATGTGTGAGTGTGGCATGTTATATAGAGCACTTTGAGTAATCTGGGAGAGTAGAAACGTGTAATATCAGAACCTGCCCATTCACTGTATGAACACAGTTTCAGTGATCATACAGACCACAATTCAATGTCCAGGCAACGAATCTGCTCTTTGATATGTGAGCAGGCTACACCACTGGTTGTTAACAAGAACAGCACATTGTTTTGCATGTTGTTAACACAGCCAAATGATGGCAAGGAAGAACTCTGAAAGTTCCAAGCAAACATTTCTTATCTGTGTTGCCTATCTGCAGAACCAGCCACTCCAGATTTTTTCACAGGTGTGGTTGAAATATTCCATGTGCATCAGTTGGCAGCTTTCATTTACTTCCATATTAGTTTGGTATAAAAAAAAATATCAAAGCAAGACTGTCACCTGCAAGTTTATCCATCTGTGAGTCAGTCCCATTGGAAAAACATCACCAACATCAGTACTTTTGTCAAACATTTAGTTTTTTGTAAATCCCATGTGAGTGATTACACAAACCGTGTACTTGTATGTATTCATAAAAATGAAGCTCCATGAGAACTACAGCCTTTCTCAGCACTGTCCTCATCATCCTTCAATAGATTATGTTACTCAGTCAGTAATTTCACTCAGGCTGCTTCTCTTACCACTGTTTAGGTTTTCTGCAGGTTTCTTTTCCAGGTATTTACCCTGCTGTGCAAACTCCATTTCTGAGAGCGTTATTGAGAGTGAGGTTATCGGCAAATCATTCAGAGGAAATTTAGTTTGGATTTTTTCACTAATTGAAGTTTGATGGGACACGTCGTTTTCAAAATTTTCAGAAGGAATTTCAGGAGAAACATCTGTTGTTTAAAATGATGTAATTTGCTTTGGTAGTTGAAATTACATATAGTGCTGGACTTTTGCATGATACAATAGTCTGCCTCACAGAAAGGATAACCCTGACACAGGCAGTACAGCTTTATATACTGAGACAATAACAAAGATTATCTTCTCCCAACATGGACGTGGTAGTCCTGCTGTCTCCTTACGAATCCTCTCCCCATTCACATCCGCTCACTTCCTCGACCTCCCATCTGCTCCTTTTCCTGGAATCAGAGACGTGGACACAAAACACGCCCTATGTAGCCTTGATTACCTAATTTTATTATTCATTGTTCTTCTACTGATTCTAAGGTCTGGTTCAGTATATCTTGTTCAGACTCCTGACCCAGAGACTTCTAGAAAACCATTATCATGTGTATGAGCACAACTGCATTGTGTATAAATAGAATAATTATTAATGAAACAGATTTATTTAATAATTTAAATCAAAAATCTAAATTTTTAACCCTAACAAACAGCAAACAAAGATATTGGTAATGATATTGTTTTATGAAAACTTTTCATGTGTCTGCTTTTGAGTCCTTTTGAAAAACAAAATTTACTCAAATTATAGAACAAAGCAGCCTTAATTTAAGAGAATAATATTAAAATAATAATATTAAAAGTAAAAGTTTTGTTTCTTCTAAAGTGAACATACAGAATGTGACACATAAAAGTAAATGTTGCCAAAGACAACCTCGTTAGTGGCGGTAACAAATTGTGCGTTTTATTTTTCCAGTACGTTAAACCAAATTCCACAACTGCTTAACAGACTGTAATGAAACCTGATCAAAGACCAACAAGTCTGACTGGATGGTTTGCTAATGCCCTGATAATTTATAGAAATGGGGGCAGCTGAACATACTGTTTAAATATTTAGTCTAAGACGTCACAAAACAGGTGCAGTTAACGATGGCTCTCCAACAGTTTGTGCGCTGTTTCATTGTGGTGATCATTTTCTTATGCAAAGGTGAGAAAGTTTTTTTTCTTCTTTAGATATTTTTGTTATTACTAAGGTTTTATCAGGGTTGGAAGAAGTACGAGATTAATTAGAGGTACAAATGTTGACTATTCTAAACCAAATGTTGCACCTGGATACAAGGAAAGAGAGAGTAACTGTATATATCAGTTTATTTTGATATATGAGTAACTGTGAGAATATTTGTGAATTATTTGATCAGGAACAACAAGGTAAAGGTTTTATGTCAAAAATAACAACAGAGGTGACGTTGATTTGGCGTTTGTCCCTAAAAGTTACAGATGTTGTTACATACTATTATTCTTTCAACTCAAATTTCTGTGTTTTCTTGTGTCCTGTCTGTGACCCAGCATTTTTGTCTTATTTATATTTTCTTTTCTTATTATATATTGAGGTAATGTTAAGTTCTACTATTATTATTATTAGTTTATCTTACTAGTGTCCTAGTCTACTTTATGTCTCTTGTAAGTTTTTTGCCTTTATTTCCTGTTCCTTCGTTTTTCTATCAGCCATAATGGGCTCGCTTTTTCTTTAAACCTCAATTGTTTTGTCCACGTCAGCATTTTGGTCCGCTGTACAAACACACCAGCCCGCCCGGCCGTGACATAAAGATTAACAAACAGGTTCATATTTACATGTTTCAACAACAGTCAGCAATAAAACCTTGTTTTTAGAGTGTGATCATTTCTTCATCTTACATATATTTGCGCTCAACTGGTTTAACTCTGTGTAGTTTCTCAGTCATCCAGGTCATGGTGGTCTAAGGAGCTTTAAATTCGTTAAAGACATTTCACCTCTCTCAGATGAGAGGAGGTGAAACATTCACCTTTTTTCAAGCTCCTTGAAAAGTTTTTTTGCTGGATTCCTACCCTGCTGATCTGAATAATCACCTGAAAATGAAAAAACAAAGACATTTGTATAAGTTCTTTTACAAGTTTTAAGCTTGATTTAACCTTTCTGTCCTTCTGTCAGCTGTACAGTAATGAGAACATATACACAGTAATCTCCACATTTGTTGCAGTGACAGAGTGCGCTGACTTATGGTTTTTCTTTACACTGTGAAATTATTTTGTGCTGTAAAATCTTCAAGTCTCCTGACATAGAGGAGGAACTATCTGTGCATCACATCTCCCAGCAGAGTGTTGCACTGATCAGTGTTATCTGTCATCTCTGAGTGGTTTTAATGTGTTTAACTGTGCTCTCTTTTCTTTTCTCAGCATGTAGCAGCAGGGCTGTGAACAGCAGCATCATCACAGAAGGTCATGATGCAGCAGCAGGAAGCTGGCCCTCATATGCTGCTGTAGTTATAGTTGGATTTCAATTTGGTGCGTCCTTAATCAACGAGCAGTGGGTGCTGACAGCTGCATCTTTCATTCCTCTGTGAGTCACTGCTGCAAGTTTACATTTTTGTTGATGAAAAAACTCAAAGAAATTGAAGACATAAAAGTAAAAAGAAAAAGGAAACTCATGACATTGCATTGTCCTGTGATAGAGAGAAAAGGTGCCATTTAAAAATAACGTTTTGTGTCCATGTGTGTGTGAAGTGACACATTGACACGGTGGGATCCAACAGTCTATCTGGGAGGCTACAGCCTGTCAGGTTCAAACCCAAATGAAGTGAGTCGGACGCTGGAGAAGATTATCTGCCATCCTGAATTCGACTTTGCAACTCTCAAGAACGACATTTGTCTTCTGAAGCTGTCGGCTCCTGTGAATTTCACAGACTACATTCAGCCGACCTGCTTAGCCTCAGAAAACAGCACTTACAACAATGAGACCAGCAGCTGGGTCATTGGTTTGGGTTATAATAGTAAGTTGTAAAACATTTATTTTCGGTTACAGCATTGTGTTGGTGTTTCTGAGGCCTAATATTTAAATTCTCTCCAATCAGATGATGGTACTTTCACCAAAACCCTGCAGGAGGCCAAAGTACCAATCGTTGGAAACAATGAGTGCAAAGGCATCTTTCAAGGGAGCTATCCCAAGATCACAGAGAACATGATCTGTGCTGGAGAAAAGGATTCATGCTTGGTGACTACAACCTTTATTTTTTATTAAAAAATATGTGGAGCTGTCTGTTGTGACAACCTCTTGTGTTAATAAGGGAGCAGCTAAAGCAGGCTTTATGTGTAAAAGTATGCATAGACTGTATTTCAATAAGGACAGATGATTAGACAGAATAAACATGATTTATTGGTGAAAAGACAGTGAAAAGGCTGAGAGATGGCAGAGGCCAGGAGAGAAGCAGAGCCTGGGTTAAGGCTCAGAGGTAAGAGCCATGATTGCACCGGGCTGCTGATAGACAACAGAACTTGTTTTTGTTTTTTTATGTAAAGGCTCATTATACTGGGCTGAATGGACTTTTGTATAAATGGCCCTATGAGAAACATGGTGTTCCACATTAAACAATGACATAAAAGCGGCTAAAGCTGTGGTAAACCGATACCTACCTGAAAAGGTCACTGTGGAATTCAGTTGAACTATGCAGTTAAACGTGACATGTTTTACTAATTCATAACTTGCTAGCAAAAAACTTGAAAGCCCTTAGTCGATGGTTACTGCAGTTCAGTGGCTTTGGCAAATACTCTGCTCAGTCAGTTTAAAGCATGACCCTGCTGATTTCTAAACAAATGAGTTTTGAGCGATTGCTGAGTGCACAGTTAACACTTTTGTAAAGAGTTCGTTATGAGTGAACATCTGTAAGGTTTGAATAGCAGAGACTTGAGGCGAGTTTCACCAGTTTTTCTGGTTACTCAAACAGAACATAACTTACTGCCAAACCTGAAAGAGGAAGATCACCTTCTGCTTAGAGGGGTGATGCAAATCATGAGAATGAACTTTAATTTACTCATGTTGGATGTATTGCTCCAGCGCCACGAGCTTAGAAGAAGGAAGATGCAGATGGTTAATTGATCATCGTTACTAGAATGACTTTTGCACAATATGAGTTTAAAGAAGTCAAAAGATTCTAAAGAAATCTAAAGAAAATACTGAGTTTTAGCCTCACAGAAAAAATGAAGGACATAATCATAATTCAAACAGAGGTCTGAAGAAGTAACAACCCAGCACACAATAGGCTAAATGAAAAATTAAGTTCTACGAGTCTCGGAAATGACCTCCACGTCTGGTTTGGGATCAACAGTGCTTTTATAAAGCAAACTTCTATGCATTTTGAAACCTTACAACCACAAACTTAAATGTTTTTTTATTTAGATTTTCTGCCACAGACCAACACAAAGTAGCACATAATTGTGAGGTGGTATGAAAATGATACAGGGTTTTTTTTTTTTTATTTATAATATTAAACAAATGGAAATCTGAAAGGTGTGACATGCCTTTGTATTCAGGACCCTTTTATTCTGATGCCTCAAAATAAAATGAAGTGCAGTCAATTGCCTTCAGAAGTGACCTAATTAGATAATAGAGTTCACTTGTGTGTAAATTAGTCACCTACACCGGCTCTGTGAAGGCCTCAGTGGTTTGTTAGAGCAGCGGTCCCCAACCCCCGGGCCTCGGACCGGTACCGGTCCGTGAGTCGTTTGGTACCGGGCCGCGAGAGTTGAGGCTCAGGTGTGAAATGTATGGTTTTCAGGGTTTTTATCGGTTTTCAGCGTTATTTTGTTATCGTTTTTATCGTTAACTCGGTTTTCCTGGGTCTTTTCACGTGTGTTATGAATAAATCTTCTTTTTTTCGGTACCGGCACTAGTTTTATTTTGTTGTATTCATCCGCGACACCTTAAAGGCCGGTCCGTGAAAATATTGTCGGGCATAAACCGGTCCGTGGCGCAAAAAGGTTGGGGACCGCTGTGTTAGAGAACAGAATACAGCCCTGCAGCTCTTCTTGTGTAACTGCCCATTTCATGTTATCTCCAACAACTCTTTGGACTGTGCTGGAGACACAGCAAACCTTGTGACGGCATGTATGGATGTGTCATCCTGGAGGAGCTGGGTTACCTTAGAAAGCAGGTTATGCCTCATGCAGCCAGCTGTGACAAGGATGTTAACAAAAAGTTAAACTAGAGGAAAATCAGTCAAGAGGATTAAGGAGAGAGAGAAGGCCTGTGTAAAATCATTCCCTCTGTGGTGTTGTCCTCTTGCTGCTTCTGCAGTGCACCTGTCGTCACATTGATGGGCTCCAAAGCAGCTGAAATGGATTCACAGTGGTTCATGTTTGCTAACTGGACAAAGTGACATTTACTGAGTGTGTGTCATACTGCGACGAGCAAGCGTTACCCAACACAAATCATTGTTTAGTAGGTGGATGTTGCTGATGGTCGACCTCTAAGAGTCTGTCACATCTGTTGTAATAACTTTCATCAATGTCTTCCCACAGTTTACTTATGGAGCACCACTCATGACCAAAAGCAGATCAGTCTGGCTCCAGAGTGGAGTTCTGAGTGTCAGTGCATGTGGTGCATTTCCTTCAGTGTTCACTCGTGTGTCCCAGTACCAGAAATGGATCAGCGACACAGTTACAGGGACACCACCAGGCTTTGTTACCTTCACCTCCCCAGATGGTTCATCACCACCCACGACTGCCCCCAATGTGTGACGGTGTGTTGCAGTGGCGAAAACCTGATCCGCCTCACTGTGTGTTCTCGTTGTGTTGCTCCATGTGTTTACATTTACTCAGGTTCAAGTACAAACATGAAGAACTCTGCCTGACATATTACTTCACAACTTTAAGAACCTTTATTCCACTTTATTTAGGGACATCAGGAGGGGTTTTTTTTTTTTTTTGCAACTTGCTTATTTTTAATTAAATTTTGTGTTGTTTACTGAAAATCATATGCAAATTAATTAAAATCTTTTCAAATAGTCTTTTGATTTTTTTTTTTGTTTTTTTTATGTTTAATACTTAAATAATTATATATATATATTTCTTGAGTTATATTTGTTTTTTCACACTTTAAATTAAAGTAGAACCAGCAGAAAATGCTTCGCACATTGTTAACAGTTGAAGTTAGGATAAATGTGTTCTTTCTAGTCTCCAGCAGCCGGTGGTTCATATTATACAGGAGACAATAGGAAGATGACACTGCTGATGATTTGCTCCGTGACCTGACGCGTTTATGGTTTAAATTTTCAGCGTCTTGTTTAATGTAACATGATGTTATCTATTAAAACATGATCCCCCATAGAGTCAGAAAGGAGCATAAAGAGGGTAAATTTTACCCCGTGACTGACAAGTCGTTAGCCTATAAGCTGCCTCGGTTTCTCAGTCACATCAGTCCCTCATATGTCATGTGTGCTATCAAAAGCTGCTTGTGATGCAAATTGGGGATCCAGAGATAACTTTCTCAAAATTGAAGTGTCTGCCAAAGAGAGCACCAATACATTAGAAGATTACAAAAGCAAACATGTCCACTAATGACCAACCATCAGCGAAAGCAATGCAGGGCAAACACACTGCTCCCTGCGTAGATTAAAGGGCACTCATCGAAATACATGGAAATTGAACATTTTTCTATTATTGGAGCAAATTACGGAAGCTTTTTTTTTTTTTTTTACTTGTGTGACCTTTTGTCACAAAGCATGTTTTACAATGCTTTGCAACTCAGGTGATAAGTATCTCCAATAAGATACTGTGGCACAACATTTAAGTTCATTTACAATTTACATTCACTGAACTGAACATGTGTATACACCCAAATGCAGGCTCTAATATTCCATGGTAATATTCCAGAACTGCCCATTGTCAGAGACATATTTGGCAGCAGATGCTGCGGGTTGGCAGTTTGTGTTAGCCTGTATTTTTCTTGGTCGATTATCATCTCTTCTCACCTCATCTGTGTGAACGTCAATAAAAACAATTAATGTTGTTGGACTTGTTTTATTTGACTGCCAATGGTACCTCTATGGAAAAAAAGTGTTTCAGAGAAGCTGAACACAACGTGGAAATTATAGTTTTACTTTTCCCAGAATGAACGTTTTAAAATACAAAGTCTTGGACACAGTGCACACAGCTCTGTTAGGAAAAATGATAATGCAACTAAGACTTCAGGCCTTTGCCTCTTCTCATGCAAAAGGCACTGCTTACGGTCAACATGTATAATTTTCCGTCAGACTCTGCAGGGTCATGGTGGACAAAGATGATAATGACACAGGAAAGAAGAGAGCTAGAGGTATGTAAAGAGAACAGATTAACACTGTGAGGCTGATTGCAGCCAAATATACATTAGTCAAATGCATGTTTCTAGTGATTTCGATGAACACCATGGGTGTGCTTAACATAACATGCAGTAACACTAATTAAATCTGACTTCCGCTTTAGCCAATTGAGCAATCGGTCACATCGGGGAGACACTCTCCCACCTTCTCCTTGGAGTATGGAATGCCAGGACTGCCATAATGAATTAATTAAATACACCATTAAATAATTAATTAAATGTGGCAATAATTAATTAAAATTGGAATTAATTAATTAAATAAATAGTTATGACACATGTAATTAATTATTGACACATATATTTATTTATTTCATTTTGGCAGTCCTGGCGCCTGGCTCTCATCATGAATTAATTTTATCTGTCAGCCTCACCCATCAAACTCAGGGGGCGGGGTTAACGCTGATCGAGTCAAAACCATTGCTTTGGCCTGGTGGCCATTGTTTTTAGCACACAACAACCAGCATGTGGAAACCATTGGAAACTAACAGAACTGAACTTTGAAAAATCCTGTTTGTGTGTCACCAAATACAGTTTTAATATTTTTTTAGAATGTAGTGGTTTAATCTTCATATGTCTGGTCGGTTTGTCAAGATACAGCCTCTTTGCAAAAGTGCTTCCATGATTTCGAAGATGTCTGCCCAGTCTCACGGCAAAGCTGGGATAGACCCGCTCGCCTCGCAAGCAATCGAGCTGTTATTACCACCGACAAAGCGCAGGCCCCGGTGCACAGCTGTAATAACCCCCGCTGACACGGACTTCTTTTACTGTTGTTACACCCATCCCTTAACCCGAGGATCACCACAACATAACCTAACAGACCTACACCTTAGTTCACAGATTCACTTTGTCTAAGGTGTATTTCTGGGATTTCACACAACTCAGGGTTCAAATCATGAATACATAATGGGCTTGGATTTACAACATTATGAATGAAATGTGCTCTATTTGGAAGCAGCCAGCCCCTCCCCTTTCGACGGGTTGTGTGTGAGACTTTAAATAATCAAACTGTAAATTATGAATTTTAAATTGTTATTGATCCCTTTACCCCTAGTCCTAAAGTGTATATTTATTTTCTTACTCTTCTTATATATTTTTTTTGTTTACTTAAGGTCGTCTCGTCTCTCTCTATACTGAACTGTATGTAACGGAGATGACAATAAAGTTTACTTTGACTTCAGCAGCAGCAGGCACACCGAGGGCTCTCGCGCTCACTTCTCGGTATAGAGTTTTGAAAAAACATCGGTGCAAATTATAAGTCTGTATCATGATGTCTGGTGTTTTCGTGTTTGTTGGTTTGTTTTTATTTTGTTTTATTTTGCGAGTTGATTATTAGATGCTGCTCCAGCCAGCCAGAGAATCCCCCGCCGCCCCGCCCTCTCCTCCCTGTGCTGCAAGCAGCAGGCGCACCTCGCAAACGGAGGGCGCCCTTACTCCCAGCAAATGGGCGATAGAAAACCGATCGGTGCCTATGACATCCCCAATATGCGCTGGCTGATGGCAGCATGATTACGAGCATTTTTTTTTTTTTTTTATTTTTTTTTTGCCGATGCCCGTGATGCCGCCCCCCACCACGATGCCGGCCGTGTCGCCCGTATCAAAACCCGCCACTGATTGGAGTGGTGATGAGGCGGAGTTCAGGATTATCCAGCTAGAGAGCTGGGCTGAAGAGGTGACAACGGCCCTCGGCACAAGGTTGGAGGAGGCGGAAAAGTCTTCAGCAAAAGAAAACTGATCTGAAATAAAGGTCATGGAGAAACAATATCTGTTTATTCAGACTGTCAGAAGGGGAAGAAACAAAGCCTGTACCACAATTAATGGATATCTTCTTTAAGACTCACCTGCAAATACCGGAGGATATTGACCTAAAAATTCAACACACACTCTGCTCTCTGGCAAGTAAACCCTTACCAGGGCCCCTCCGAGACCTGTCATCATCAACTTTCAGGAATACTCAACAAAAACTATGCTCTTGAAAGAAGTATGGAAAACGAAAATCAAAATGAGTGCAAGTTTCATTTATTTTGACCCTGAAATATAAAAAACCCCGCAAAGAATACACAGCCATAAAGAAACTGCTCAAAGATAAAGATATATATATATATATATATATATATATATATATATATATATATATATATATATATATATATAAAATATGTTTCAAATTCCATTAACAAACATTTAGGAGAAACATTTAGGAAAGGACAGCAAAAGCCAAGCTGTGAAGTCAGTTATTTAACGCTTTACCTTATTTCTGTTGCGTTTTCGGGGCCACTGTTCCATTTGTACATATTTATACTATCATGAACAATGCTGAATACTCTAAAAATAACTTTCCTAAATGTTAATGGCTTGGGTAATCCACTCAAAAGGAAAAGAGTTCTGGAGAAAATTGAAAAAGGATGGCTCACACGTGACTTTTTCACAAGAGACACATTTATCAAAATACGAACAAGCCAAATTTAAATACTCCAGATATTACAGTTCTTTCTACAGCTCCTGTAGCAATAGCAGACAAACAGGAGTAGCAACTCCTATTTCAAATCTACTAAACTTTTATCTCCTTGATGAGTTTGGTGATAAGGAGGGCAGATATTTAACTGTTAAAGAGAGGATCAATAACGTAACCATGACCACATTTGCTAATGTTTATATCCCCCCAGAATGTGATAGAAAATACTTCAAGTCATTTTTTGATGCTCAAATTACAGTGAGTACTATTCTGAATTTCACCCTGGATATGAAGAATTATAAGAGACAAAAAAAAAACAAAAAACAGAAGGACCTTAATATCTGAATATTTGATGAAACAAACTGGTATGTTCGATGTTTGGGGAGCACTCCATCCAAAAAATAGCAACTTTACCAGCTACTCACTTTTACACCAAGTTCATTCCAGACTTGATTTTTTTTTTTTTTGACGAATGCTGTTGATCGACAGAGTGTGCAATTGGTATTTCAGATATAGCAGACCATAATATGATTTCAACTGTTCAATTGTCAAGTTTTGCAAAATCAACAAAATGGAGATTAAACATAAGATTCTCGATAAAAAGACCACAATAAAGGAGTTAAACAATGAAATAAGTGATTGCATAGGAGACAACATCAACGGTTGGGTTAAGTCAATTATGGTATGGGACACAGAGCAGTGATGAGGGGTAGACTGATCTTGAGGACTGCTTACCTAAAGGGCAAAATATGATAATTTTGAAAAAGACCTGACAAATTTGTAAATTAAACTACAACAAAACAGCTAAGGTCAACTAAAAACAAAATAAAAGTATTAGTGCAAGAAGAACTGGAAAAGAGATTAAGATTCTGCAAGCATGAATAAGGCCCAAAAGCATGCTGTCCTTGAGATCATGGACACCCCGCCCCCATGTTAATTTGACGAATAACGCTGTAGAAATTCCTACAATTTTTAATGCTTACTACAAAATGTTGTACTTATGTGCGGCACCAATAGCAGAAAATGTTATTATTCAATATTTATCTTCTTTAGACCTTCCTTCTTTAGGATTAGTACAGAAGCCTTAAGGGTGTCATGGCGGGGAACTAGTGTATTTATGATGCGGACAGGGAAGGAGACGAAACTGAGTGTAAACAAAAAGCGAGCCGTTTATTATGGCTAATTAGGATGAATACAAAAAATAAAGCAAAAGGCAAACAGGGACGAAAACTAAACTAAAACCTAAACTGGGAAAAACTAGACTGTGATGACTATGAAAAAGAAATGAACACAATTCAGAACAGGAGCATGTGGGAAACTATGAGAATGAAACATGAGCATGACCTGAACGGAATCATGAATCACCTGAAACTTGACATGAAATGAAGGGAGGAAAACATACAGCCTGACAGCACCTACATCCAGTCGTACACGGGTGTTTTTTGAAAACTTAGATTTGCCTTCTTTTTCTTTTTTTTAAATCCCATCCACACGTGTAGGTTTGAAAAAATATCTCCATCCACATGTAAACACTAAAAATGAAATGTTGGCAAATCAGAAGTCTAGCCTGGGAGGGAAAGACTAAACAGGGTTTTCTATCCTCACAAAACTTTAAGTATTTCCGAAAAGTGTTTCTTTTTCTGAAAAGGCAGAGAATTGTGTTACTTTTCATCATTTCAAATATTAATAACCAAAGACAGTATTTTGGTTGGTGTAGACTCACACCTTAGAAATGAACAAATGGTAAATGGCCTGTATTTGTATAGAGCTTTACTTAATCCTTATTATCACCTGCTTTGGGCACAGCTGCTTAAAGTTGTGGCGCCCAGATTACTTACGGCTACTTCCGTGCAACTGATATAAAATGCGGTAAGATGAACACAGCTTCAACCGTCTGTTTGTTGAAAAATAGTAACGGACCGCACCGCATTTTCTTACTAGTAATGGTAACAGCATTGTAACGATAAAGAGAGTAATTAGTTAGATTACTCGTTACTGAAAAAAGTAACGCCGTTATTCCTATCACTGGTTCAGTGATCAAAAACGCTGTTTACGTGTGGACGAAAGGTGCAAATGCATAGAAAAATCTGCGTGTTTAAAAAATTTTGTTCATACGGTTAATTATTAGAGTTGCCAACCGTCCCGTAAAAAACAGAATCGTCTGGTATTCAGAGAAAATATTACGCGTTTCGTACTGAGGTGAAAAGGAACACAGTTTGTCCCGGACTTCAGCTACAATGAAAAAGACACAAAGCTGAAGCTGCACAGCTGCCTCTTCTTCTCTCATTCTCTCCTCTCCTGTTTCTACTTCAATCACGAACAGTGTTGGGAAGGTTACTTTTAAAATGTATTCCACTACAGAATACTGAATACATGCCCCAAAATGTATTCTGTAACGTATTCCGTTACGTTACTCGATGAGAGTAACGTATTCTGAATACTTTGGAATACTTAATATATTATCATGCTGTTTACAACTACGTGAATGTACTATTGCTGTGATTTATTACTGTTACTGAAGGTACGTAGTACGAAACGTAGTAAAGGGACCTCTGGCTAATACGGTGGGTTCCGTGTCGGGCTGGTAGCCGAAAATAGCTTTACTTTGTTGTCTGGGTCAACTTTGCTTGCGGGAGACAGAGAGAGGCGTTGAAAGGCTGCTCCAAGGGAACTTATTTTTTCCGGAGGAAAACACGAACACGGTGTACAGTTGAGTCTTAATAGCTTACTTACAAATGGGCTCGTCAGGCACTCTTCTTGGCTGCAGTGGTTATTATTATATTTACATACTTCCAGCTCCCGTTTTTGCTCCGTGACAGCTCGGACTTTTCCTTTCTCTCCCTCCCTCGCTCACAGACACATAACGGGTATGGCAGTCCATTCTCGCTGCAGCACGGACTACACTGCCCATCAGGCTACATGCTTTAGAGCTATGCCTGTAGCATTCTGCCTTTAGCTTAGCACAACAACAACAACAAAAAGCGCTCTCTCACCCAGGAAACACGCAGAGAGAGCGTCACCCGTAACCATGGCAACCGTAACGCTGCCGCCTGGAACAACAGAACGTAGCTGTCAAACAAACCCAAACAATCCTGACCCGCGACAATATGAAACAGGAAAGTACCGCCGTGTAATCCATTTATTTCAACAAAGTAACTGTATTCTGAATACCACCTTTTTAAACGGTAACTGTAACGGAATACAGTTACTCATATTTTGTATTCTGAATACGTAACGGCGGTACATGTATTCCGTTACTCCCCAACACTGATCACGAAACTGATCAATGATCAGCTGATCGGCTTCTCTCTTGTTTATTTATCGCCCACTTTGCGCCAGAAAGAAACCAGCGGATGTCGCATTAAACAACAGCAGCACGTTTAAGCTTGATCAGCTGTTGTTAGAATTTATTTAATATTAATTTCTAGTATCAGCTGATGTTTGCTGGAGCCACAGCTGTAAAGCTGCTGGTCATGATATCAGTTTGGTTATCTGGTGAGAAGGAAACATGAAGATGAAACCAGGAGATGTCCTTACTGAATCATCAGAGCTGAACAGGTGATGGAGAAACAGGTTTACCTTTTAGGTGACATGAATGAGTTGAAGGGAAGTTATGAACTGTTTCTGAGAGACAAATAACACCAGGATCCTTTTCTACGTAGCTGACAGCTGGTAACTGTGCAGGGGCGGGTCTAGCAAAGTTTTGCCAGGGGGCCAGGTAGGGCATTAACAGGGAAAGGGGGGGACAAGGAAATACTTTTCTTTATTATTCTCATTTAAAATGTCTTGCTTTTAAAAAAATAATTATCTGAGTCTTACAACAAACAATTGATAGATTGATACATATATACCATCAGAACAGTGTACATCACTGTCACAACAGTGTTTGTTTTCATTCAAAGGCTTTATGATTTTTCCTATAATGGTGGGCGGTCTCTAGTCAAAATGCCGGGACGATTTTTGTCCCAGTCCAGCTCTGTATGCAGCTCATCTGCAGTCTGGTGTTACCTACATCTTCCTATTCAGAAGGCAGAATTTCCAAGTTCTGAGTACAATCAAAAGCACCACGACTGCAGTTTTTGTGTTGGATGTAAAAAGCAGGCTAGAATCATGGCGGCGGTCAACGACGGTCCAGGCGTCGGATTTCTCTTGTGGAAATGTGCACATTATTTTTTCCTTTCTGTTGGTAGGTGGCACAGTGCACTTGTGGCAAGTAAGCAAGCTAGAAGACTGGCAATCTTGCTGGGTATCCAGTTACGGAAGCAACACATTAACAAGAGAATTCTGAGTAAAACCAAAGTTACTTTCCCTACTAACTAGTTACTTTGAAAGTAACGAGTAACTTGAAGTAACTGAGTTACTTTTTTAGAGAAGTAACTAGTAATGTAACTAAGTTACTAATTTAAAGTAACTTACCCAACACTGCTCATGAATCATGATTCACAAGCCCAACTGACTCACTGACTCATCCCTGTTGCTGTTAGCAGCAATATATCCAGCTTATAATTAAAATTGTGGAGAAAAACACAACATCCAGTATCTTAACAAAAACATTTCTGCTCTGAACTGGAAGAAAAAACCCTGAGTAGAAGCTCACATCAAGACAATGGCTGTGTCCGAATTCAGGGGAAGGATGCTCATAAGGACACTACCTACCTACGTCACAAGGTAGTGTCCTTAGACGGACGGGTAGTCAGGAAGTGAGCGGCTTGGACAGCCCCCTTTTTTTCTCCATAGAAACTTTATTGAACAAAAGACCTCCGCCTCACTGACAGTGGAGTCTACACCTGCACAGTCTACAACAAGAATGGACACATGCTGCTACAGAGAATAGTGATTCTCAGTGTCAGAGGTGAGTGAACAAGTCACAGGTCTCAGTGAGTATTTGCTAAATAATGCAATCAGACTAATAAATCATGTGGGTGTTCAAATTCATGGGCTGCATCCTCCTGAGGCCGCATTTGTAGGCCGATTACGTCACAGCGACGCGCCGAAGGCTGTCCAAATTCGTAGACTCCTCCGAATGCAGCCGACAAATGCGTCCTCCTTTTCCCCGAATTTGAAGGATGGGTCGGGTGTGTCCTTCGTGGCCCACCATATCCCAGAATTCAGAGCGCGGCCCAGCCAAACTCCAGTTTCCGGCAATGGTGGCCGCTACTAAGTTTTAAAATTACTCTTATTACTCTTTCTCGGTCACAAAATAAACTTTTAACACATTTTCAGGTGAGAATGTAGCTGTGTAAACTTCAAATATCTGCTCGGTTTATCAAGGTATCGCATATTTGCAAAAGTGGTTCGACGTTTTCGGAGACGTCTGTTACCCACCAGCTCGATAGCTAATCGAGAGCTCGAGGGTCACTGAAGCCGCCGAGAACGGCACAACTCCCGGCACATCATTTTCAGATCACCGCGGACTTTCGCTACTCAGGTTAAACGTAATATGTAAGTCACTTAGACAACCTAAAAAGTATATTGTTTGGCTTTTTTCAGTGTTTTATTTGTTCGTGAGTAAATCGGTTTGGCTGAGATTAAAATTATTAGATTAGATTAGATAAAATAAAACTTTATTAATCGCCCGGGTGGTTTTAACACAGCTGAATAAACGTCAAACAGAAAACTGATTAAACAGAAGTGTGAGATGGTCGAGAATTTACGCCAGTGTCCTGTTATATTTTAGATAGCAAGGAGCAGACGGCCTAGTTTATTAAACTCCACCGAGACAGCGGTGACGCTAATCTGAAGGCTAGACCGTCCAATTCCACGGCTGTTTACTTCCGGCCTACCCGACCTTCTGAGGACCCGGCCCACGTAGACCGCTAAGGCCGGGTCCTCAGAAGGAGGATGCAGCCCATGAATTTGGACACGACCACTCACCCCCTCCCTCCTGGCTCACAGCTTCTTCTTCTTCTTGGTTGGCAACCAATGTTAAGGCGCATTACCGCCCCCTGGCTCACAGCTCAGTGGACATTTAGATGAGAAAACATATATTTGACACATTTAAGGAAAATACTAATAAAATAAAAATAAACAAAATAAATGTTCCCTTTAGACATTTTTTTGCTCTTTTTTGCTATATAAAATAGTTGTTTTCTTTTAGAATCACTCATCTTAGCAGTAGGATATACATGAAAAGAGAAACAAATTAAGTTTGATTGAAAATGTACATTTTTTGCATTCTCTGGTCAACTGACTCAGTGAATCAAATGACTCAAAAAACCCGATTCACTTTGGTGAGTGACTCATTAAAACTCGATTCAGTAAAAAGAATCAAATTTACCATCACTAAACTAAAACCAAGTAAATTTATCATAGAAACACAAGACTAAAACATTAAACACAGAGAGACGTAGACATGACAACACAAGCTTGACAATAGGGCTTTGGAACGTGATGTCACGGGGGTGGGCGTGGAAAGGATTTTGGCCTGATCCGCCATTTTTGGGGTCTAAGCGCAAGCGGCGGGCGAAGGAGGGTAAAGCACAACCATGGTTCGTACTTGCTGTGTGATCGGCTGCAATGTTCGATCTTACAATTGGCACGGGATTAAGCTTGGGTTGTCTTTTTATGCTTTCCCAACCTGGAAGCAATTTGAAGGAGCTCAGGTATCGGATGTTTCCAAACGAAGGCGTCGAGCCTGGATAGCAGCCGTGAGATGAGCTGATATCAAGTTCTGTTCCATCTCCCGGTATCACTTGGTGTGCTCCAGACATTTTCATTCCGGTAAGTGCTAAATATGTTCATATCACACTTTATAGCTGAATAATATTATCGTTGGTGGTCTCGGAAGTTATAGAAAATGCGATCAAACATCGAATGGAGTGACTTTGCAGACATATGTGCTATGTGAAGATTCGCTAATTCTTTTGCACAACTGTAGGGAAGCCTGCCTATGAAATGGATCAAACAAATCCAGACTGGGTACCAACGCTACACATGGGGCACTCCAAAATCCGAACATCACATGCAGACCGTCACAGGAGGCGAACACAACCGGAACAAAAGAAAGCACTAGTAGGAGGTAAACAACAACCGCACCCCCCACCACAATCTCTTATTTTAAAAGTTGATCTTAGTGTCCGTCAATCAACACATACATTTTTGAGTATTCATACGGCCTTAATGTATAAACCACTTAAAAATTTCCTTGTGTATTTGCACTCTTTGTATTGGACAGGCTTTCACAATGGAGCAGCAAAGTGTGAAGAGATGGACACCACAGAAGAGCAACATCATAACAACCCTGTGATTTTGTCTGAGGGCCAGATTTGTGACGGACACGTAGAAGCAGAGGTAACAGGTGCAGATGCAGAAAACGCTGATCTCAGAGAGAGACAGACAGAAGATCAAAGACCGACAACTGATTGTGTGCGCTGTGTACAGAGCAGAGCAGAAATAAACCGGCTGCTGGAGGAGAACAGAAAGCTTAAATCACAGTTGGACAAGACAGAGCTGAATGAAAACTTTTTACAGGGTGACACGGAAAAAGTGAATTATTACACTGGTCTTACTTGTTTTGCTATTTTTATGTCTGTGCTAGACAATGTAAAAGCTTTCCTACCAGCATCAAAGAAACTGTCGCATTTCCAAATGCTTTTACTCACACTTATGCGACTTAGACTTGATCTTCCTGTCCAGCATCTTAGTTATCTATTCAATGTCTCCGACAAAACTCTTTCTTCTGTCTTTGCTGATACAATTGACGTTTTGTATGCCCGCTTAGGAATACTTGTACACTGGCCAGAGAGGCACTGTTTGCAAGCAACAATGCCTCCACAATTTATGGAAACTTTTGGAAATCGGGTAGCCATCATTGTTGACTGTTTTGAAATTCGTACAGAACGACCATCTAATTTAAAGGCTCGTGCTCAAACGTACTCGCATGACAAGGGTACACACACCATGAAATACCTGGTCGGGATTACTCCCCAAGGTGCAATTTCATTCATTTCTAAGGGGTGGGGGGGGGGCGTGCATCAGATAAACACGTCACAGAGCAATGTGGCATACTTAACAAGCTGTTACCAGGGGATGTAGTTTTGGCTGACAGAGGCTTTGACATCAGAGATGTGGTGGGAATGATGTGTGCGGAGGTTAAGATCCCAGCATTTACAAGGGGCTTCTGTCAACTAGATGCCAAGGACATTGAAAATACACGAGCCATTGCACACCTAAGAATCCATGTCGAGCGAGTAAGTGGCAGTTTGGGCAATAAGTTCAAAATGCTACATACCACCATGCCAATCCGTTCTCTTCTTCCATGTGAGGGTGAAGACGTTACCTTTCTTGATAAAATTGTGCGTGTGTGTTGTGTTTTGGTTAACATGTGCCCCAGTGTGGTAGTGAAGCCAGACACACATGAGACTTGTTCTTGTTAATTAATGATTGTGAAAACTGAGTATGTCTCTGAAGAAATACTACTAGGAAAACCTTTTTTTTTTTTTTTTATGTGTAATTGTATGAACACACTGACATTACATTATGTAACCATTTCTGTATCTATATACTATAATTGACTGTTTATTATAGCTTTATACTCTGTGTTTCACTAAAATAACATTATAATAAAAGCCAGGTAATGACAAAGATCTGCATTTGACGCTTTATTTTACACTTTGACAATTGTTACATGGTAAGTGCTGCAGTGTTGAAATCAAGTTATACATATTTCAATGCACTTCTGACATAAAAACTACACACCAGAAAGAAAAACTCTGTGACCACTCAGGGCTGCATTTCGCATAGAGAAATGTTTTCCTACTAGTTGAGGAAGGCACACCTTCTGAAAGAACTCCTGAGCTTTCTTTAAACGCGATTCCCAGAAGTGCACATCTGGGAAGATGCGTACAACTGCCATGTCTTTTTGTGTCCAAACCACGAGGTCGCAGTGCTTTGCGTTGGACACAAACACCTGTGTTTGCACTTGAGAGTAAAAGTGGTGTGTCTTCTTCAAGTTAAGTCCATTTGCTGTCAACTCGAGGCAGAAGTCTTTGTCATGTGCATCCAATGCTTGCTGAATGCTGTCAGATCTGTACTTAAATGGACATTTAATTTCCAGGCACCCCTTCCCACAACATTCACTCGTGGTTAGACCGTCAGGAGATGCACCTACTTCAGGAAAAGCCGTGTTAACAAGAAAACCACACATACGGACCTGTAGGTTTTTGCGACACGCTGACATTTTCTGGGTGTAGGCGTGGCGAGCGTCCAGTTCATGCTCCAGTCCCCAAGTTGTTTGCACAGTATAGACAGAGGTCACAGGATAGCAAACACGATTAACCACAGTAATGGCGGGTTTTTCTACAGTGGTGGCACACACAGCGTGCGTCATTGAAGCCGTGATTCTCCCAGCACACCAAACATACCATTCTGGGCTCTTGTGTTGCAGTCTTGTGCGTACCTCGATAGCTTCTGCCTGTTCTTCAGTAACTTTTGCTGCGTTTTCGTACTTTACACAGTGCAGTTGTAGCTCAGTAAGGCCAAGGGACTCTGCTCCTGTGTTTTGCAAACACGCCAGAGACAGTGGTAATGTGGATGACTTGACAGTGTGTGATGTATAGTATTTCTCCAATCCAGACAAACACACTCCTTTACTGTGTTTTTGAAGTGTGTCTAACACTGGTGACAACTCCTCAAACGTAGAAGAAGGAATCTTTCTTTTTGAAGGACGGCTTCTTCTGCCTTTCACCACAGACGGTCCGTTTATATTTTCATCAAGAGTCTTTTTTTGTGCTGCTGAAGATGTAAAGTCAATGTTATGGCCAGCCGCAGGCAGTATCTTGGTTGTGTTCCCCGGCAAAACCCAGTAGGCTGATTCATCTGTGACAGTCTTTGTGCCACGGATCCTCACTGTTGCCTCCACTTTAAACAGCAGTGCAGCGACATGGGTGCAGGTCTCTGCAACTCCGGCCATACAGGTGCAGTGTGCGGCTTCGACCTTCCCCGTGGTGCTTACAATTACCCATGGCCGTAATTCATTCAATCTTTGGGAGTGCAGTACCTGGAACATACAAGGACAAGGTTGATGTAAAGACAATAAATGAAATGAAATGAGACAGGGGGGACACAAATTGGCGTTTGATAATCAGGTAATAATTTGCCTGATTATCAATGTGTTTGCTTGCATCTACTTTACAATTATGGGCACATAATAGGATAACGACATTTTAGCAGTTCAATGATACATGTATAACATTAATTATGGCAGGGGGTGGACAATGCACTCCAGCCGACTTACCTTGGTATGAATCACGACGTACTCGCAGTTTGGCGGCTTGAAAATAGCCAAATCCTGCACCCAGCCGTTTGTAAATTGTATGTGCGCCTCCAGTGACTTGTAATTACGAAACTGGTTCGCTGTGTAGGCGCTTACTCCACAAACAAGATAGGTGAAGATATCGGGGTAGGACAGTGGCGGTAAGTCATCTGGGTCTTTACTCCACTGCCGTATTTCATATGGGTCCAGATTTGCGATGCACTCTATTTTTTTCAAGTACCGCTGCTTCGCCTCTGGACGCAATCATTCTCTATACCGTCCGTTTTCTTTGGAGCTGCTTTTAAGCATGATTCTTGTCATCATCGTTCCAGCACAGTGTCTCTTTTTATTCGTAGACCCCGAAAATGCCGCCGCGCTCCCACAATGCATTGCGGCGTGACGTCAACTCCAAAGCCCTATAAAAAAAAAAAGCAGACATAAAACACATGACAGACTTACGGAAGAGGATTAGGACCACTGAAAAAAAAAAAAAAAGTGGGCACGTCTTTTTTTTTCTTTTTTTTCCAGAATTCTGAGAAAAAAGTCAGAATTCTGACTTTAATCTCAGAATTCTGGAAAAGAAGACAAAAAAGGTAATATAAAAAGTAAAAAAAACAAAACAAAAAACTATTAAATCTACTTTACTTTGTATTTTTAAAAAAAGAGGCTAATACTGTTTTACTGTTACAATGCCCGCGGCTAGTAGGCAGGCAGCAGGTGAAGCAAGGGAAATCCGTATTTTTCAGCAGAGGTGAATGTGAAGCTGCCATCACTTCATACAAAAATGTCCTAAGTGAGGCGGTGTCAAGTCTTTTAGCAGACTGATCAAGGATTGCTGTTAGAACACTTCTGATTGTCCTTATTTGCCTCTCCCAAATTCCTCCCATATGGCTTGATGATGGGGGATTCATTACAAACTCACAGCCATATTCCTTCAACTGCTCATGATCCAAGTTCTTCATTGAGTCCATGAACTCTCTTTTTGCACCCACAAAGTTGGTACCTTGATCACATCTCAACTGCCTTACATTCCCATGTATTGCAATGAATACGCGCAATGCATTGATGAAAGCATCTGAACTAAGGTCATCAAGCATTTCGATATGTACTGCTCTGCAACACATACAAGTGAAGAGAAGACCATACTTCTTCAGTTCCTTTCTTACATCCCTCCCATAGAATGGTCCAAAGCAATCCATGCCACAATATGTGAATGGTGGGGTCATTTCCATTCTGTCCTCTGGCAAATCTGCCATTTTTGGATCTTGTGTGTTCCTTCTATACTTTCTACATGTGACGCACTTTAAGATATGTGAGGCAACTGCACTGCTGCATCCAATCACCCATATCCCATTAGATCGCAATTCATTTACAGTCATACCTCTTCCTTGATGCTGTACTTTCTCATGATAATGCTTGATCAATAAAGAAGACACGTGACTTGTTTTTGGCAGAATAGCAGGATGTTGAGAGTGGACTGCAAGCTGACCCATCACTCTGTGAGCAGCTTTCTTCGCACCTGCCCATCCCTGAGTGGACAAGTATGCATGGCACTGAATTTAAATCAATCACACAGTCATTTATGAGACAACCAAATGAGACTCAATAAGCACAAGAAAGACATTTTGAATAGCAGATGATTGTTACAGTCTGCTTTGAAGTTGTGTGGGAAATCTGACTTCACCTTTTTCACAGTATTGCTGTAAATGCATTCCTTCACTCCACTCAAGCACAAGACAAACAAATGCCTGAAGCTTTCTTGTAAGGGTAATGCTGGTTCATGTTCAGGTCCATCCCCAGGTGAGAATTGAACTTGTTACTATGATAATATGGCAATGCCAGATTGGTCCGCTTGTTTGATCTATGTTGTTATTGTTTAGTTATTTATTTTATTTTAAGTAATTACGAATTGGACAGACATTTAGACAGAAATGGATAAAGAGAAACAGAGGGGAAGGGGAAGAGAAGAGAAGACACTGAGAAAATATGTTGGCTCACCTGTTAAAAGACGAAAAAAGAAAACAAACAACGAGAACAACACAGTACAGAGATCATAGCAACAACCTAGATATGCGTAAGCAACAGTAAATACTAAACCGACAGTGCAAAATATGCTTTAAGGTAGCAGCCAAGGAAAATAAAGTTTGTGTCTGTGAGCACCCGTGTGAACACCTGTGTGCGTGAGCACACTTGAGTTCAAAAGGTTCATCCATGTGTTACCCACTCCTGCATAAGTACACCTCACTCTAGGTTCGGGGTGGAGCTGGACATGAGTGTGAATAATCATAACACACAGAAATTTCAGTTAACTGTGACTTTAGTTTTCAAACAGTAACAGCTTAGTTAGAAAAATAACAACCAGGTCCTTTACAAAATCAAATAAGATGCGTTGCCCTTTAAAGGTACTTTGTTAGTTTGCAACCTTATATTTCAGTTTGTTCCTCAAAGTTTTATAGAGTAAAAGTAACATCTGCAACCCACAAAGAAAAAACATGAGTGCAAAATGTAATTACTCTCAGTGCGATCGTTGAACATAGAAGTTAGGTAGCTTACCGAGACACGTGGATCACCAGTAACTTAGCTGCCACCTCTGCTGATTGCGTCAGCTCTGCCTATCATTCACCTCACTATTGAGATGGTAGTGAAAAACTTCTGAACACTTTTTCCCAACTTTTATGAAGCTTTGCTTTCGTAACCAAGGAAGTTTCTGCTGCTAATCAAGACAGCGTCAGCGTTTTCTTTTTCCTTCAAATGGCTGGTGACAACACGCTATCTTAATACACAACTTACAGTAAAACTTAAAAATAAAAGCTCCTGCTAGGCACAGCAGGAAGTGTGGAACCAAAACATTTTTCACATTATCACTTCTTGTGACAATAAAATATAGTAATTTCTCTATAACTAAACAAATTACTTACAAAGCGTATGTTATCTTTACATAATCTTCAATTTGTGTGATCTGAAACATGTAAGTGTGACAAACGTGCAACAAAAATAAATGAGGCAATACTTTTTTACAGTGCTGTGTACACTGACTGGTTTTTGGAGGACTGCAGGAGCAGATTTGCCCACGGTGAAAATGCTTAGGTATGTAACTATGGTAGAGACACAACCGCAGGACCATGAAACAAGTAAAGCAGCGAAGTGAAGAACAATCACCAGGATTTAACAACATTGTCCTTGGAAAATGTAGCCACTTGTTTAACCCTGCTGATGTGTTTGTGTGAGTGGCTGAAGCACCTGGACTACCTCAGGTCCGTGAGCAGCTCTGTAGTCTTCTGGACAGTGAGCTCACACTCTGCTGCCACCTAGTGTCCATGTGTCCTCACTGCAGCTCAGCTCTCCTGATGCTGTTTGTCAGTCGTCCTCATTAGAAACCTTCAATCCAGCCATGGTGTGACTGAAAAAGTGTTCTGTGTTCACAGTAACAGCCCACTCTCCCCACTCTGACATGTTAAATAATATTTAATAATCTGAATGGAAGTTTCTCCTGCTCTGATTGGAAATTCTGAGCACAGACGGGGGTCTGTGAGGTTCGTGTGCACAAATCAAACTGACTCCACTTTTCATTCAAAATCTTTATTAAAAAGCTGCTCACAGACACACGAAACCAAATGCTTAATACAGTTGTTGATTGGTCGGCCAGCTCTCCTGACCTGAACCCCTCACAAAATTTGTTATTATGAAGATGAGAAACAGCTCAGACACCATCACCTTCCTCAAAGATGTCCAATGGAAGAATTGAAAAGCAGAACTCATGAGCACATAGGTTTCATGTGAAGATGAAACAGACCGTAAAGTGAGCCGGTCCATGGAGCAGCACACACACAGAGTCATCATCACAGATAGATAAACAAATGTACTGAATGCACTGTGACTAAAATCCAGTGAGGTTGCATTTCCTGTTACACTAATGTGTTTGATTTCATAGCCTGTGTAGTTTGTGCATTGTGTTTAGTTCCCCTATGACTCATTAGTTTCATCCTGTTCACCTGTGTCTCATTTTCCTCTCAATTCTTTGTCAGGCTGAACTGTTTGGTACTGATTCTGTTGTTGCTGCTGTAGTTTGGATTTTTGATCATCAGTTTTCAAACCTTTGTTGTGGATTTCCTGCTGCATAAATACAAGTCAGTTTCTATTCATCACGTTTCAGTCCGCTGTCCCTTGGGACCACTTCCTATTTAATCATGACAGCATAATTTCCTTCGCTGCAGTTTGTTAAAAGTCAAAAGCTGATCTTGTCTGAAGCTCTGATGGTTCCTGACAGTCTGCAGCACTGGTCTGAGGAACAACATGCTCTGCATTGTCATCATTATGAGGTTATAATGTTAGAGAAACATCTGGGTCCTGTTCCAGACAGCAGGTCAAAAACCTCTAAGCTGAGTTTCCATCTCACAGTCACCTCCTCCTGACCAATCATTTCTTTGGAAAATGGCATCAGAATTCCTGGACAATCGCTCAGACCTCAGTGAGATAACCCGGGCCTAAAGTTTGTATCTGATGAGCATCAGTAACAGATCCTGAGAGGTTATTTTGTAAACTGCTGAATTCTTGTATCAGACTAAACACAGAGCTCATATTTTCATTGTGAAGTGTCCACTCAGTCTCAGCCTGGTGTGAATGTTTGAATGGATCTTTACTGTCAGACTGGTGAACAGGCTTCCTCTCACACTGTACTCTGTGCTTCATCTCATTCTGCAGACAGGTGGAACATGTTCCAGGTAGAACATCTCACTGAGGCTTATTAGTTAGCTGTTAGTAAAGGAAGAACAAACATCTTCAAGCTCGTGTTCTCAGACCATCACACTGCAAAAACTCAAAATCTTACCAAGAATATTTGTCTTATTTCTAGTCAAAATTATCTCATTACACTTAAAATAAGACAGAATCAGCTAAAGGGCAACATTTCAGTAAGCTAAAGGAACTTGTTTCAAGACAGTAAATCTTAAAACTAGACAATTTTCACTTGTTCCTTTGGCAGATTTTTTTTTTTACTTAATACAAGATATTTTAGCTTGAAATAAGTGAAAAAAAATCTGCCAATGGAACAAGTGAAAATTGTCTAGTTTTAAGATTTACTGTCTTAGTAGCTTGGTACTGCTGATATTTAAAATTCAATTCTTTTATGCATTTTTTTTAACAGATAATAAATGACCCACAGACAGTTCGATCATGGTTACAGCTTGAAGATATGCGTAGCTTATTTGTGAGTTTAAAAATGTGTAGGTAGGATGGAGAATTGTTGTAGAGACACTGACACTGCCTTGGATGCAATAAAGGCCTGAGTGTGTCATGAATTTAGGAGTAGATTTCTAGGAGGAACTGTGAAAGTAAGACAAAGAGAAGTTACTGTTGAGTGGAAATTCCCCAGGGAAGACCTGGATGAAGTTCGGCCCTTTTGAAAAATAGTTCCTTCGCCTGAAACGTCTTGCTTGCCTCAGTGCGACGCCTCGGGGATCCAGCTCCTTCAACACCAAGCGCGCATCCTCTTTCCTCACGCGTAGTCCATGTTCCCTGCATTTAGTGTACATCCATCGGTATCCATGAAGCTGCCCAGAGTACTGCAATTGGTTGTCAATAAAATCAACCAAGACGGCCAGGTCAGAGTACGCTTTGTGATGAGTGTGTCCCCTTGTGCTAAGAACTCTCTTCAGATGTCTTTCGCTTATATGAAAACTGTCTACTGCAAAGCACAATTTTAATGTCTTTATAGTTTAGTCCAAGCTCAAAGTAAAATTCTATGAATCGCTCAAATGGGTGTGTGTCCTCCATCACTGTGGTTGTTTCTAAGGTTTCAGTGCTGATTTGGAGGTGTATGGTACGGACTTTTGCGAGATCCCGCAAAAGTCCGTCTTAATTTTTTTTTCTCCCATGTCCCCTGCGGGGCTCCGTACCCTTTAACCATTTCTCTCAAAAAAGCTTTTTCATCTTCAAAAACCATGCAAATAGGTTTTCTAACACCTGGAAAACACACAGACACACACAGACACACACAAAAAAGTGCTTTAGTACACTAAACTATAGCAGCGATCATGTCCTTATCAGGTACCTCATTTTCTTATTCTTGTTCATATAATGTTTATATTTTACTGGTTTTTTTCCCTGTTTGTTAAATACTCGTTATTTCTTTTTTTAGACTCTGAAATAAGCGTGCTCAACTCTTCTCTTTTTGATTCTCTCTATCGAATTGGTAGGTTTGCTTCATTCTTGTTCCCCGTCTTAAAAACTAATTGTACAAGAAAAAACAAAACATTAACCCTCTTTTTAACTTATCAAACTTTTTTTTTTAGACATCTCGGATTTGGACAACTTTGTTTTTTTCGAGCTCACCGAGTTCTTCTCCACCAGTGCTCCAGCGAGCCACAGGCAAGAACATCCGTCTCTCGACCCGTGAGAGGCAACATCTGCTCTCTACGCTAGATCGACCAGCTTCTTCTTCTTCTGGCCACAGTTCCCTCCTGAGAGCTTCGGGGGGGAAAAAATAAAAATAAAAAAAAAATATCCCTCTGTCCGAAGTTGTTTTGAAAGCAAAAGGGATCACACAAACATGTCTGCGAGAGGGTCAACTTTGAATCTGTAACGAACCTTGTTCACAATTACATTGATAACGGTGAAGGAGGGTCTACACTTGAGGCCCCTCAGCACAGTATCGTCCGTAATAAAGCAGGCTTTTCCCTAGAAAATTCATTATTCCCCCCAAAAATTCCGGGTTGTTTACGACAAGCGTAGATTGCTGCCAGGAGGTCTTACTTTATCCTTTGGTTATTGATTATTCTTGTTTGTTTTTAAAAATGTTTCAGCCTGCTTTAATCGAGTTCAATCCCAGACTTAATGTGCCATTTTCCTGTATGGTTATCGGGCCAAGTGGCTCAGGAAAGGCCTTTTTTGTGAAATATGTATTGGAAAACTGTATACATGTTTTGAACAAGCTTTTGTGCTTTGGCTTCAGAGCAGGTTTGCATGTTTGATAGTTTAAAATAAATGTTTGAGCTCCACTTCTTTCAAGATTTTAACCAACTCAAACTGAAGGTAAGAACAGCAGATCTATTATTAGTTTTTATGAATGTTCTGACATCAGATCATAGCTGGGTGGGGGAACCTAATCAACTAAGTTTAGAGCCGTGTGCAGCCTGAGCTTCAGGGTCACAGGGACACGCTTTGATTCTGACATGACCATCTGCCACTGGAAAACACCATGTGACAAAATAAGGTCCCTTTATGGGAACAAACTGATTGCAGCATTTTGTCTTTAGAGCGATCATTCAACAAGATCAAGAGCTCATTGCATGGTTTTGCTGCAGTCTTGATGGTTTTCCTGTAATGTTTGAAGTTCTAGTAAACCCATCATGACTGATCTGGAAAAGCAGGTTACCATGCAAAACACTGCAGAATGCATAGCCCCAAGATAGTCCACAATATTCTGCCCTAGCTAGACTTGTGATGGGAGACAGACTGAATATTGAAATGAGGCACTGACAAGGCCCTAGAGCAGAGTCAGACATAACCATGAGTGTGAGAAGGACAGCACTAACCTTCAAAATAAGATGTGAAGTAGCTACAATAGAAAAAAAATAAGTAGAAACAAAAGCAAAAAATATAGATACAGAAATATTAAGAGGAGATTTTATTCTTCAGCAGAGCATTAAGAATATTCAACAGGAACTAAAGCATTGAATCTACAGACCTGAAAATCTGCCCACCACTCCCTCCAGGCTCTCAGATTTTGACCCACTAATTAAAGAAGTGAAGAGAAACAAAAACCACTCAGTTTTCATGTACACACAGTGAAAAAGCAGCAGAAATCATTTATTAATACATTTTTTTATTAATTGATTCTGAACCCTGCATGTTTTCCCTCTTTTTTCTTTTTTTTATCCTTTAGTGGCTTTTTGGACTTTCCCTCCTTTGTTCCTTTTCCCTTTTGGACCCACCTGAGCCTTGTTATCCTCAGTGTGAGTCAAAAACATTAGTTTATGAGAGCAAGGATAAAGACTTGTGGATGTTTTGCATCTATGTTGTAACTTGCTGTGTGTCTACACCAGGTAACCAGTGTTTCCCCTCTCAGCATCCTCCTCTTCTTTGTTCATTTCTTTCAGATTTCCTTTCTGTTTAGTTTTGTTGGTTTTTTTCCAAGGGGAGTTTCTCATGTGGCTTTCTGTGATTTTTACTTCCCTCTTTTGCAGGGAGGCCCTTGTTATTGTCTTGGTTGGGTTCACCTGTGCATTGTTATCCCGCCTCCTGGAGCCGGTGTATTTAGTGTGGCTTCTCTCTTTCTCTCAGTAGGTTGTTGTGCCTGCTGTGTCTTGCTGTTGCTTTTGGTCTTTTAGTCAGTATATAAGTTGGTGTTCTGCAGTGTCTACATGGAGGTTTTAATTTCTAAAGGCTTACTCCCTCCCCATCTGCAAGCTGACAGCTGGCTTTCTCCCAAAAGAAATAAAGAATCGATCCGCCTGTCCATAATTAGCAGGGGCATAAAGACTCTCACAGCTTCCTAAAATTTGTCTTTAAAGCGGATGCATCAAACATTGCTAACTTGGCATCTGTGCTCCATGCAGCGCCACGAGCTCTGGTGCTTTTCTCTCAAATACAAGCATTTCAAAGCCAGTGCAATGGTAGACCCTTTCCTCTACTTTGAGGGCCGGTGTCCTGAAAGTTTTACGTGTCCCTGCTGCAACACACCTGAATTTAAAATTTAGTAGCTCATAAGCCAGATTCTAGACCTTGACTGCATATTGAGGTGGCAGTTGAGCATGTGGCAAATCTAAGGAGTGTCAGAAGACCTCAACTCGCTGGTGTCACTGGTTCCTAATCACCCTACATGCGACCTGGATCACAGATGATGCACACCTCCCAGTGACACTGCGGCTCTTGTTCATTTACTATTTTAAGAACTACCATCTGCATAACTAACAAAGGCAGGGGAAGGACTAACAGAGACTAAAAATGTATCTAAAGTCAGTTCTTGTATTTCATTATTTGTGGTCTTGCCTCTACCAATGAAGACACTTTTTGCCCAATAAAGGGTAGAGCTACCTCAATTTTAAACTGTTTTTATCGCTCACTCTGAACAATCAGCTCACGCAGAGTTGGCACACATCTGTCTCACTTTGAGATTTCCCCTTTTTCAGATTTAACACAACTTCACAGGGAATGCAGGGTAGACCCCAACATTACAGTTTGTGTGAAAGGGTGTAACTATTGCAGTTGTTGGGGCTGTCTAGCACAGACCCACCACTGGAACGAGACAACTCTACCACACAGCAAAGCAAGACCCAAGTAGGCAAAGTTCTTTGTATTGCTTTATATTGTAACACCGTTCATAAAATGGGGTGTGACCATCGCAAAACCTCATTTGAAAACAGCTGTCAAAAGCATTGCTTCAGATGTTGTCACGTCCTCACTCGGGAACTTGACTCATTCGAACACACCAGAACACCAAGAGGGCTCGGGGCTAAGCATAATTTCACGTAGACCCTTAAGACTTCCTCCAGGTCGACGGCTGACCAAGTTTAAAAAGCTGAGGAAAAACGGTCAAAAAGAGACAGACAGGTAAAACTGTCACATGTACAGGACGCAAGTCTAAGCAAGATATTTTCGAAGAAACAAGCAACAATGTCTTTACTTCACGAGCAATCAAGCGAATGCACCTTGAGCGAATTGGATCTGTTTACAGCACCACTGACTCAGTTTTCAATCGAGGACAAATGTTATTGAGAAATGTTACCAGTAACAGCGTTCACTGATCAGGGAACTCTTTCTTTTATGTGCCTGGAAACGGGTTGCATTACCTGGATTTAAATGACACACTGCTGAGTTTAAGGTTGAAAATAACAAACCCAGACAGTACTGATATTGATGCGGACGCTAATGTTGGAATTATAAATTTCCCTTTAAACACCATTTTCTCACAATGTGACATCACATTGGGCGACAGACTGATTTCACAAGCCAGCTCAACTCACCCCTATAGGGCTATAATCGAGACCTATTTAAATTACTCAGAGGAAAGTCTGAAAACTCAATTTAGCGCAGGGTTGTTTTACAAAGATACTGCAGGCACCCATGACTCCCATGTTGTCAATAACTGCCCTAACAGAGGATTAGTCCGGAGAGCCGTCTATAGCGAGAGTTCCATGTGATGGGCCCGTTACACTCTGACTTTTTTTTTTTTTTTCCCCCCCCCTGTGAAAGATTACTGCTCAATAATGTGGATTTGAGGGTTAAGCTCACAAGAGCCAGCGACGCTTTCAGCCTCATGGCGCCTCAAAATGTGAATTACCATCTCAATATTCTGGGAGCCTCGTTATTCGTAAGGAAAGTCATGGTGTCCCCCGCTGTGCGTGTAGGCCACGCGTCCACTCTCATGCAAGCCAATGCATTGTATCCCATCTCCCTGATTAATGTAAAAACATTTTCAAAACCCGAGAATTCGCAGATATCACATCATGAGAATCTGTTTCTGGGTTCACTGCCCCGCTATCTAGTCATAGGCATGGTTAACCATGAGGCTTTTACAGGTCGATATGATTTGCGCCCTTTCAATTTCCAGCATAACAATTTAGAGTTTTTGGCTTTGTGTCATGTGAGTAAGCAAATACCAGCCAAAGCGTTTCAACCCAATTTTGCTGAGAATAACTCCGTAAGAGTTTACAGCCTGTACGCTGCTACCGGGAGAAACGTGAAAGATCTCTCCTTGTGCATTGACAGACAGGAGTTTGAACAAGGATATACTCTGTGTTCAATATGAATCCTTCAGATGACAGCCAGGCCGTGTCACCGATAATAAATGGCAACTTGAGACTTGAAATGCGCTTCAGAGTCCTGCTGCCTCACACAACCACACTGATCGTTTATGCATGTTATGATTCCATTCTCGAGATCAATTCCAAAAGACAAGTTTTGGTTGATTATTACTGAGAGGCTTCACCCTTTTTATTGAAGCATGAACAATCATCAGTTGGAGAGTATCATGAGGCTGCTAGTCGGTGACAGTTCCTTTTTTTTCTTTCTTTTTTTTTTCTTTTTTTTTTTTTTTTTGAGTATATACAGACGAAGTATTAACATTACTCAAACCCTCGTTTACAAAGGCTGCGATCATACTCGTTACAGTAAAATACTATAATTTTACATCCAAGTAACCTTTCAAATGGAATTATTTAAAGCCCACAGGCGTTTGATCATTTAGACCAGCTTTTTGTTGAATTTCTCTAGCCAAGGCTTCTGCTTGCTGGTCATTAAAATCGGGGTGCAGAAGGTGGGCAAGACTTATGGCAAAACATAACTTATTCGCTGGGTTATGGACTACGTGTTAAAAAATGCCTTTTGTTTTTCACAATTTCATTGTTGAGTATCTGACTAAGATGTCTCTTACCGCTACCGGAAGGGGGTCTAATGATCTGAGCTATGAGCTCAAGCGAACCATCACACACGAGCGTCCAATTTGACTGTACCGCTCTCAAGAATAAATTTTCAAATCACGATTGTCCCGTAAAATGACAGAAACAGGATGTGGTGAATGACCGGCGCAACTCTGGTCTGGATTACCCCCTTTGTTGAAAGGAATGATCATGATCATTGTTTGCGTTAGCAGAGAGAATGTTTGGGGAAAAGCCGGAAGATTGTTGCTGATTAGACTCATTGAAATGGCTTAACAACTGTAGGGGTCTGCTGTGGTTGAGCGGCTTGTTAGCAGAAACAATGTCTGGGGAAGAGCTGAGCGAATGCTGGCTATGAGAATCATTGAAACGATTTTCATTTAACCTGTTTATTTGGCTTAATAACTCTGGCGGTATTTGAACCTGATCCTGTATTTGCGCCAAGGCTTCTAAAGCGCGATTAACCCTCTGGAGTCCAGGGTATAATTGGCCGTTCTTGACTACTTTTGATTTTACCTCTATATTTCACCTTTAAAATGGTTTTTCTTGCCTTGTTTGGTATCATTATTTTCAGCACAACCTCAAATATCTGAAATTTGAGTTATTTTTTTTCATTTTGGTATACTATATTAGCACAGTTGATCTAAATTCAGACAAAAAATTCAAAATCCGAGTAGAAAAGTTATATTTTTTACTGTAAAACCCACAAACCTGTTTAATGAATCATTTTCATAACTTGAAATGCAAATAGAAATTGTACATTTCTAAAAATTATGAACAAGTTTTGCAAACAACAAAGTTATATGGCACTATTTACCTAAAAATGCAGCCAAGGCCTCAGGCGTTTTTTATATAACCATTTAAATCTATTTACAGAACAATCAGGTGTGTTGGATCAAATAAGAAGGCACACAAATTATTTGTGCCAGTCCAAAAAATGTAGTTTGTGTTCAGTATAAGACAGAGGAGAACACCACAGGCCTAAACCCTGCAGGTCTGACAGCAGGAGGTGCATCAATCCTGTTTTCCATGAGGGAACAGCGTTTTCACAGGAATCCACCTTTGATGGCATTTTTGGAGAAAATATGAAATTCAGCAGTATAACTGACACACAGCACAAAACATTAACTACATAACAAACTAACATCAGTAATGTCTCACATATGAAAACTATGTGATTACCTTGCAGAAACACATTTTGGCTCAACATCATCACACTCATATTTTTATGGTGTCTGTACTGTGTGAAAATCCAGACCACTTCTGGATGATTTGCTGCTTGAAAAATAACATCATCCAGTACAATGAGATGACTTTGGTGTGAGGGGAAACAAGCTCTCATCTTCAAAATATTCAGGGACACCTTCAATGAATTTAATGCTTTCATTTTTCTCTTGCAGCCCACACAACATTGTCAGCAAGCTTGTTCAAAACATGTACACAGGGGTTTTTGTCTGGTTTTTTTTGTGAAATCTGCATTGGAAAAGTTTTTCCCGAGCCACTAGGCCCGACAACCATACAGGAAAACGGGACTTGAAGTCTGTGATCAAACTCGATTAAAGCAGTCTGAAACATTTTTTAAAAAACAAACAAAAAAACAACAAAAAAAATAAAAATAATCACTAACCAAAGGGCAAAGTCAGACCTCCTGGCAGCAATCTACGCTTGTCGTAAACAACCCAGAATTTTTGGGGGGAATAATGAATTTTGTAGGGAAAAGCCTGCTTTATTATGAACGATACTGTGCGGAGAGGCCTCAAGTATAGACCCTGGTTCACAGTTATAAATGTAATTGTCAACAAAGATATTTACAGATTCAAAGTTGACCTTCTCGCAGACATCATGTGTTTGTGTGATCCCTTTTGCACAAAAATCACCTCAAGGCACTTTATATTGTACAGTAGATACAGAGAAAAGTCCAACAATCATGATCCCCCCCGATGAGCAAGCACTTTGGCAACAGTGGGAAGGGAAAACTCCCTTTTAACAGGAAGAAACCTCCAGCAAAACCAGGCTCAGGGAGGGGCGGGGCCGTCTGCTGCGACCGGTTGGGGTGAGAGAAGGAAGACAGAATAAAGACATGCTGTGGAAGAGACAGAAATTATTAACAGATTCAATGCAGTTAATTCAGCCAGCTGTGCCAGAGAAACCGAGGGCACCCCATCCCCAAAGTGGCCCGAGCAAACCCCAGGCTCCAGGCCCTGACAAGCAGCCACCAGGAGTGAGCTGGTGCGCACCTGGACGCCCATCCCCGGACACAAAGAACCACCAACGCACAGATGTGTGAGGGTGTCTGCCACTGGCAGGGGAAGTGGTGTGGGGGGGGAGGGAGGCCCCACATTCCAGACCCCACTCCTCCTCCTAGCCCCCCCACCCCAACAGGTAACAGAACGGGGAGAAGACCTCCCTCCGCCCGCGCATATGTAGTGTTGATGCATGTGTGTTCTAAGGTGCATTTAAAACCCAGGAGGGCATGGAGCTACCTGTCAGAGCAGCAGGTAAGCGCATAACCCTTACTGTCTACGTGTATTTAAAATCGAGAGGTGGGCAACGACGCAAGGGGTGAGGTTCCCTGCCTGGTGCCCCTCAGGAGACAGAAGCTGTCACTTGGTGTTCACTCGCTTTGTGGTAGAGTATCACTTCCTGTTCCTGCTCAAACACAGTGGTGTTTCTGAGTAGCTTTTCTGCTTAGCAATTTAATTTAAATCTTTTGACACATCCCTTTTTCATAGTATAATCTTAACGTGCTTGATCTGAATCACCCTTTCTGTGTACTCACTACCTAATTTATAGCCAAAGAATTCACTCACTGTCTCTTTACTGTTTCGCTAGCTTAGCTTAGCTTAGCTCGTAGCCGACTCGTTAGCACCATGGCTACTTCACCTGTCCCTCCTGCACTTTCCTGCTCATTGCGTCAGATGTTTAGTTACTCCTCGGCCTCCTTTAGCAGTAATGATACCTGTAACAAATGTAGCATATTTGCAGCTCTGGAGGCCAGGATTACTGAATTGGAGACTCGGCTTCGCACCCTTCATTCACCCGTAGCTAGCCAGGCCCCTGTAGCTGGTGCAGCCGAAGATAGCGTAGGCCCCGCTAGCTGTTTCCCAGCAGACCCCAAGCAGCTGGGGAAAGAGGGCGGCTGGGTGACGGTGAGGAGGAAGCATAGTCCTAGACAGAAGCCCCAGGTACACCACCAACCTGTTCATGTGTCTAACCATTTTTCCCCACTCGGCGACACACCCGCCAGGGGTCAAACTCGGGTAATTGGTGATTCTGTTCTCAGACATGTGAAGCTAGAGACACCGGCAACCATAGTCAATTGTCTTCCAGGGGCCAGAGCAGGCGACATTGAAGGAAATTTAAAACTGCTGGCTAAGGGTAAACTTGAATACAGTAAGATCATAATTCACGTCGGCAGTAATGACACCCGGTTACGCCAATCGGAGGTCACTAAAATCAATGTTGAATCGGTGTGTAACTTTGCCAAAACAATGTGGGACTCTGTAGTTTTCTCTGGTCCGCTCCCCAATCAGACCAGGAGTGACATGTTTAGCCGCATGTTCTCCTTAAATTGCTGGCTGTCTGAGTGGTGTCCCAGAAACGATGTGGGCTTCATAGATAATTGGCAAACCTTCTGGAGGAAACCTGGTCTTGTTAGGAGAGACGGCATCCATCCTACTGTGGATGGAGCAGCTCTCATTTCTAGAAATATGGACAAATTTATTAAACCCCCCAAAATATGACTATCCAGAGTTGGGACCAGGAAGCAGAGTTGCAGTCTTACACGACTCTCTGCAGCTTCTCTCCTCCTGCTACCCCCCCCCCAAAAACTCATCTCCATTGAGACTGTGTCAGCTCCCAAACAGACAAAAAAACAAACAAAAAACCAGCAATAAACAACTTAAACATAAAAAATCACAAAGAAAGAACAATACAGTATCCACATCTGAACCAAAGAGTAAAACAGTGAAATGTGAATTATTAAATATTAGGTCTCTCTCCTCCAAGTCTCTGTTAGTACATGACTTAATAATTGATCAACAAATCGATTTACTCTGCCTTACAGAAACCTGGTTGCAGCAGGATGAGTATGTTAGTTTAAATGAATCAACACCCCGAGTCATTCTAACTACCAGAAATCTCGAAGCACAGGCCGAGGGGGCGGTGTGGCAGCAATTTTTCACCAGCCTATTAATTAACGAAAGACCAAGACAGACTTTTAATTCATTTGAAAGCCTGATGCTTAGCCTCGTCCACCCCAGCTGTAAAACTCAGAAACCAGTCTTACTTGTTATCATATATCGTCCACCTGGGCCTTACACAGAGTTTCTCTCTGATTTCTCAGACTTTTTATCTGATTTAGTGCTCAGCTCAGGTAAAATAATTATTGTGGGTGATTTTAACATCCATGTAGATGCTAAAAATGACAGCCTCAACATCGCATTTAATCTGTTATTAGACTCAATTGGCTTCTTTCAAAATGTAAAAGAACCCACCCACCACTTTAATCACACTCTAGATCTTGTTTTAACATATGGCATAGAAACTGGACATTTAACAGTGTTTCCTGAAAACCTGTCTGATCATTTCCTGATAACATTTACAATAATTGATTACACAGCAGTGGAGAGTAGACTTTATCAAAGTAGATGTCTTTCTGAAAGTGCTGTAACTAAGTTTAAGAATATAATCCACCCACTGTTATCATCTTCAATGCCCTGTACCAACATAGAGCAGAGCAGCTATCTGAACGCTACTCCAACAGAGGTCTATTATCTTGTTAATAATTTTACCTCCTCAGTACGTACGACTCTGGATACTGTAGCTCCTGTGAAAACTAAGGTCTCAAATCCGAAGTACCTGACTCCGTGGTATAATTCTCAAACGCGTAGCCTAAAGCAGATAACCCGTAAGCTGGAGAGGAAATGGCGTGTCACAAATTTAGAGGATCATCATTTAGCCTTGAGAAATAGTTTGCTGCTCTATAAGAAAGCCCTCCGCAAAGCCAGAACATCTTACTATTCGTCACTGATTGAAGAAAATAAGAACAACCCCAGGTTTCTCTTCAGCACTGTAGCCAGGCTGACAAAAAGTCAGAGCACTGTTGAGCCAACAATCCCTTTAACGTTAACTAGTAATGACTTCATGTACTTCTTCACAAATAAAATTTTTATCATTAGAGAAAAAATTACCAATAATCATCCCTCAGATGTAATATTATCTACAGCTACTTTTAGTACCATCGATGTTAAGTTAGACTCTTTTTCTCCAATTGATCTTTCTGAGTTAACTTCAATAATTACTTCCTCCAAACCATCAACGTGTCTTTTAGACCCCATTCCTACAAAATTGCTCAAAGAAGTCCTGCCATTAATTAATTCTTCAATCTTAAATATGATCAACCTATCTCTAATAATCGGCTATGTACCACAGGCCTTCAAGCTGGCTGTGTAGTAAACCTTTACTTAAAAAGCATCTCTAGACCCAGCTGTCTTAGCTAATTATAGGCCAATCTCCAACCTTCCTTTCATATCAAAAATCCTTGAAAGAGTAGGTGTCAAACAGCTAACAGATCATCTGCAGAGGAATGGCTTATTTGAAGAGTTTCAGTCAGGTTTCAGAGCTCATCACAGCACAGAAACAGCTTTAGTGAAGGTTACAAATGATCTTCTTATGGCCTCTGACAGTGGACTCATCTCTGTGCTTGTCCTGCTAGACCTCAGTGCTGCGTTCGATACTGTTGACCATAATATCCTATTAGAGCGATTAGAACATGCTGTAGGTATTACAGGTACTGCACTGCAGTGGTTTGTATCATATCTATCTAATAGACTCCAATTTGTACATGTAAATGGAGAGTCCTCTTCACACACTAAGGTCAATTATGGCGCTCCACAGGGTTCAGTGCTAGGACCAATTCTATTTACATTATACATGCTTCCCTTAGGCAGCATCATTAGAAGACATAGCATAAATTTTCACTGCTATGCAGATGACACGCAGCTCTATCTATCCATGAAGCCAGGTAACACACACCAATTAGTTAAACTGCAGGAATGTCTTAAAGACATAAAGACCTGGATGGCCGCTAACTTTCTGCTTCTTAATTCAGATCAAACTGAGGTTATTGTACTCGGCCCTGAAAATCTTAGAAATATGGTATCTAAGCAGATTCTTACTCTGGATGGCATTACCTTGGCCTCCAGTAATGCTGTGAGGAACCTTGAGTCATTTTTGACCAGGACATGTCCTTCAACGCACATATTAAACAAATATGTAAGACTGCTTTCTTCCATTTGCGCAACATCTCTAAAATTAGAAATATCCTGTCTCAGAGTGACGCTGAAAAACTAGTTCATGCATTTATTACTTCCAGGCTGGACTACTGTAATTCTTTATTATCAGGATGTCCTAAAACTCGCTGAAAAGCCTTCAGCTGATCCAAAATGCTGCAGAAGAGTGCTGACAGGGACTAGAAAGAGAGAGCACATTTCTCTTGTTTTGGCTTCCCTTCATTGGCTTCCTGTTAAATCCAGAATTGAATTCAAAATCCTGCTCCTCACATACAAGGTCTTAAATAATCAGGCTCTATCTTATCTTAATGACCTTGTAGTACCATATCACCCTATTAGAGCACTTCGCTCTCGCTCTGCAGGCCTACTTGTTGTTCCTAGAGTATTTAAAAGTAGAATGGGAGGCAGAGCCTTCAGTTTTCAGGCCCCTCTTCTGTGGAACCAGCTTCCAGTTTGGATTCGGGAGACAGACACTATCTCTACTTTCAAGATTAGGCTTAAAACTTTCCTTTTTGCTAAAGCATATAGTTAGGGCTGGACCAGGTGACCCTGAATCCTCCCTTAGTTATGCTGCAATAGACGTGGCTGCCGGGATTCCCATGATGCATTGAGTTTTTCCTTTCCAGTCACCTTTCTCACTCACTATGTGTTAATAGACCTCTCTGCATCGAATCATATCTGTTATTAATCTCTGTCTCTCTTCCACAGCATGTCTTTCATCCTGTTTTCCTTCTTTCACCCCAACCGGTCGCAGCAGATGGCCGCCTCCTGAGCCTGGTTCTGCCGGAGGTTTCTTCCTGTTAAAGGGAGTTTTTCCTTCCCACTCTCGCCAAAGTGCTTGCTCATAGGGGTCATATGATTGTTGGGTTTTTCTCTGTATTTATTATTGTGCTATCTACTGTACAATATAAAGCGCCTTGAGGCGACTTTTGTTGTGATTTGGCGCTATATAAATAAAATTGAATTGAATAGAAGCTGGAGGATGTTTGGTCATTTATTTTGACAAGCTGTTGGGGAATTGTATAATAATTTTAACCAGTTTATGAAGGAGGTTCCAAAACCAAATTTGTGTGAAGTTGCAAATAGAAATTTCCAGTTAACGCTGTCAAATGCTTTTTCTGCATCTAAAGAAAATATTGTAGTTTCAAGGTTTTTACTGTATGAGTAGTCTATCAAATTAAGTAATCTACGTGTATTTGTTGATGAGTGCCTACCTTTTATGAAACCAGTTTTGTCACGCTGAATTAAGAGGGGGGGTTATCTTTAATCTTTTTGAGAGAGCTTTGCAGATTATTTTAAGGTCTATAGTTATAAGGGATATTGGACGATAGCTTGAGGGATATACAGGGTCTTTGCCTGGTTTTAGCAGGAGACTAATGTTGGCAGAATTCACATGGAAGTCTGCCCTTTTCTTTGATTTCCAACAACGTTCTGTAAAAATCTGGTGCTAGAATCATCCAGAATTCCTTATAGAATTCTGCAGGAAAGCAGTCTGGACCTGGAGCCTTATTATTGGGCATGCTTATCAGGGCTTCCTGGAGTTCACCTGGTGTCAGTGGTGAATGCAGTGCCATTGCTTGAGTGTCTAATAATTTGAGGAGTTATGTTGTCCAAAAACTGATCAATTTTGTTTTTAGATGAGTTTATTTGTGGTGAATACAATATTTATAGAGATCCCTGAAAATGTTATTTATATCTGGTCATTTATTGTGTTCCCAGATGAATCTTGAACAGCACATATAGTAGTTTTCTTTATTTTTAGCCGGTTTGCTAGAAATTGACCGGATTTATTACTATGTTCATAATTTTGTAAGCGCAGTCTTTGTACTAAGAATTTTTTTTTTTTTTTTTTTTAAATCAATTATCTCATTTAATTCTAATTTTGTTTTGCATATTTTGTTGATCTTGGTCGCACGCGTAGGCTTCTTCTAGGGATTTGATGTTTGTTTTTTGTTTTTTTTTCTAATTCCTGAATATTTTTGTTTTCTTCTTTCTTTTATGTGATGAGAAAGAAATTATTTTACCTCTCATCACAGCTTTCCCTGCTTCCCATAGAACAGATGCTGATGTTCCGGGAGTGTCATAGTCTGAATATATAGTCCATTCTTTTTTAAAAAATATTTAAAGTCTTCATCTTTAAAATGGTAAATGGTAAATGGCCTGTATTTATATAGCGCCTTAATAGTCCCTAAGGACCCCAAAGCGCTTTACATATCCAGTCATCCACCCATTCACACACACATTCACACACACACACATCTTTAAGCAGTGATGTATTAAGTCTCCAGTTTTTACTTGGCGTAGTGCTATTCTTGTGCATTAGTGCTAAAGATACAGGAGCATGATCGCTGACAGCTATAGGGTGAATCTCAGTGTCTGAAATGTCCCTCAGCAGTGAGCTGCTGACCAAAAAATAATCCAGACGAGAGTAGGAGTGATGGACATGTGAGAAAAAAGTATATTCCTTACTGGTGGGGTGAAGGGAGTGCCATGCATCGCAAAGGCCATAGTCACTCATATACTGTTTGATTATATTTGTGGATTGCCAATTACGCTGAGTTCCTGCTGTATTGAGCCTATCCATTTCTTCATTTGGTCCAAGGTTGAGGTCGCCTCCAAGAACAAGTGTGCCATCTAAGTGTTCAGAGAGTGCACTGAAAAAACTGTGAAAGAATGAGGGATCATCAACATTTGGACCATATACACTTACAATACATAGCATTTTATCAAGTATAGATAGTTTAATGATTAAGAATCTGCCTTCTGGATCTATAACTGTATCGAGTACTGTGAAATTAATATTTTTATGTATTAGAATTGCTACTCCCCTTTGTCTAGAATTATAACAGGCTGCAAACACATTAGGAAACTCAGGTGTTTTAAGTTCATTCGAACCTCTAAGAGGTCTGTGGGTCTCTTGTAAAAGGACAACATCTGCCTGTAGCTTTTTGAGTTGGTTAAATATTTTTAAATTTCCATGTAACGAATCTTAGTGCACCCATAGATGTCTGTGTATAACTATGTGTACGCTGTGTAAGTCGCTTAGACAGGTGGAGAGAATACATCACTTGTTCATAAAGAGAGGGAGAGAGAGGAAAAATGTGTGGCGAGATGCTCCCCGAGTCTGACTATGTGTGTGCATATTTACTAATATGAGTACGCTTGACTTAAGTGTGTGTATCCTATATGTCTGTGTGCGCTGTCTGACTGACATAAATGTGCTGCCGTTGAGCGCATGACTGTGCGTGATCGTGCTGTGCGTATGTGTCGAAATAAAGGATGTTGTTTGTGGATGAGTCTGGAAGCAGGTGATCGAAGCAGTGAAGGAAAAAACAAAAGAAGAAGAAAACAAGGACAAGGGTGAGCAGCATATAAACAAGAGGGGGAGAAACAACACCCTCCACACCCCCGGAAACATTCCAATTAAACCACTGACGGAGAGTGACGGTGTTCATTGTGCTATGAAATCACACTTAAGATCTGATTTGATACTGGTAAGTTAAACAGATGTTAATGCAAGTTAGTGTGAGTGGATGGGGAAAGGGTGTAGCGGATTCTTATCTGATGTGAAGTTAATACAGCCACGGAGCGATGGCGGGGTCGCGGTAAAGCTGTCCATCCACGTGGAGCCGGTCCACGGAGATGACAGCGCGGGAGCCCTTCTGGATGAATCCTCATCGGATTGGGAAGAGGACCCGCCGTCGTTCCAGGATCTCTTTTGGGAACTGGTTGTTTACACTGAAGTCAGTTCCTTTTAATTTCCTGCTGCGACTTTTCACCTGTTCCTTTTGTTTGAAGTGGCCGAATTTGGCCACAATAGGACGTGGTCTCCCGGTCGCAGCCCAGATGGGGCCAATGCGATGCACTCTATTGAAGGCGATATTCTTCACCATGTCCTCCTGCAGCTTCAGGTGGGTTTTGATGAAGCTTTTTACCATGGTCTCCGCGTCCTCTCCAGCGGCTTCTGGAATACCAGAAAATACAACATTATCACGCATGCTACGAGCTTGTAGATCAATAACGGTCTCTTTTATTTTTTTTATTTTCTCTATTTACCTGGGTAACATTGTCAGTGAGACATTTCACCGACTCCCTTAGCGTGGCATTTTTAGCAGCAAGCATTTCCACCTGCTGCTGGCTCAACTCAAGGGATTGTCACAAGGATTTGCATCGAAACGGGACAATCGTTTGTCGATTGACTCCAGGATGTCGGCAATATCTTTGCCGGCTGGCAATGTTGTGCCGGGGGAATCTGCCGGCCGAAGTCTTTTCGATGACGGCCTCTCAGATTTGGCCGGGGAAGCTGCACTCTGGGCCTTCTTCATCACGAGATCCTGGAAGCACTGATCAATGTAATCTTGGAGAGCCTCTAAACTCTCTCCGTTTTGTTCTCCAGGGTGTTGGAGATGATTTAGACAAATGTTGTTAGTTATAAGACAATTGATAAGTGTATTTGGTAATACTGGAGCTTAAAGGAATTTGTTCAATTCTAAGCTACCATTCGCTTTAATTTCCGCCAAAATCTCCGGCGTCTGACGTCAGTTACAACATGAGTCGCTTACCTTGTCCATCACTTACCGCACTCCTCACAGTGTGGCAAATCTAAGGATTCTCAAACTATTTTAAATTTTTTGGTAGTTTAACAGTCACCTATTTAGAATGCTGGTATTAATGAGATGTAATAAACCCGAGGTATTGTTTATTGTCTGCTGGATACTAGTTAGAACCCGTGCTGCTTCTTGATGTTGGTTGACTTGAGCTGCTATTTCTTGCAAGTTCCCTTGTACTACTTGTTGATGTTGGCTGAGTTTAGCATCAATCAAAGATAGTATATCGTGTTTTAAAGCATAATGGCTCTGTTCAAAAGTAGAGGGGTTTGCTGCATTTAAGTATGCGTCATATGCCTGTGATATTTGCGAGTCTGTTATGCATCCTTCTTCACAACCGATGTCTGAATCACTGTTGTTGTTTCTGAGACATTCTGGCGTGGTGGGTATGTCATTTATATTGAAATCTGATAGACTGTACTCAAAAACATCGCTGAAATCACTAGGCAGACACTCACTCGCAGGTATGTGTGGTCCGGTGATGAAGAATGGTTCCGAGTCTCCGCTGTTGCACAAAGGTTGTGGTTTTTCTTGTTGTTGTTTTCTGTTCTGGGAGTTCAATATCGTGTAAATATTCCAAAAACCATCAAGGGGTCTTCATGGGGCCCATAGTGTTAAGGGGTTGTGTGATCGCTGTGGAGATAGACGGGTGTTGGAAACATACACACGCACACACATACATATACATACCTAACGTAAGGCTTGGTCTTATTGCTCCCGCTTCTGCAGGTTTTTCTGGACAACTTATTGACCCTGTGCCCGGGGGATAAGCACAGTTAATACAAGGTTTAAACAAAACACCCATATATTTAAAACATGTGTTACACTGTATTTACCTTGTGTTTTTTAGAGGTGTAGTTTGCCCAATATAGCTTTGTGATCCTGTAGAAAGAAAGAGAAATATACATTTTAAATGTTGCTATGTGAGAAACAGGCAAAATTGCTTCTAAAACAATGAGGCATAAACTGTTTTGTGTGAGCTGATGACTGTTTTTAAAAAAGAAGAAACACAAACCTTGTGTAAGTGGAACGTGGGGTGTCCCGTTGTGTCGAGCTCCTAAAAATCAGGCTTTTGTTTAGAAAAGAAAACAGTTTGAATATCCTATGACATACTGGGTATAAATTTAAGAATCCATTAGTAGTCTTGTTTTACTTACCATATATGATGTCCATGTTAAAAAGAACGCTGTTAGCTTTGCGATGCTGATGAACGCAGTGTTATGCTCTCAAGGGCCGATGTAAAGTAGTGAGGAAAAATACAGGGTGTCTGTTGTGGAAAAGAGGAAATTGCTTTACTGCTACAATACATTAGATAGCATATTAATCAGCATTAATATTATCTCGTATAGCTTTAAGCTGGCTAGGTGACCATTAATACACGGACACCATAGTAATCATTTAACACACTGACACCATATTAATCCTTATTACAGGTGCAGCATAATCACTCTCAGTATTATTATGTCTTTATACACACATTGCAGTCCTGTGCTCATAAAGAGTTGAAGCTTTCCCAGGTAATTAAAGGTCTCAAGCTTCATTCAGCGTGACTGTCTGGGTGACACATTGGTTAAGAAGCCGGGAGCTTAAGAAATATTGCACACACGCTTACAAAACACACATATATCACATATAACTTAGAACTAGGTTTAAGCATAGGCCTGAATGTACTGAGCAAACATGTTGCACTGGAGCTTTCTTGACAACAGGTGACGAGTGGAGAGGACCAGCCCCTGGAGACTGCAGAGGCCTGAGCCCATTGCCTTTTTTGGAAGAAGATGCCAAAAAGAGGAACCTCTATGTTGCACTTTATGCTTAAAATACATGAATGTTCTGTACATGCAAATTATGTGCTTGTAAACGCTAGAAGGGGCGTTATAATACCCTGATGCTATAAAAGCAGTCTGAAGTATAATTTTGGGGAAGACCCTTGCTGACGTGTGCAGTAACTGTCTTCCCGCGCGTGTACTCCAATAAAAAGATCATTCTGACCCAAAACTTCTGGACTGTCTTGCCTTTCTATTCTCCACCAATATCTGAACCCTTAACACTGATTAGGGTGTTTTTATATAGGTGGGGCTTGTTTCAGTTGACCTCTGAGATGTAAAGATAAAAAAGGGTAGGATGTAAAGAAAGGTGGAAAACTAGAAAGTGTAATGGAAAGATAAGAGCAAAAAAAAGTATAGGTGTATTACTACTCATATTGCACAGGTCCGCTTGGAACTGATTAAGACGTCCCGGGAAAAACACACGATTTCTCTGAAAGCGCAGGCCGACTGCTCTGTGTAAGGTGTAAGCATCTTCCCCTGACAGGAAGTCTCGAGCTGTTTGCATGTTAATCTTTGAACCGGTTTCATCTTGCACGCTTTTAACCAATTTTTTGCACGCCACCAAAACTACCAGGATGGGATGAGATGAGTTATAATAAGCTTGTTTCAATAAAAGTTGCTCAGCCATGTGTAATCTTTGAAGTTATGTTTAACTATGCTTTTAATTTCAGGATAAACCTGCTTACTTATTTCAAGTAATGAAAAAATATTTTATGTGATTGTAATGAAAACAATACATTTGAGGTAAAACAAATTATAACATTGATTTTGTAAAACTTTTCCAGCATGTTTTATTTGATGCAAGCAAAGCAAAATATTTATTCATCTAAAGTTAAAAAAAAAAAAACACTGAGAAAGTAACAGGAAAGAGAAGAAATTAAAAAAAAAAAAAAACCTATTACTAGTCGAGCCAAAAATTTTATTTTTCCTCGAGGACTTTGCAAGAAATCGACGCCAGCGTCACAGAGGTTATGAGTACGATCATTCACAGAGTACTCTGCTCAGGCCTATCTCTTCGAGGTCAGAGATGCACCAGACAAAGCCGGGCGTGGTGTGAAGCCTTCTAGGTGCAGAATTTGTAATAAGGTGCTGGTGAAGTGCGCCTAGCATCCTGGAGCACTTCTGTTGTCTTTTGTACGTGTTTTGAAGTTTGTACGTGCTTTGTCTCTAGGGGCCACCATAAATATACCTTTAATTATTCACTCCACATAAAATGTAATAAATAAATCGTTTAATACAAAAACCAACTAGTCACAGTTCAACTTTTAACTATTTAAATTTTCAGCTTTTTCCTTTTAAACAAATTTAAAATGAAACAACACAAAACATTGCAAACCACAACACAATTAAATATAAATTAAAATATGAAAAAGAAGATGCATATTCTCTGTCATATGGGCCTGCATGAATAAACTTTCTGAATCCTTTATCATCCGCAACTGAAAATAGTTGTGGATGACTACTATACCTTTCTAATGTGACGTTGTTGTCCCTGAGTCTTTCTCTCCCTCTCGCTCTGTTCCTGTGCTACTGTGAGTGTAACTACCGCCCCTCCTCCCTCTGCCCAGCGTGTAAAGCACAAGGCTCACATGCAGAGTGAAGCGGAAAAAAGTGCGAGAGAGAGGGTGAGAGAAGGGGAAAAAAAAAAAAAAACCCCCACTGCTCGCGATAAGGAGCCAGCTTGCGTCATTCATATGAAAGACCCGGCTATAAGAGCCATTTCGTTTGCGACCGACTAGTGATGGGATTTCCGGCTCTTTTTAGAGAGCCGGCTCTTTCGGCTCGGCTCACTAAAAAGAGCCGGCTCTTTCGGCTCCGAACCGGCTCTTTAGGTGTTTTGTTGCTTTAATCAATTTATTATTACAATAATATAAAATTATGCACAAAAGGAATTACTAATTTAAAAACAGTGGTTTTATTTATATATGTTTATATATAAATATATACAGTGGCCCCTAGAGACACGTACAAAAACTCAAAAAGCACGTACAAACTCTAAAACGCATTTCTAGCGTTAACTGAACTTCCAAAACAGAGCTACCTAGATCACTTAAATTACACAATTGAAAGCATATGTGTATTGTTTGTGTATTTATACACAAGCACTCATATATATTCAAATAATAAAAAAAAAAGTTCATTTACCTCTTACTACCACACACCGGTCGTTGGTACTTGCTGGCTTGTGTAGCCTCTAGGTAACAAAAGCTCAACACTGCGCCGAGCATTCTGGAGCACTTCTGTTGTCTTTTGTACATGTTTTGGAGTTTTTACGTGCTTCTGAGGCTACGTCCACACGCATACGCGGTATTTTTGAAACAGATATTTTCTGTTTTCCTTTTAAAAAATAATCCCATCCACATGTAAATGCAGAAATAAAGGAAAACGCTGCTAGGAGCATGACAAAGCAACAGGTGCCGATATATTCCTAAACGTGTAGAAATGTTGGCCAACCAGAAGTCTAGAAGCCTCGGTGGGAAATAATAAACAAAGATGGGGCATAGAAGCAGAACCGAGTCGTATGTGTGGAGGGACAGTAACTGTGTGTGTATATGTAAGCATTTAAACACTGCAGAGAGGACAATTAACAGTAACAGTATTGTAGAAATTCATTTCACCGAAACAAAATGTGGCGCACAGTGTGACTTCAAAAAGGCGCACATCTTTGACGCTATGCTTTTCTCCGTTTTAGTTTTAGAAAATATCCATCCTGACAGGCATTTTTTTTTAGAAATCTCCGTTTCCAAAAATACCCGGGTACGTGTGGATGTAGCCTGAGTTTTTATGTGTTTTGGAGTTTTTACGTGATTCTGAGTTTTTACGTGCTTTGGAGTATGTACGTGCTTCAGGGTTTGTACGTGTTTTGAAGTTTGTACGTGCTGCTTTGTCTCTGGGGGCCACCGTAAATATACTTTTATTTAGTCACTCCACATAAAATGTAATAAATAAATCATATAATACAAAAACCAACTAGTCACTGTTCAACATTTAACTATTTAAATTTTCAGCTTTTCCTTTTAAACAAATTTAAAATGAAACAACACAAAACACTGCAAACCATAACACAATTAAATATAAATTAAAATATGAAAAAGGAGATGCATATTCTCTGTCATATGGGCCTGCATGAATAAACTTTCTGAATCCTTTATCATCTGCAACTGAAAATAGTTGTGGATGATTACTATACCTTTTTAATGTGACGTTGTTGTCCCTGGCTCTCTCTCTCTCTCTCTCTCTCCCTCCCGCTCTGTTCCTCTGCTACTGAGTGTAATTACCGCCCCTCCCCCCAGCGCAAAGCAGAAAAAAGGGCGAGAGAGAGGGAGAGAGAAAGAAAAAAAAAAAAAAAAGAACCGACGGCTCGCGATAAGGAGCCGGCTCGCGTCGTTCACTTCAAAGATCCGGCTCTAAGAGCCATTTCGTTCGCGAACGACCCATCACTACGACCGACACATCACCAAAGCTGACGAACACAAAATGTCACACTGTGCTGCCTGGTAAAAAAACAGGAGTACATCTTATTGGCTTAAGGAAACGGTAACTATCATCAAACTCCAACTTTTCAAAGACTCCATCTTTCAGTAACTTGTGGCTAACTTTCTGAGATGTACAATCACCTTTTCCTTTTAGTAACGCTATCAAAATATTTGAGACAACCCGTTCAATCTCAGACACGTACAGAGCAAAAGTTATATTCCACAACACTTAGTAGTCTCGCTGCAGCACGCAGGGCTGTGTCTAATGAGCGTCCTTGTCCAACTCATTCTGAACCCGTTGCTGATGATGCAGCTGATCATGCATCCGAAACACATCCAGATTTGCCTGTAGCCGTGAATGTTACTGTTGCAGGGACTGTTGTTACTCAGACTACCGCTGATTGTCTTATTACTGAGGCTTCTGTCACGCCTGAACGGATATGTGCACCGAGCACACATGCTTATCTGGGTGCTGCTGCTACTGCATCTGCTGCTGCTGCTGTTGGTGTTGCTGACGCATCACCACACAGCCCCTCAAACAATGGAAATTCCTTAAGTGTTAACCATTCACAAACAGGTGCTGCAGCAGTCAGACCCATTGTTCAGTCTGGGTCTGGCAGTCAGTCAGCTTAGCATCAGAGAGATACCTAATTTCAACGCCCGAGAATTGCGCGAGCGCCTTGATTTTAGGGACATAAGTCTTGATGATCCAGAACAAGTGCCAGAAAGAGTTAGAAGCTGCTTAGCTAATGTGATAGAGCAGTGACTGGATCTCAGCAGGGTTGTGTTCTAAATGTGGTCCTGCGTGGGCCCTCGTTGGCTTCTGATGTTCAAGCTGTTTTAAATCCTGATGATCAGTATGACCCTGACCTGTTTCTCGAACAAATAGCTCAAGTTAATCTATCGGTGATGATGAATTAGAGTTTATTGTCGCGGTTGCACAAAACAGTAGCGGCGGCGCATGCTTAAAACTGGCAAACATACCTTATGATGAGATCCTCTGAAAGAAGGGTAACCATTTGTACACACCAGACAATACACACAACAATTTGTGCTTCTCCCTTTGCATAGCACATTCATTAAACCCAACATAGTACCGTGCGACAATATGAAGTATTGCATGAGTTGTGGTGTCACATATAAAGAATCAAAGAAATCACCACACCGATGTGTCCAGCCTAAATGTGAGCACTGCCACGAGCCTAAATTAGCCGGGGACTCTGAGCATCAGTTTCATACAGCCTGTTGAACAACAGAAGTCTTGTGATAAATATATTTTATATGATTTTGAGACACGGTATCACAACGGCAAACATGAGGCCAAGGTTGTGTGTGCACGTCTGATCTGAAGGGCAACAAGTTCTCATTTAATACGTTAAAATGTGTGGCTGCGTTTGTGCAGCATTACAGACGCCCAAGGTTTTGTGGGTACACATTCATAACACACAATGCATCTGGGTTTGATAACTACATACTTCTGGAGTACTTTGTCAAGCAGTGCATTACACCTACCGTAACAATGAGAGGGAGCCGTGTGATTTTGATGCATTACAGGGACTATGACCAGCGGCGGATTGATTCGTTCAGCTTTTTGCCCATGGGCCTTGCCAAAATACCCTCTGCTTTAGGTTTTCAAGACCTGCAGAAGGGTCATTTCCCACACAGATTCAACACTAGGGATAATGAGTATTATGTTGGTCCATACCCAGACCCCTACTTCTATGGCGATGAGCGCTTGTCTGAAAGTGGTAAGGCAAGTTTCATGGAATGGTACCAGACCGCCTCACAGAACACCTTTGATTTTCAGGCTGAACTCAGGCGCTACTGTGTTAACGATGTTGATGTCCTGCATAAAGCATGCACCATATATCGTGACACTCTACTGGGTTGTACACAAGTTGATCCATTCATGCACACCACCCTGGCTGCATTCAGTATGGGTGTGTATAAAACACTGTTTCTGCCTAGAGATACACTTGCTCTCACGTATGATGGTGCATACGTTGAGCAGAATAAGTTTTCAAATGTCTCTATTGAATATGTGTCACACACCACCAACACAGTGGTAAAACATGCTCTCAGAGGAGGCGAACAGAGGTTTGGGCCGTATTTTGTGGACGGCTTTGACCCCACAGGTAATACAGCTCATGAATTTGCAGGATGTTTTCACCACGCTGTGTTAAATGCTACCCCGAAAGTGAAGTAAATCCTGTCAGCAAAGCATCCTATGGACTGCTGCATCGTATGTTTTGTGACAAAGTGGATGCACTGAGATCGCAATAGTTTGAGCATTGTTGTGATGTGGGAGTGCGAATGGACTGCCTTGAAGCAGACAGACCCTGCAGTTGTGGCTTTCATGCACACATACAGAAAGCCAGAACGCCTGAACCCCCGAGACGCCCTTTTTGGCGGTGGCACAAATGCTCTTAAACTGTACCACAAGGCTGCATGTGATGAAAAAATATTTTACTACGACTTCACCAGTCTCTATCCCACAGTGCAATCTAAAAAAAGATTATCCTGTAGGACACACTCAAGTCATTTACACCAACTTCGACAAGGTAGAAAATTATTTCGGCTTTGTTAAATGCACAGTACTGCCACCAAGAGGGCTTTTTCACCCCATCCTTCCCTACAGCTGTCACGGCAAACTGATGTTTCCACTTTGCAGCTTGTGCGCTGAAGACCAGAACCAGCACACTGCATGCGGGCACAGTGACAGTGAACGTGACAGTGACAGTGTTTCTATTGATTGACATCGCTGGGCAAAACCCAGGTCAAATGTAAAGGCGTAACACTGAACGCCCAAAACTCCAACGTTGTCACCCATGAATCCTTGAAAGGTTTAGTCCACAAGTTTGTAGCCAATCAGACATCAGACGCACACCTAGTGGCTGTGTCTGATAACTTCAAACGCGATAAAAAGAAGCTTCATTTGAAGAATTAAACAGTTGTGAAGAAGCTTAAAGTTACACAACAAGCGCCGTGTGCTCTCAGACTTTACAACCCTACCTTATGGATTTTAAATTAGAACAGGGGTTTGACGCCAGGTTGCAGCACCCGTTCAGCGTGGTGGTCAGCGGTCCCGGTAACTGTGGCAAGACTTTTTTTTGTCAAAAATGTCATTGAAAACTCTTCCAGGATTGTTTCACTCAGCATTGATAACACTGTGTATATATACTCATCCTGGCAGCCACTATATGACCAGCTTCTTAAGATAAGAGACATAAACTTTGTTAACGGTATACCCGAATCTCTGGCTGATGACACCCTTCTGCCTACAGACAAGAACAATTTGTTAATTATAGACGATGTAATGAACGATGCTGCTAACAATTTAGAAGTACAAAATGTATTCACAAAGTATGTGCATCATAGGAATTTGAGTTGTATATATCTGGTTCAGAATTTGTTTATTCAAGGAAAATCCAGTAGAACCATTTCCTTGAACACTAACTACCTAATATTGTTTAATAATCCTAGAGATAAATATCAAATCATGCTTTTAGGTAGGCAAATGTTTCCTGGTAATACTAAATATTTTTTAGAAGCGTTTAATGATGCTACATCCACAACATACGGGTTATCTTTTAATAGACTATAAAGCCAAGACCCCGGACTATTTAAGACTCAAAACAAAAAACAGTGAAGAGGTGAAAGGATGTCATCACGCATGCGAAGGAATCTGTCTCTGTTGGAGTTGATATACAAGTCTCCACAGGCTCTACGGAGAGTTATTATTAGCAATGCAAACTTGGATTTCATCAATGCATTGTGTGAGATGGCCTTTAACGTATTGCATGGTAACATTCCACTGACCAATCAACAGTACAAACAGCTAAAAAAAAAAAATCTCTAATCAGGAGGTTTTTTACTACCCTTATTAGGGGCTGCAATCCCTTTCATAACCAGTATGATAGCAAACAGGTGAAAATGGAACATGTGCAAAAGATGGTTTTGGTGCCCCAACATCAGTTGGACTTATTGAAGCAACCGCCACAGCACACAGGCAACATCAGACAACAGGCTCAGAATCACTTGGACAAGGAGATGCTTCATGTGTTACAAGAATCAGACATAGATGTGTATGAGAAAGCTAAAAAATATAGCGATATTCTCCAAAGATACCTAACACTTGTGAGACAAGGTGCCCGTGAAAAGAGTGTATTGTCTTTATCCCTACCGGAACAGGTTAACAGAGATGTGCAAACCCCTCCTGTGGACACCACTCCTGCTTATGACGATCCAGGGGTGAAGGATTTTATTGCAGAGAATGTTTTGACACACATATCTAAAAGGAGTAGGAGGAATGAGGAACTTATTCTATCAGCTCTGAACCATTCGCCAAACGTGATTTCTTACAATGACAAAGGCGAAATTGTTGTTGATAAACACACTATACCGGGTTCACACATTTATGATCTGATTAAAGCCGTCACATCCACACACACACCTTCTGAAGGTTTCAGACCTATAAGCTGGACAGAGTTTTTAAAGGCTGTTTCAGATTTAAACATACCGTTATCAGCCATATCCAATGCCGGCATACGCAAGACCATTGCCTTGTATAAAACAGATCACACAGACACTGTTTTTTTAAAAACACACGCCTAAAAAGAACACACCGGGTCCTCGGTGCTCTGTCATGTCCTCGTATTGTAAAACAGTCTGTAGGTTTCCTGTTTTACTTTGAAGGCTCGTGTTCTGGATTTCCTGTTCTGTTCTGAAGGTCTGTGTCTGTTATCGTGTTCAGCTTGTATCCTCAGGTCGTCTTGTGTATTAGAATCAGCTGTGCTCCCACCTGTATGTCATTACCTGGTCTCCTTGTTTGTGTGTGTGTGTATATATAGTGGGTGTCAGTCTGTGCCTGTCGTCGGCTCGTCTGTGTATCTCTGTGTACCTCTGCGTCTCTCTGCGTCTCTCTGCATTCTCCGTTTCGTATTACTTCAGGTTTGCTCTTTAGTTTATCCCAGTTTAGGTCTGCTTCAGTAGCTGCTCATACTTTATTGGCTGTTTTTGTCACCCTGCCACTGTGTAAATAAACTCACTCATATCATCGGTCGGCTGCCTGCATTTTGGGTCCTCCTTTCATTCCACAACACGACTGCTGCCCCAGCCGTGACAGTACGAGCCGACCAAACATGGACCCAGCAGCATCCGCGCCCTCCCAGGAGTTTCGGGAGGAGGTAATCGACTGTCTCACGATTGGTCAATCTGTGGCTCGAACATGAGGGAGAGGAATTACACCGCGCTGTAGAAGCCAGGCTACAGCACTTAATCTCTGCTCACCCCTGGCTACTGGACTCTCTTCATCCGCTCGCACAGGACTTCATTCTGAACGAGCTTCACCTTCACCCTTCAACCGCTACCGCTTCCCAACCCAGCCCGGCGGCGAATGTTTTGTTCTGCCCGCCGGGAATCTCTTGACCCGCCCGCCGGATGTGGAATTACCCGGCGGTCGGTGCTGTCCCCAAGAAGGAAGCGACGTTCACGCCACCGACGCCCATCGCCACAGCCGGACCCCGAGACTTCTGAATTGCCGGCTGTGGTGAGTAAAGACAATAACCACGAACCTTCCAATTTAAGGACTGTTTATTCTGGGGCCGTTTCTCTGTGCCGCCAGTAAGGACTATGGTGTTTTCCCTGGCTCACCTGCTACTGTCGATTATAAGAATGTGTTTCCAGGAGCTCACTTAGCTGCCCAGCCTCCAGGAGCTCACTTAGCTGCCCAGCCTCTAGGAGCTCACTTAGCCGCACGGCAGCCACAAGCTCAGTTAGCCGCTCAGTCGTCACCTCCATCACATTCTGCCTCACAACCCATAGCTCTGTCACTACCACAGTCAGACTTACTACAAACTATGTTAGAATCCATAGCCCAGTCAATAGCTCAGTTGGTAAAAGAATCATCTGCCTTACCATCAGCTCAGTCTCCAACTTCACCACCATTGTCGTCCCAACCATTATTTCAGTCACCCTCAGTCCAGCCTCCTCTTCAGCAGCCACTAGCCCTGCGTCCTGTGTCTGTTGCTCCACCTGTACAACAATGCAAGTCATTTCAACCCGAAAAGAACTGTTTCGTCTGTTCATTCTAAGCAGAGAGACAAACCGCATAGTATTGTAACCAGTCCTCAAAAGCTGGCCATTTCAGTGACTGTGATGCACTCCAGGGCCTCCCCAGAGGCTGAGTTTCAGCCCTCAGCCCGCTCTGGACCCCTGGAGGCTAAAGGCCCAGCTGAGGACTGCACCCGGCTGTTGCTGCCTGAGCAGGGTCAGTGCTCCGTGCAGCTGCGGTCAGCCGTGTGTGTGCCGGGGGCCCCTGTGCCCGCTGGTTCAGTGACCGTTTCCGCTGGGGGTTCTGGAGAGCCCGTCCAGCCTCCTGCCTCGTTAGCTGGAGGGTCCGAGGCACCGCTCCGGCCTCCTGTCTCGTCAGCTGGAGGGTCCGAGGGACCGCTCCGGCCTCCTGTCTCCGCTGGAGGGCCCGAGGAGCCCGTCCGGCCTCCTGTCACGTCAGCTGGAGGGTCCGAGGGACCGCTGCAGCCTCCTTCGTCGTCAGCTGGAGGGCCCGAGGAGCCCGTCCAGCCACCAGCTGTTCCAGCAGCAGCTTCATCCACGCTGCCAGCAGCAGCAACAGCTTCATCCACCATGCCGTCGCCTGCAGCAGCCGCGGCTTCACCCACGCCGTCGCCTGCAGCAGCCGCGGCTTCACCCACGCCGTCGCCTGCAGCAGCCGCGGCTTCACCCACGCCGCCGCCTGCAGCAGCCGCGGCTTCACCCACGCCGTCGCCTGCAGCAGCCGCGCTTCACCCACGCCGCCGCCTGCAGCAGCCGCGGCTTCACCCACGCCGTCGCCTGCAGCAGCCGCGGCTTCACCCACGCCGTCGCCTGCAGCAGCCGCGGCTTCACCCACGCCGTCGCCTGCAGCAGCCGCGGCTTCACCCACGCCGTCGCCTGCAGCAGCCGCGGCTTCACCCACGCCGTCGCCTGCAGCAGCCGCAGCCTCTGCATCAGCTCCACCCTCGCCTGGTCCAGCCTCCGAGTCTGCTTCGTCTTCAGCATCGCCTGGCCCAGCCCCCGCAACGCCTTCATCCTCGCCAGCTGCAGCCTCCGCGCCTTCATCCTCGCCAGCTGCAGCCTCCACGCCTTCATCCTCGCCGCCTGGTCCGGCCTCAGCATCTGTTCCTGCCTCTCCGCCTGGTCCGGCCTCAGCATCTGTTCCTGCCTCGCCGCCTGGTCCGGCCTCAGCATCTGTTCCTGCCTCGCCGCCTGGTCCGGCCTCAGCATCTGTTCCTGCCTCGCCGCCTGGTCCGCCTCAGCATCTGTTCCTGCCTCGCCGCCTGGTCCGGCCTCAGCATCTGTTCCTGCCTCGCCGCCTGGTCCGGCCTCAGCATCTGTTCCTGCCTCGCCGCCTGGTCCGGCCTCAGCATCTGTTCCTGCCTCGCCGCCTGGTCCGGCCTCAGCATCTGTTCCTGCCTCGCCTGGTCCAGCTCCGACTGCAGCCTCCGAGTCAGCCTCAGCGTAGTCAACACTGCCGTCAGAGCCAGCTCGCCCTGTGCCACCTCATCCTTGTTGGCCGCTTTCCAGGCCTCTAAGCTGGCATCATGGCCGTCGAGGCCGGCCTCCTGAAAGAACTCGCCGCCGCCACCGCTGGCTTCGCAGCCAACCTCCGGACCTGCTCTGCCACCGCCGTTGCCGTGTGCACGGTCGGCCCCCTGAACTGTTTGCCCGTTGCCGTGTGCACGGACGGCCCCTGAACTGTTTCCGCCGCCACCGCTGCCTTCCGCGCGGTCGGCTTTTGGATTTGTGTCGCCAACGTGGCCGGCCTCCGGAGGTGAACTGTTTCAGACTCCTGAGTTGTCAGCCTCCGGGCCGGCCTCCTGAACTGTGTTTTGGGACCCTGTTCGAGGACTCCAGTGTGTGTATGTTGTGTTTTGGACAGTTCTTTTGGATCACTGGAGCTTGTTTTTTGTTTGGTTTTGGCACCCCATCCCCGAAGTGGCCCGAGCGAGCCCCAGGCTCCATGCCCCGATAAGCAGCCGCCAAGGAGTGAGCCGGTGGGTACCTGGGCGCCCACCCCGGACACAAAGAACCACCAACGCACCGATGTCTGAGGGCGTCTGCCACCGCAGGGGAAGTGGTGGGGGAGATGGGCCTCAAACCTTGGAGGGCCTGAGATGTCCCCAGAGAGGTGGCGTCTGATACCCAACCTGACATATAGACACAGACAAACAGGCACACACAGATACAAACATCTATTCCCACCCTCATGCTCTCATATACAATTACTCAACACTCACCCAACGTGGAGACAGACATAGAGACACTGTACACACAATCACACTCCCCAAGCGTACTCTAAGCCCCGGGTCTAGGTACCCTTGCCCCTGGAGGGGGAAACTGCGCCCAGACCCAGGTGGTGTTACCCTTTTCCCTGCGGTGGGAGAAGCAGACTGCCCGACTCAGCAGCAGCAGGGAGGCCCCACATTCCAGACCCCAGTCGGACGGCCAACTCCTCCTCCTAGCCCCCGCTCCAGCAGGCCGCAGAGAACGGGGTGTAGGAAGACTCAAACCTCCCTCCACCCGCTCATATGTAGTGTTGATGTATGTGTGTTCTAAGGTGCATTTAAAACCCAGGAGGGCATGGAGCTACCTGCCAGAGCAGCAGGTAAGCGTATAGCCCCTCCTGCTAGCCCTCAATGTCTACGTGTATTTAAAATTGAGAGGTGGGCAACGACGCCAGGGGTGAAGTGTACACCCTGATGGTAATTTGGCATCCGTGTAGCGTGCCCACCCCAAGATCCTATATGTATGTGTAATGAAAGTGTGAGTAATGTGAATGTCTAAGTTGTGGGATAAAATTGAGGCAGAGGCAGCCAGAAGGGGACAGAGGGGGATGTCTCCTCTGCACCCTGGTGACACACCCCTACCCCAAGGCCCTGCATGTGTGGGTGATTGTGGTGGAGCGGGAAGAGGGAGGCAGCTGGAGATGGAGAGGGAAGGAAGGAGGGGCAGTGACCCCTCCTGGGGCCAGCTCCCCGCTGACCCCAGTAGGCACCCCCATACTCTGCAACCCGCCAGGGAAAGGGGGGGCCCAGGCCCATCCAGACCGGGGCCCAGTGCAGCAACGCCCGGCCCCACAGAGCCCGGGACAGTCCACCTGACCCCACCACAGAGAAAACTGCACCCACCCCATCATCCACTCATCTTCCAGACTACACAAGACAATAGACGCCCAGGCTGAGATCTTCCTCCACCTCTCCTGTATCTCCCCTCCTGCAGAGAGAGTTCCTGAAGAGAGGAAATCTCCTGCAGGATTTGACAACCTCCCCACCAGTTGAAGAGCCCCCAGGTGGTTCGATGCACAGGCGGCACCCTGCGCCAGGACTGGGCCCCCATACACCCACCCGCCCACAACCCCGGCAACACACCAACCAGGACCCAAGCCCTGAGGCTTGGCCAGGGCCCCAGCCCAGAGACGGAGTGCCCCAGAACCTCACGCCCATCCCGGACCCACCCAGGGGCAGCCAGGCTACCAGGTCAGTAACCCACGTCCGTCAGCACAGACCCTCCCTAGCCCTGCTGCACGCAGCCACGAGGAAACCGTCACCTAAGAGCCAACAGAGCCCCTAATTGGCCATGACCGCTACCCCGGGTTGAGCCCCCAAGGAAGATGCTCCCGGGAACCCCTGATGCCCTAAGCCTATCCCTACCCCCACACCAATCACAACAGTGAAGGTGGGACTAAACTAAGACCCCCACCCCACTAGGTGATGGAGCTGATCAAAGGAGCCCAGAGCAATTGATCTGATGTGGTGGCAGAGGCTGTATCAAGACTAATGTAATCTAATAGATAATTTCTATATTGGTTAGAATTAAGATTATTTTTATTTTTCCAGTTCATGAGGACTGTTTTCTTGGCTATGCATAGGGCAGTGAAAACCATATGGGCTATATTCTTTTCCGTAGTGACATTATCTAAGCTGCCCAACAAACATACTAAAGGGGAAGTTGGAATGTTACATTTCAGACACTTTGATAAGTCTTCACATATCTCGCGCCAAAACTTCTGAACTGGTGGACAGAACCAAAGAGCGTGGATATAATTGTCCGTGAATTGGTTTGGCAGTGTGAGCAGTTGTTGGTAGACGTAAAGCCCATCTTGAACATCCGATGACCTGTATAGTGCACTCTATGTAGTATTTTGTATTGAATTAATTGAAGACTGGGATTTCTAATTAGATGAAAGGTTTTTAAGCAAATCTGAGACCAGAAGTTTTGGTCAAAGTTAACTGATAAATCCGCTTCCCATTTTGCAATAGGAAGTGATATTGATTCATCTGTTTTAGAAAGCATTCTGTGTATTTTGGATAGTAATTTGGGGTTTTAAGAGTAAGAAATTGAACCACACTTGGTGGCGCTTTGTAGTTCAACTTGACCCGGTTTAAATCTCTTTTTTTATTATGGATTTAATTTGTTGATATTCTAAAATCTTTTCTTGTTGATCCCATATTGTGTAACTAGTCTGTCAAATGAAATAAATTCTGTTCCTTCTAGTATATGTTCTAAATATTTGATTCCTTTACTACTCCAATCTGAAAAGTTTATCATATTATTGTTTTGTAATATGTCAGGGTTGTTCCAGATAGGTGTACGTTTGCATGGGATTTATGAAGACTCTGTCAACTTCAGAAACTCCCACCACGCTGTCAGAGAAGAGCTGATGTTGATGCTTTTGAAGCATTCATGTCGTTGGATGTTTGAGCTGATAAATGGTAGATCTGAAATCTCTAGATTATTGCAAAGTGCTTGTTCTACATCTAGCCAAGGTTCATCTAAGAGGGTATGTTTTTGCCATCCTGAGATAAACTGAAGCCTGTTGGCTAAGAAGTAGTGCTGAAAGTTAGGTAGTTCTAATCCTCCTTTATCCTTGGTCTTTTGTAGTGTTTTTAAGCTTATACGTGGGGGCTTATTTTTCCAAAGGAATTTGGACATATAGGAATCTAGAGATCTGAACCAATCTTGCGGCGGTTTAGTTGGGATCATTGAGAATAAATAATTTATTTTTGGTAATACCATCATTTTTATAGCGGCAACCCTTCCCATGAGTGATATGGGTAGATATTTCCACCTAGCCAGATCACCTTCTACCTTCTTTAAAAGTGGGATATGGTTTAATTTAGTTAGATCTGCAAGCTTGGGAGAAACATTAATACCTAAATATTTTATATTTCCCGATTGCAGTGGAGTAGAAGAGGAATTATGGAAGGAGCAATTAATCGGAAGGACTGTAGATTTTGACCAGTCAATTGAGTAATCTGATATTCTTGCAAAAGAGTTTATCAGTTCAATCACCCCAGAGATATTGGTTTGTGAATTTTGGAGAAAGAGTAACACATCATCCGCATAAAGGCTGATTTTATGTTCCACGTTCTTGCATTTTATGCCCTTAATTACTGAATTCTGTCTTATTGCTGCTGCTAGTGGTTCGATAAAATTGCAAACAGTGAAGGGGAGAGTGGGCATCCCTGCCTGGTGCCCCTCAGGAGACAGAAGCTGGAGGATGTCTGGTCATTTGTTCTGACACAAGCTGTTGGGGAATTATATAATATTTTTAACCAGTTGATGAAAGAAGACCCAAAACCAAATTTGTGTAAAGTTGCAAATAGAAATTTCCAGTTAACTCTGTCAAACGCTTTTTCTGCATCTAAAGAAAATATTGTAGTTTCAAGATTTTTACTGTATGAGTAGTCTATCAAATTAAGTAATCTACGTGTATTTGTTGATGAGTGCCTACCTTTTATATGAAACCAGTTTGGTCAGGATGAATTAAGAGGGGGTTATTTTCTCTAATCTCTTTGAGAGAGCTTTGCAGTTTATTTTGAGGTCTACATTTATAAGGGATATTGGACGATAGCTTGAGGGATATACAGGGTCTTTGCCTGGTTTTAGCAGGAGATTAATGTTTGCAGAATTCATATTTGATGGAAGTCTGCCAATTTCTTTGATTTCCAACAACGTTCTGTAAAAACTGGTGCTAGAATCGTCCAGAATTCTTTGTAGAATTCTGCAGGAAAGCCATCTGGGCCTGGAGCCTTATTATTGGGCATACTTATCAGGGCTTCCTGGAGTTCACCTGGTGTCAGTGGCGAATCTAGTGCCATTGCTTGAGTGTCTAATAATTTTGGGAGAGTTATGTTGTCTAAAAACTGATCAATTTCCTTTTAGATGGGTTTATTTGTGGTGAATACAACGTTTTATAGAAATCCCTGAAAATGTTGTTTATTTGTTTCGGTCATATATTGTGTTCCCAGATGAATCTTGAACAGCACATATAGTTGTTTTTCTTTATTTATTTTTAGCTGGTTTGCTAGAAATTGACCGGATTTATTACCATGTTCATAATTTTGTAAGCGTAGTCTTTGTACTAAGAATTTTGTTTTTTTAATCAATTATCTCATTTAATTCTAGTTTTGTTTTGCTTATTTTGTTCAGTGTTTCCTGATCTTGGTGGGACGCGTAGGCTTCTTCTAGTGATTTGATGGTTTTTTCTAATTCCTGAATATTTTTGTTTTCTTCTTTCTTTTTATGTGATGAGAAAGAAATTATTTTACCTCTCATCACAGCTTTCCCTGCTTCCCATAGAACAGAAGCTGATGTTCCGGGAGTGTCATTAAAGTCTAAATATGAAGTCCACTCTTTTTTAAAATATTTAATAAAGTCTTCATCTTTAAGCAGTGATGTATTAAATCTCCAGGAGATTTAATTGTTTAATATTTAGTATTTACTGTCATATTCCCATATATCATTGTGATCTTGTTTATTACTCTCGTTTTCTTCTGCTTGCTTTCTTTTTTCTTTCTCAACAGGTGATCCAGGTGATCGATATATGTATTTTTTTGTCTGCTTATTCTGTTGGTTTTTGTTTTTTGCCCTTTTTCCCCGTCCCTCTTCTCAGGTTTTTTTTTTTTCTTTTTTTCTCTCCTTTCCCTCTTTCTTTCTCCCCTTTCTTTCCACCAGTCAAGTCTGTCCCGTATTCAGCAAGTGAAAATAAAATAAACAATAAAAGGTGAATAAAATGGACCATTACGGCAAGGCTGGGATGGTCCATTTGGTAAAGTAAATCCGTTGGGCATCTTTCTTCGCCTTTAGACAATAATTCTGATGGCAAAAGAACCAAACGGGACAGGTTAAAAAAAAAAAAAGCAACTTAAAGAAGTCCAGACGCTTTTCTTTGCAAACTCCTTTGACTACGATGACCTGGATGACTGAGAACCTTCACAGACATGTGACTGTATAATGTATGCAATAATAAATACCGTTGACTCGATTAAATCATGCTCTCATATCGTCTTTTATTATAACCACTAGTACACATCAGTATCCTTGTTGCACACACACATAATCGCTACATCCTGCCACAGGTTGTATGTTGTTGACAAAGCGAGACACCATAGCATCGTTACAAGTTAAATTAGTAGAATACATGTTAAGCAAATGTGAATAAGATACACCATTTTGTATATGAAATAAAAAAAACAAAACAAAAAAAAAAAAAACGCAATGTTGACTGCATGTGATGGAGAAGTTATTCTGCACTTGTTTTCCTGAATATAAAATAGTGGAACAGTTTTTTTTTTTTTTTTTTTTACAAGAAACACCTTTATCGCTGGTGGAAAACTGTCTAGCGAGTTTCCAAAACTATCAAAAAAATAACCGCTTTTGTCTCTCGAAATATAAACAGCGTTCCCCGGGCATTGTAGAAGGGTGAGTGTTTACAATAGCCATAGCACGAAGTCTTTGAAGCTGTGCATTGGGTAGCTGATCGCAGGCTAACACACCTAGAAAATGTGTGTTTTTGTTGATAATGCTGCCGATCACAGCTGTTAGTTCTATAGTGTTCATGACCGTGTTTGCTGTCTCAATAGTAATCCAAGAGCACCTGTCTCATGTTAGATATTTCAATGACTGAATCAAATACGGAATAGCAGGTTTCTGAAATGGGCTTCAAGCCTTAAGTTTCCAGTTTTAATTAACGATACATTGCCTGAATGTCCTTCGTCAGCTTCCAGATTGAAACAGAATAATGTATACCCGTTACCAAAGTCATCACGCGATATGGCAAGTGCCCTGTCCTTTAAATGTCTTCCAGCGGTTTGTATCAGCTGATAGAATTCTCTGGTATACGGTTTTCTCTGAAAATTTGGTTGGACCGGTTTAGCAGGATAAGCCTGACCATCAGCGTATAAAGAAATGAATTCTATATCACAGTTTTCGAAATGAAATGGGTTACGGGTGATGCTTCCTGTAAAAGCTTCATTATCAATGAATGCAATGATGACAAATTTAGGTATCCTGCCCATAAATAAATTGTCATTAGTTGATATTTGAGCCCCTGCTGGTATGGAGAAAGTCTTTAAAGATACTGTCTATAGCATATTTTGCATTTGCATGGTGCAATGCCCTGCTGTGTGCAAGTCTGACGCTCGGTGATACACAAACTTTCTTGACAAAGAGACTGGCTGAGACAATTTTAACTTTGTATGCATTGGCATCAGCTGTCATGAGAGCAAATTCGTCTTTAGAGCGCACAAATTTCAGTGACAGGTCGATTCCATTAAGTAACAGTTTTTCTTTCTGCATGTACAGGAGCTATCAATTCAACAATGCTGCTATTCACTGTATATTCGCCTCTGGTCACACACAGCTTATGCATGTGTCTTGAAAAACAAAACAGGCGTTCAAGTCACTAATGCTTTTGGTTCTGTCTTAAAAGATAGCCAAGTTCCTGAAAAGCTACAAACGGATAGTGGTAAGGAATTATTTAATTCCAGTTTTATATCTTTAATGAAAAAGCATGGTATAAATCATTTTGCCTGTAGCAAAATGATTTATACCATCTCTCGTGCACTCCACTGCAGTAGCTTTTTATTATTTTAAATCTACATGTAACCAGCATTCAGGTACATTTCTGTGAGATTGAGACTGAGCCCCCAGATCGGGTATGACGTACATGTATGAAATTTGTTACACATATGTCACGGTTCTGGGTCATTTTGACCGAGCATTTTCTGCCTGCGGGTTTTGTTTTGTTTTTTATTTTGGTGCTTTTCTGTTTTACTTTGAATACACTGACATAAGACATGGACCTTCAGTTTTACTTGCCTCCTGTCTCATTATCGTAATTTTTCCCAGCTACCTCCCTCCTGTTTCCCATTCCCTGATTACTCCCCTGTGTATAGAAGCCCTGTGTTTTCCTTTGAACAGAGGAGCTGGGACACGACAAACACACAGCATGTAGAGGGTACGATGCAACAGAGAGCAGTTTTGTGCTGTTTTTTTTTTTTTTCTGAGTCTTATTTGAGGGTTTTTTTTTCTAGGAATAAAGCCGTGCTTTGAGTTTAACTTCCTTGTTTGAGTACTGCTCTTGGGTCCACCTTTCCTGCTTGCCTGTCACACAGCCTATCATGACAGTAACATGAAGAGACAAAAATCCATTGTGGCCATGTCCATAACCCAACAGGAAGTCTGACATTTTTGGCATTGATTATTGGGATTTCACAGCCTTGTACTTTTCTGAACTCCTCTTATGAAGCTGATCCAACAAGATTCCTATTTGGTCAGTGTCAACTACATGCATTTGGAGCCTCGCTACATGCTTCCTAACCGCAGCATTTGATCTCAGCGAAAACTATCCCAAAGAAGTAAAGCAAGTGCGTAAGTTCATCCCTGAATGTTTGCATAGTATTTCCACATTAAGCTTAACAACTGATATACAGGGAGTGCAGAATTATTAGGCAAGTTGTATTTTTGAGGAATAATTTTATTATTGAACAACAACCATGTTCTCAGTGAACCCAAAAAACTCATTAATATCAAAGCTGAATGTTTTTGGAAGTAGTTTTAGTTTGTTTTTAGTTTTAGCTATTTTAGGGGATATCTGTGTGTGCAGGTGACTATTACTGTGCATAATTATTAGGCAACTTAACAAAAACAAATATATACCCATTTCAATGATTTATTTTTACCAGTGAAACCAATATAACATCTCCACATTCACAAATATACATTTCTGACATTCAAAAACAAAACAAAAACAAATCAGCGACCAATATAGCCACCTTTCTTTGCAAGGACACTCAAAAGCCTGCCATCCATGGATCCTGTCAGTGTTTTGATCTGTTCACCATCAACATTGCGTGCAGCAGCAACCACAGCCTCCCAGACACTGTTCAGAGAGGTGTACTGTTTTCCTCCTTGTAAATCTCACATTTGATGATGGACCACAGGTTCTCAATGGGGTTCAGATCAGGTGAACAAGGAGGCCATGTCATTGGTTTTTCTTCTTTTATACCCTTTCTTGCCAGCCACGCTGTGGAGTACTTGGACGCGTGTGATGGAGCATTGTCCTGCATGAAAATCATGTTTTCTTGAAGGATGCAGACTTCTTCCTGTACCACTGCTTGAAGAAGGTGTCTTCCAGAAACTGGCAGTAGGACTGGGAGTTGAGCTTGACTCCATCCTCAACCCGAAAAGGCCCCACAAGCTCATCTTTGATGATACCAGCCCAAACCAGTACTCCACCTCCACCTTGCTGGCGTCTGAGTGGGACTGGAGCTCTCTGCCCTTTACCAATCCAGCCACGGGCCCATCCATCTGGCCCATCAAGACTCACTCTCATTTCATCAGTCCATAAAACCTTAGAAAAATCAGTCTTGAGATATTTCTTGGCCCAGTCTTGACGTTTCAGCTTGTGTGTCTTGTTCAGTGGTGGTCGTCTTTCAGCCTTTCTTACCTTGGCCATGTCTCTGAGTATTGCACACCTTGTGCTTTTGGGCACTCCAGTGATGTTGCAGCTCTGAAATATGGCCAAACTGGTGGCAAGTGGCATCTTGGCAGCTGCACGCTTGACTTTTCTCAGTTCATGGGCAGTTATTTTGCGCTTTGGTTTTTCCACACACTTCTTGCGACCCTGTTGACTATTTTGAATGAAACGCTTGATTGTTCGATGATCACGCTTCAGAAGCTTTGCAATTTTAAGACTGCTGCATCCCTCTGCAAGATATCTCACTATTTTTGACTTTTCTGAGCCTGTCAAGTCCTTCTTTTGACCCATTTTGCCAAAGGAAAGGAAGTTGCCTAATAATTATGCACACCTGATATAGGGTGTTGATGTCATTAGACCACACCCCTTCTCATTACAGAGATGCACATCACCTAATATGCTTAATTGGTAGTAGGCTTTCGAGCCTATACAGCTTGGAGTAAGACAACATGCATGAAGAGGATGATGTGGACAAAATACTCATTTGCCTAATAATTCTGCACTCCCTGTAAGTACTCTTACCCCAGTGTTAAAGCTGGTTGGATTCAAAGGTCGATGTGGATTTCGACAGTATATGCCCAGCAAACCTGCAAAATATGGCATTAAAATCTGGGTGACCTGTGATGTGGCAACCTATGCTTGGAAGATGGAAATTTACACAGGAAAATCACCTGGAAGTTCCCGGGAAGTTAATCAGGGAATGAGAGTTGTGCTACAACTGACAGAGGGGCTCCAAGGACACACTGTCACTTGTGACAACTTCTTTACATCATTCAGCTTGGCAGAGGAGCTGCTCAGAAGAAAACTAGCTCTGGTTGGCACAATCAGGAGAAACAAACCAGAGCTCCCTCCCCAGCTTGTTGAGCTGAGACAGAGGAAGATTCTTTCATCTCTCTTTGCCTTCACCAAAACAACCATGGCAGTCTCCTACATGCCCAAGCGAGGGAAGAATGTGCTTCTTTTGAGCACTCTAAAAAGTAATTAATGGGACCTTTAGTCATTACTTACATATATATGTTGTTGTGAAATGAAAAATCAAGTTCATAAATACTGTTAGACTTCCTAATTACAATTTTTATTTTATTGAGTTCGGGTGACACATAAATTATGCCTCTTTACTCAATATATAATCGTGATTTGTCTGAATTTAAAATCTTCTTTTAATCAAAAAACAATATAATTTTAAGTTCTGTCGATGTAAAATACAACTTGATGACGTGTAAACAGCTCACAGTTCCCTTCTTCTACTCAAGCGGACATATTAAACAGCACGTGTTCAAGGTTTATCAAGAGCTGTGTTCGTTAAGTAACGGTGAGTAATTTTATGCGAATTACACATATTTGCAGTCGCTCTGGATTTTGTTAGTTTACTTTAAAACAATGACGTAACATACATAACATACATCTTAGCTTGCCCCCGCGTTTGTGTGTGTTTAATGTACACACAGCAGCTAATTCCGCGATAGCATAAATTGTTGGGCTCTTTTTGGAAAATTTAACACTGACGTTACTCTAATGCAGACCACTGTAATTGTCTTATAATTTTTAAAAGATAGCGGACGTTGTTAGCCCCAGCGCAAACTACTATGCTAACGTAGCTAGCCAAGCTAAGTTGTGTTCACTGAGTTTATTTTTGAAATGTGAAATTTATTTTTTGAAGGGAAGCATTTTATGTTAGTAATTGTTAAGAAACGCTTCTAAATTTTCGTAACGTTACGGGGTGAAGTTCAACCCCATTGGCTTCTGCGCAGGAAGTGCGGTCGCCATTAGTCCGGTGTGTCTGTTGACCGCTAAGAGCGGTTCTTCACCGGCTGCTCGGCCTATTTTCACAGGTAAAAGACCAGACTTAAGTGCACTGTGCCGCATATGGTAGGGTAGTTAGCTGTCCCTAATTTTTGGGGACTTTCCGTGTTTTGTAGAGACGTAGAGGCGACATGCATTGGCACTGGCTGTAACATTGATATGCCTCAATAAAGTTTGAAAGTAAGAAAAAAATCAATAGCGGGCATTGTCTTGGTTGGGTCCCCATTCGCCGCCAGTGCATTTTTTCTACTGAGGAATGTATTCACCCATGGTAAATAAGGAAAATGTTTAAATATTTTTCCAAACAGATAAGGCAAGAAAGGTCAATAATCCCACATATGGTTTCAGTAGTATGCCAGTTTTTGCAACACTAGGGTGCACAAAAATGACCATAGCTGTTGACTCAGCATTGATTCCAATTTGGTTTTGGAGAATGAAATGAAAACAGATCAAGTGGGATTATTGACATTGTAGCTTGTGTATAAAAAAAGTTTGGGTTTTTTTTCGTATTTACTGTCAGAAATGATTCTGTCCTGTCATGCGTCATGTGGTATAGTATCACTTCCTGTTCCTGCTCAAACACAGTGGTGTTTCTGAGTAGCTTTTCTGCTTAGCAATTTAATTTAAATCTTTTGATACATCCCTTTTTCATAGTATAATCTTAACGTGCTTCATCTGAATCACCCTTTCTGTGTACTCACTACCTAATTTATAGCCAAAGTATTCACTCACTGTCTCTTTACTGTTTCGCTAGCTTAGCTTAGCTCGTAGCCGACTCGTTAGCACCATGGCTACTTCACCTGTCCCTCCTGCACTTTCCTGCTCATTGTGTCAGATGTTTAGTTACTCCTCGGCCTCCTTTAGCAGTAATGATACCTGTAATAAATGTAGCATATTTGCAGCTCTGGAGGCCAGGATTACTGAATTGGAGACTCGGCCGCACCCTTCATTCACCCGTAGCTAGCCAGGCCCCTGTAGCTGGTGCAGCCGAAGATAGCGTGAGGCCCCGCTAGCTGTTCCCCGGCAGACCCCAAGCAGCTGGGGAAAGAGGGCGGCTGGGTGACGGTGAGGAGGAAGCATAGTCTTAAACTGAAGCCCCAGGTACACCACCAACCTGTTCATGTGTTCAACTGTTTTTCCCCACTCGGCGACACACCCGCCGGGGTCAAACTCTGGTAATTGGTGATTCTGTTCTCAGACATGTGAAGCTAGAGACACCGGCAACCATAGTCAATTGTCTTCCAGGGGCCAGAGCAGGCGACATTGAAGGAAATTTAAAACTGCTGGCTAAGGGTAAACGTAAATACAGTAAGATCATAATTCACGCCGGCAGTAATGACACCCGTTACGCCAATCGGAGGTCACTAAAATCAATATTGAATCGGTGTGTAACTTTGCAAAAACAATGTCGGACTCTGTAGTTTTCTCTGGTCCCTCCCCAATCAGACCAGGAGTGACATGTTTAGCCGCATGTTCTCCTTAAATTGCTGGCTGTCTGAGTGGTGTCCCAGAAACGATGTGGGCTTCATAGATAATTGGCAAACCTTCTGGAGGAAACCTGGTCTTGTTAGGAGAGACGGCATCCATCCCACTTTGGATGGAGCAGCTCTCATTTCTAGAAATATGGACAAATTCATTAAACCCCCAAAATATGACTATCCAGAGTTGGGACCAGGAAGCAGAGTTGCAGTCTTACACGCCTCTCTGCAGCTTCTCTCCTCCTGCTACCCCCAAAAACCCATCTCCATTGAGACTGTGTCAGCTCCCAAAAGACAAAAACAAACTAAAACCAGCAATAAACAACTTAAACATAAAAATCACAAAGAAAGAACAATACAGTATCCACATCTGAACCAAAGAGTAAAACAGTGAAATGTGGATTATTAAATATTAGGTCTCTCTCCTCCAAGTCTCTGTTAGTACATGACTTAATAATTGATCAACAAATCGATTTACTCTGCCTTACAGAAACCTGGTTGCAGCAGGATGAGTATGTTAGTTTAAATGAATCAACACCCCGAGTCATTCTAACTACCAGAAATCCCGAAGCACAGGCCGAGGGGCAGTGTGGCAGCAATTTTTCACACCAGCCTATTAATTAACGAAAGACCAAGACAGACTTTTAATTCATTTGAAAGCCTGATGCTTAGCCTCGTCCACCCCAGCTGTAAAACTCAGAAACCAGTCTTACTTGTTATCATCTATCGTCCACCTGGGCCTTACACAGAGTTTCTCTCTGATTTCTCAGACTTTTTATCTGATTTAGTGCTCAGCTCAGATAAAATAATTATTGTGGGTGATTTTAACATCCATGTAGATGCTAAAATGACAGCCTCAACATCGCATTTAATCTGTTACTAGACTCAATTGGCTTCTCTCAAAATGTAAAAGAACCCACCCACCACTTTAATCACACTCTAGATCTTGTTTTAACGTATGGCATAGAAACTGAATATTTAACAGTGTTTCCTGAAAACCCTCTGCTGTCTGATCATTTCCTGATAACATTTACATTTACAATAATTGATTACACAGCAGTGGAGAGTAGACTTTATCAAAGTAGATGTCTTTCTGAAAGTGCTGTAACTAAGTTTAAGAATATAATCCACCCACTGTTATCATCTTCAATGCCCTGTACCAACATAGAGCAGAGCAGCTATCTGAACGCTACTCCAACAGAGGTCGATTATCTTGTTAATAATTTTACCTCCTCACTACGTGCGACTATGGATACTGTAGCTCCTGTGAAAACTAAGGCCTCAAATCCAAAGTCCCTGACTCCGTGGTATAATTCTCAAACACGTAGCCTAAAGCAGATAACTCGTAAGCTGGAGAGGAAATGGCGTGTCACAAATTTAGAGGATCATCATTTAGCCTGGAGAAATAGTTTGCTGCTTTATAAGAAAGCCCTCCGCAAAGCCAGAACATCTTACTATTCGTCACTGATTGAAGAAAATAAGAACAACCCCAGGTTTCTCTTCAGCACTGTAGCCAGGCTGACAAAAAGTCAGAGCTCTACTGAGCCAACCATCCCTTTAACGTTAACTAGTAATGACTTCATGAACTTCTTCACAAATAAAATTTTTATCATTAGAGAAAAAATTACCAATAATCATCCCACAGATGTAATATTATCTACATCTACTCTTAGTACCATCGATGTTAAGTTAGACTCTTTTTCTCCAATTGATCTTTCTGAGTTAACTTCAATAATTAATTCCTCCAAACCATCAACGTGTCTTTTAGACCCCATTCCTACAAAACTGCTCAAAGAAGTCCTGCCATTAATTAATTCTTCGATCTTAAATATGATCAACCTATCTCTAATAATCGGCTATGTACCACAGGCCTTCAAGCTGGCTGTAGTTAAACCTTTACTTAAAAAGCCATCTCTAGACCCAGCTGTCTTAGCTAATTATAGGCCAATCTCCAACCTTCCTTTCATATCAAAAATCCTTGAAAGAGTAGTTGTCAAACAGCTAACAGATCATCTGCAGAGGAATGGCTTATTTGAAGAGTTTCAGTCAGGTTTCAGAGCTCATCACAGCACAGAAACAGCTTTAGTGAAGGTTACAAATGATCTTCTTATGGCCTCTGACAGTGGACTCATCTCTGTGCTTGTCCTGCTAGACCTCAGTGCTGCGTTCGATACTGTTGACCATAATATCCTATTAGAGCGATTAGAACATGCTGTAGGTATTACAGGTACTGCACTGCAGTGGTTTGTATCATATCTATCTAATAGACTCCAGTTTGTACATGTAAATGGAGAGTCCTCTTCAGACACTAAGGTCAATTATGGTGTTCCACAGGGTTCAGTGCTAGGACCAATTCTATTTACATTATACATGCTTCCCTAGGGCAACATCATTAGAAGACATAGCATAAATTTTCACTGCTATGCAGATGACACGCAGCTCTATCTATCCATGAAGCCAGGTAACACACACCAATTAGTTAAACTGCAGGAATGTCTTAAAGACATAAAGACCTGGATGGCCGCTAACTTTCTGCTTCTTAATTCAGATAAAACTGAGGTTATTGTACTCGGCCCTGAAAATCTTAGAAATATGGTATCTAAGCAGATTCTTACTCTGGATGGCATTACCTTGGCCTCCAGTAACACTGTGAGAAACCTTGAGTCATTTTTGACCAGGACATGTCCTTCAATGCACATATTAAACAAATATGTAAGACTGCTTTCTTCCATTTGCGCAACATCTCTAAGATTAGAAATATCCTGTCTCAGAGTGATGCTGAAAAACTAGTTCATGCATTTATTACTTCCAGGCTGGACTACTGTAATTCACTATTATCAGGAAGTCCTAAAACTCGCTGAGAAGCCTTCAGCTAATCCAAAATGCTGCAGCAAGAGTACTGACAGGGACTAGAAAGAGAGAGCATATTTCTCCTGTTTTGGCTTCCTTCATTGGCTTCCTGTTAAATCCAGAATTGATTTCAAAATCCTGCTCCTCACATACAAGGTCTTAAATAATCAGGCCCCATCTTATCTTAATGACCTTGTAGTACCATATCACCCTATTAGAGCACTTCGCTCTTGCACTGCAGGCCTACTTGTTGTTCCTAGAGTATTTAAAAGTAGAATGGGAGGCAGAGCCTTCAGTTTTCAGGCCCTCTTCTGTGGAACCAACTTCCAGTTTGGATTCGGGAGACAGACACTATCTCTACTTTCAAGATTAGGCTTAAAACTTTCCTTTTGCTAAAGCATATAGTTAGGGCTGGACCAGGTGACCCTGAATCCTCCCTTAGTTATGCTGCAATAGACGTAGGCTGCCGGGATTCCCATGATGCATTGAGTTTTTCCTTCCAGTCACCTTTCTCACTCACTATGTGCTAATAGACCTCTCTGCATCGAATCATATCTGTTATTAATCTCTGTCTCTCTTCCACAGCATGTCTTTCATCCTGTTTTCCTTCTTTCACCCCAACCGGTCGCAGCAGATGGCCGCCCCTCCCTGAGCCTGGTTCTGCCGGAGGTTTCTTCCTGTTAAAGGGAGTTTTTCCTTCCCACTGTCGCCAAAGTGCTTGCTCATAGGGGTCATATGATTGTTGGGTTTTTCTCTGTATTTATTATTGTGCTATCTACTGTACAATATAAAGCGCCTTGAGGCGACTTTTGTTGTGATTTGGCGCTATATAAATAAAATTGAATTGAATTGAATTGAATCATGCCACACCTTATGTTTGCTTTTGTTGATAAAAAAAAATAAAATAAAATTATATATATACATATACATATTTTATTTTTTTATATTATATATCTATATCTATATCTCTCTATATATATCTATATCTATATCTCTCTATATATATCTATATCTATATCTCTCTATATATATCTATATCTATATCTCTATATATATCTATATCTATATCTCTCTATATATATCTATATCTATATATAGATATCTATATCTATCTATATATAGATATCTATATATAGATAGATATAGATAGATATCTATCTATATCTATCTATATATAGATATCTATATCTATCTATATCTATATCTATATCTCTATATCTCTATATCTCTATATATCTATATCTCTATATCTCTATATCTATATATATCTATATATATCTATATCTCTATATATATATATCTCTATATATATATATATCTATATATATCTATATCTCTATATATATATATATATATATATATATATATATATATATATATATATATATATATATATATATATATATATATATATATATATATATATATATATATATATATATATATATATCTATAGATAGATATATATAGATATAGATATAGATATAGAGATATAGATATCTATATCTAGATATAGATATATAGATATCTATATCTAGATATAGATATATAGATATCTATATCTAGATATAGATATATAGATATCTATATCTAGATATAGATATATAGATATCTATATCTAGATATAGATATATAGATATCTATAGATATCTAGATATAGATATATAGATATCTATAGATATCTAGATATAGATATAGATCTATAGATATCTAGATATAGATATAGATCTATAGATATCTAGATATAGATATAGATCTATAGATATCTAGATATAGATATAGATCTATAGATATCTAGATATAGATATAGATCTATAGATATCTAGATATAGATATAGATCTATAGATATCTAGATATAGATATAGATATATAGATATCTAGATATAGATATAGATATATATATATTTTTTTTTTTTTTTTTGAGTTAACACATTCCTCAGTAGAAATACATGCACTGGGGCGAGTGGAGACCCCTCCAAGATCGCGGGTCGGTGGGGATACACGCCCAACAGACTGCCCCAGTCCATGTCACCTCTATGTATATTTGATCTATGGAAAGCCACGTTAGGCTTTCCAGCACCCAGTGTATTCAGGTCTATGTAGTTTTGAATGTTTGGTTCTAGCTTACACAGCTTTGACAGGTGAAACTTATTCACTGTATTGAAGACTCACAGGTGAAGTTGAAAATACCATCTTTTGTATTTTTGTGCAGGCACGACTTTCTGGTGTTATACACTGTCCTGGCGTTGCAGATCTAGGGGTTCCAGTTAAGACGTGGTCAGCCTTCTAAAGAAAGTGGGAATCTCACCGAAATATTCAATTACTTTGCTGTGTTTCTTGCCAGGACTAAGGCTCAAACCATCATCTTCTCCTGGTATCGAATACCAAGGGACCTTCTGAAGTAAGCTTTAACAAGTAAGCTTGAATTGAGTAATTCAGAATCATGAAGTATGGATTGGCCTTGCAAAATCTGTAAATTTGCAACCTCCACTAAGGAAGAGCTGATGAAACATTATAGGTTACGCCATATCCCCAGTGTACAGCCTCTGCCATGTCCTTACCTAGATTGTTTTTGTTCATTTAAGTCATGGGGTAGCCTAAAATCACACATATCAAGGAAACACTCAACTCACTCAACAGTGAGAACCTCTGAAATACTCAGTTTCTGTTGCCAGTTCTGTAATGTGGGCACATTTTCCACTGAAAAGAGTATTTCAACACCTTCATCAACATTTGAAAAAGCAAGAAACTGTGTCCTGTGTTTTCAAAAATTGTAGTTTCAAAACTAACATTTATGGAACATTTATGTCACATAAAAATCGCAAAACACCTCCCACTCTTTAGATGAGTTTAAAGAAGACGTTTTAAAGAGGTTTGAAAAGCCTTTACAAACAGATCAGTGCAGCGATGTAGTTAATCAGGAGGGTGAACAATCTGACATTGAGGAGTTTAGAGATGATGATGTGAATGTACTGCCAAAGTTGATTGAAAGAAGCTTGGCTCATTTGATGTTGAAATTAGAGAGTTCATTTCATGTTCCCAACCAATGCATTGATGAGCTTGTAGAGTCGTTGCATTTTATTTGTCATTCAGCTTCCGCTCCCATCGTGAAAGACATTTTACAGTCCTGCTTGAAGAGACACAACTGTGAAGTTGATGAAGCCATTGTGTCTGAAATGGTGAACAACATATGTGTTGCTAACCCTGTTAGCGCTGCCCTTTGTGATGATGGTCCTCTCTCTGCCTTCAAAAGAAGAAAGTATTTTAATGAACACTTTTCTGTCGTGGAGCCGATTGAGTATATTCTTACTGGAGAGAGTAGCTTCCAGTATGTTCCCATTCTAAAGTCTTTACTTCAGGTTCTTAGCAGGAAAGATATACTAGACCTGATCTTGAGTGAAGCAGAGGCGCAGAGAACTGTGTACAACTCATTTCATGACGGCACCTTTTACAAAACCAACGAGTTGTTCTCAAAAAATGACCTTACAATTGCGCTAAATCTCTATGTGGATGACTTTGAGATTTGCAATCCTCTCGGTACGTCCAGGAAAAAACACAAAATCACATCTGTATATTGGGTGTTAGCTGATGTCCCTTCATTGCTCAGATCTGAGCTAAACTCAATCTTCTTAGCAATTCTTTGCAAGGCTGAGGATGTAAAGAGATTTGGTTACAGTGCTGTGTTAGAGCCACTGCTCAAAGATCTTGTGGTCTTAGAGGAGGAAGGACTGTATGTTCCATCACTGGGTAGAAGAGTCAAAGGCACAGTGTTTAGTGTAGTTGCAGACCACCTTGGTGCCCATTCTATGGGGGGATTTGTTGAGAGCTTTTCCAGTTCATATGTCTGTAGGTTTTGTTTTGGTGAAAAGTCACAATTTCAAGATGGTGAAGTGAGAAATAAGGCATTCCCACCCAGAACAGTGGAACAACACACACTGCATGTCCAGGCTTTACAGGAAAATAACAGTTTGATGCATGTTTATGGAGTGAAGAGACAGTGTGCACTGACGGCAAAACTTAAATATTTTCATGTTTTGTCTGGATATCCACCTGATGTGTTGCATGATCTCTTTGAAGGTGTAGTGCCCCTAGAAATAGCACTGTGCCTAAGAGTATTCATTCACAACAAATACTTCACTCTTGAAGAGCTGAACAAATGCATCAAAGAGTTCCCCTATAAATGGTCGGACAAAACCAATGCACCACAGCTTGTTCCTGTGAACTTTGCCCAACGGAAAAGTGTGGGGGGCAATGCCCACGAGAACTGGGCTTTGCTTCGTCTCTTGCCACTCATGGTTGGATCAAAAATCCCTGAGGCTGACCCAGCATGGGAATTGCTTCTTGTGCTTCGAGACATTGTTGAGCTTGTTGTGAATCAAGTGCACACAGAGGAGACCATTTGCTTCCTGGACAGTAAGATATCTGAGCATAAACACAGGTTTCTCATGGTTTTTCCAGAGCAACGCCTCATTCCAAAACACCATTTCCTAGAACATTATCCAGAACTTATCAGGGCTTATGGTCCTCTGGTGTCACTGTGGACAATGCGGTTTGAGGCAAAGCACAGCTTTTTCAAGCGTGTTGTCAGACATACTCGTAGTTTTAGAAATATTCTGCTGTCACTGGCCATGAAGCATCAGTTGTTGCTTGCTTATAACCAACATGATTCCAGAGCTGTCAGACCATTACTACAGGCTACAACACTGTCTACAATGGATGTTAGTGTGCTGCGAGAGGATATCCAAGAAGCACTGCAGGCTAAGTTTCCTGGTGAGACATGTGTCCAGATAGCCAAAAGTGTGTGTTACAGAGGCACCAAGTACACTAGTGGAATGATCCTGGCTTATGGTTCCACTGGTGGTCTACCAGATTTTGGGGAGTTGATCCAGATTGTGGTTTTGAAAGGCAATGTGGGATTCATAGTGAAAGGTGTAACTGCTTGGTCAATTGAACATCTGAGGAGCTATGTGCTTGAGAAAACTGGTTTCCATACTTTGTGTGGAGATTTTCAGCTGAAACAAGACAAACCCAAATCTCAGTCTTTCTACTATTTTCAGAGATGGCATATGGTTAATTGGCTCCTAGTTTCCATACATGGAGATCAAATTTTATTATATTATGCACTAAGAATTACAGAAACATGTCAAAAATTTGGTCTACAGGTTACCTAATGTCACAACCGTCTCAACTTCGAGTGATCCTTGCAGATCATGATGTCCGTAAAGTTGTACTACCATCTGGAATCCCAGAAACGGTGGATGACCTTTATTCAGCCATCCGTGATACCTTTTCCATTACAAGAGACTTCTGTCTTCACTATAAAGATGCTGATTTTGGTGATGAGTTTTTTACCCTTGTTTCGACAACTGACCTTAAGGACAAGGACACAATCAAGATTGTGTTTCTCCAGGACCAGGAGCCTACAATAACCTTGACCTTAAGTGATGTGACCAACGTGACTGATAATCCATCTGAGGAGGACTCTCTTGACACCTCATCTGTGTCAACTAATGACACTCTGATTCTTTCCGCATCTGAAGATAGTCCAGGGCACCGTTACCAGCGCTGGCCTGTTCAGTTTCAGATTCCCAGCTTTTCTGACCTCACAGAGATCCAAATTCGGTCAGCCAACGAGCGCTTCCAAAAAGATGGGACTCTTCTCCCTACAAAAGATTTAATTCCACTGCTTCCTGACATCCTTAGAAAACTAGCAGAAGCTATTTATAAGTATACTGCTTATCCATCCAGTCTGCAGATCAGTGAGGTTGCAGAGGCCCTGACTCTAAAGCATCCCTGCCTGAAAGAACCAGGGTCCTTCAATGGATGCTATGGGTGGGCGCAGCGTCTAAAGTACAAGATGAACAATTTCAGAAGCAAGCTTAGAGGTCTCGGCTGCCCTGAAGTTGAAGTAAACTCACTTAAGAGGAAAATGACATGTGACCAATACCCGGCAAAGAATGTCAAAAAACCAAAGAAGGCTGAGGTGAACTACCTACCCCCTCATGTTCAAGGTGAAACTAGTGAAAGTTTGGAAAAAGAGAGAATCAAGCTACTGAGTGAAGTGATGAAAAGGGACAACTCCAGAGTGGTAGCTCAGAAAATGGACAAGACGTTCAGCCTTCGTCGGGAGGAAATAGTGAAAGAGGCCCCTGCCATCAGTGACTTCATGAAGCGCTGGCCTGCTCTTTTTAGCGAGGTACAGGTGAGATAAAATGTTTATTAAACCAGTGTTTTTGTGTTGTGGATTGATGAAATTACAAATTGAAGTCAGATAAATAAAAAATTTAGAAATGCATATATTTACACCTAATACATTTAAATGTTTACAAATGTACATTTGGATTTTCATTTATGAATTATTTATACTTATGTCTCTTGTTGTATTTTATTCTGGTGTGCCCTGCAGATATGTGAAGAATTTAAGAGGATAACAACAGTCAGCCTTGAATCAACTTTTCTGGCCAGGCTTGACCAATGCACCCCAAAACTGATGGCCTTGACTCTGTCAAAAGGAGGAGCTGCAGGTCTGAGGATGAGGCAGATTAAGGACATGCTTCTGCAGGTATAATGAATAACTTTATGAATAGACCTTTATTTGCATCTGCCTTACTTTTTTCATGTCAAATGTTGATATGGCTGCTTTGAACAAGGTCCATTGTATACTAACACTATTTTTTTCCAAAATTGTTCATATTTTGGTTACACTTGCATCTAGGGCAGGGCAAAAGAAGAAAATATGTCGTCTGTACAATATACACTGTTTATTATTTTTAAATAAATCACTATGATATACATAAAGTGTTTCACACGCGCAAGCACGTTAACAATACATAACATGGAGGAAGACTGTATCTGTGCCAGTTACATTGTAATTGAATGAATGGATATTTATTGTTATTATACAAGTTCAGAGCACAAGTACAACAAAATGTATCTTTATTTTAGTGTTTTTACTTATGAAGAAGGAATGTCCAGGTGACAAGCGCAGCGTTTGTCAGATCTCCGCAGAGTGAGACAGCCATGCCCCCCACTGTGTGCGGAGTAAGCAGGTCCCAAACAATAAGAAACTCAGGAGAATAGCCAGATCACCACCTATTCCAAATGAACTTTTTTATTATTTAATTTAAAAAATGCTATATCATTATGGATATCATTTTCAGTATATGAAGTAAGCTACTTACATCTGATTTTTTTTTAACACATCTATTTTTTTCTATCAATCAGGACAACACAGTTGAAAAGCGCAGAGAAATTGCTATTCGCTGCCTCATAGTCTATCTTGGAGAGAAGGAGGAGGATCTTTTCAAACAGTACAGCGTAAGTACTTGAGTTGGTTTTTAATTTTTTGTTTAGTTTTGAATGCATGTCTCTGTAGGGTCTTTGTGTTTTGTTCATTGGATTTTCTGTTCAGGGTTGAGTATTTAAGTCATTCAGTGCCATAGACGTCTTTAGACGTCAAAATGAATCCGAACGCTCAGTGCCATAGACGCCTCTTGAGCTTTTTATTGAATTGAGAAGGTGGTGGAGTTGATTACATAGATAAAATCCCACCAGCGTGACAGTCGGCTCTACTGAGAACGAGTATTGTGGCGCGATTTTTGATCCAGCTCGTCATTTCGAGCTTGAGGTGTCTGTAGCCTGACGTCATGGTTTTTCTAGCGATTCCAGTGAACATGAACCGGATTTATCTGACCAGTATCTCCTGTTAGAAACTTCTGAAGGCAGCAGGGACCAGAATAATGAACGATTTGCTGCATAAAACACACAGAAATTGTTGATAGACGAACTGATGGCCGGGTGGGGGGTGAACAGACTAAGTCGCACACTCACTTGTGCACATGCGGGAGTAACACACACACACACACACACACACACACACACACACACACACACACACACACACACACACACACACACACACACACACACACACACACACACACACACACACACACACACACACACACACACACACACACACACACACACACACACACACACACACACACACACACACACACACACTCTCTGAATCATAAATCAGTCGCTTTTTTCTTATATATTTTTCAAATGTTGAAATTGTCTATAAACAACTATTTTATACACAAAATAATCTGCCAAAAGTACATTTTACAGGTGATTTTTTTTACTTTCATAGTAGTAAAACATAGTTGAGATGTTGCATGAATCATTGAAACACGAAATATTTACATCAAAGTCACTGATCTGCTAGAAAAACCTATTTACACAAAGCGCTTTTGATCCAGAAACAGGTGTTTTGTCATGAAAGTTTCTCTTTTCTACTGCAAATTTCTAAATAACAGAGGTAGAAACATTTTTTTTGCTGCTGAAAGAAGAGAGACTCATTTTTGTCATGGTGGTTTCAGAATTCACATAGTCATAGAACAAAATATTCTGTGAGTCTTCAAAATCAGTGAAAAAGCTAAATATCTCTGGCACTGAGGGGGGTATGAAATCTGAGAGTGGCTGGCACTGAATGAGTTAAGGGACATTCCAACCCCAAGTGAAGATATGTCTATTGCCATGTATAAGTGAGAAAAAAGCATTTCAGAATTACAATCCGAAGATGTTTATTGCCATTGTCATTGAACATAATTTGCTGAATAGAAACCTGTTTCCGTGATAAGGTGCAACATAAACACACAGGATAAAAAATTTCGCACGCACGTTAAAGAATTGTGATGTTTGTTATTGTAATTAAATGGGTCCAACTCATTTGAATACATCTGTCTGAATTTCTATTCTTTCTGAGCACCAGGTACGAGTCCCTTAGCTGATGTCCAGGTATTTGGCATCACATCTGCCGCATTCAAACAAATACACACAACATCCATTTCTTTTTCTGAAGGTCATGACACAAGAGCACACACAGTGCATGTTAAGGCTGACCTTCGTTTGGGGAAAAAAGTGATCGACAAGTTTATAAGGTCTTAGAACCTTGACTTCTTTGTGGGCAGGCACCACCATGCATGAGCCTGCCCACGCAGTAGTCATGGTTATAAGACACAGCCAAATGATCAAGGTTGTATTTTGGAGCCACTTAGCCTGCTGGGAAACAGGTAAATGCCCTTATAGAATCTCCTGTAGGACCAAAAAATTACTACACTGTAACCAAAATATCATATTTGACCAACATAAATACTATTTATGCTGACAGTTAAGTTCATTTTAATTATAAATGTGTTTTATTTTGATCAAAAAGTTACTTCACCATACATAAATATAATCTTGGATCAACTTAAATTCCTGTGTATTTGTTGACAATTATTAAGTTCATGTTACTCAGAATGTGTTTTTTTTTGTGGCCAAAAAGTAACTTCACTATACATAAAATTCACGTTGGATCAACTTAAATTTTTGTGTTCTAGTCGAAAATTATTAAGTTAATTTTACTTAAGAATGTTTAATTGTGGCCAAAAAAGCTACTTCACCATACTCAAAAATATTGCTTTGAATTAATGTTATTCTGCCAGAAGTTGGCTTAACTCAAAAATTCTAGTGGAAAACGTTAACATGTTTTTTTTATTTGAACCAATGTTTTATTTATTAGAGTGTAGGGAACCAGCAGTGAGTGATGGGGAAAAGAAGAAGCCAGCAGCAGTCCTTGATTACAATAGGTGTAAAGGTGGAGTGGATAACCTAGACAAGGTTGTTGGCACCTACAGTTGTCGGAGGAAAACCGGTCGCTGGCCACTGGCTCTGTTCTACAATCTTCTGGACGTCTCAGCATACAATGCCTTTGTCCTGTGGAAAGCAGTGCATCCTGAGTGGGAGTCCACCAAGACCCACAAAAGAAGGGTGTTCCTGGAGGAGCTGGGCCACATGCTGGTGACTCCAGAAACTGCAAGACGGCCTTGTGCCCCACGCTCGAAAGCAGCCGCTGCTATTGTTGCTGACATACAGCAGTCAGGATCAGAATCAGAGTATGACCCACAGCCCATCAACAAAATGAGGAAAAGGTGCGAACTGTGTATAAACAGAAGAAGAACGGCAACCACTTGCTCCAGCTGTGGAAAGAGTGTCTGCAAAGATCACTCTGCGTGTCCTGCTTTCCCTGAGCGCGTACACACACACACACACACACACACACACACACACTTTCTATCACGTGGCTGGGAATCTGCCAGAGCCACAGTGATACAGGCAAATCCCAGATGGACAGCTGAACAGAGGAGGAAGGCTGGGAGAGTCTGGATTGCCAAGTTAGACACTGTAAATGAAAAGTTTTTAAAGGGCATTAAGTCCCTATAATGTATATAGTTGTCTCTGATTACTGTTTGGTTTTTTGGTTTTTTAAATTGTTGCTGTGGTTTTCATCATCGTTATCATCGTGATTCTGCCTGTTTGTGTATTGATTGATGTAACATCCTGATCCTGAGGTTTATCCTAAACTTAACCAGTTTTAATCCTATGCTGTACTTGACCTTCTCTGTTTGCGTCTGTGTGTGCCTGTTTGTCTGTGTGTATGTCAGGTCGGGTCTTAGACTCCACCTCTCTGGGAACTCCCAGGTCCTCCAAAGTATGGAGGCCTATCACCGCTCACCACACTCCATGACGTTTGGCATATGCAGGGGCAAATGCCAACATATTCATGGCTTAATGGGAAACTGCAGCCCTTGCAAAATGTGTCAAAAAACCATTGCATTATTACAGGTTTCTTGATGATATCTGGGAGTGTGGCAGCCGCCGCCGCCCCAGCAGGGGGTAAAGAAGAAGCCAACATGCCGGGGTCGAAGGGGCAAAAGAAGAGCTCCCGTTTCAGATGATGCTGTGCAACCAGCTGCTGCTGCTGCGCCCCGATCCAGCAAAGATGATTAACAAAAAAAATAAATAAATAAATAAATAAAAGGCAAGAGAATAAACCAGCTGTTCTCCACGGAATTATGTAGATAGCTATGCTGAGATTAGCGGTAAAAATATTTCAGCCTCCCAGAGAGCGAAATCTATTTCTATCAACTAAAAGCGGGTGAAAGTTTTGACCCTCATCGCCAACCCTGAGGTGCAGAAGAGCCTGCAGGAAACGAGCTCGCAACAACCGCGAACCAGGGACCAGCACACGCAGACGCCTCCGATTTTCAAAGAGGCCCATGCGTTTCCACCATTCAACCAACAACCCCATCAGCACCGGCCTTTAAACATGGCAAGAAAAACAGTCACATACACGGGAGACCAAGACCACGCCATTTTGCAGGTGGATCTGCAGAGCTAGTCGTCAAACAACAGATGACGCTCACATGGATGATTTTGTGCTGGACCTTACAAACACCCAGTCCGGTGTTTTCAACACCATGCTTTGAATTCCCAATCAGAACTGGCTGAAGATAATGGGTGAAAAGAATGGGAGAATATTAGAGCTTTAAGCTAAGTAAAACTACCATTGAGTTGGTTCTGCTTCAAAATAGCCCCAACGTTCTACATAGCCGCGCCCCTCATCTGGTCCCCTTACCCCCGCCTCCCCCTCGCCCAGTCCTTTTTTCAAAACCGCAATGTCTTTCTCCTTCACATCATCTAAAACAATCATGACAAACCACAGCTTTGGGACACCCTCTGCTCCATCTCCATCATCCCTCCGGCCATCATCTGATTCTATGCCACCAGCAAGCCCTCCGATGGCCATGGATACCCCACCTCAGAGCCTGCATCAGGCCTCAGCGTCTCCGGCCAGACATCGATCCCCACCCCTGCGAGAGCCGCGGACAGCGATGAGGCGGCGACTCTACTCCCCACGGCTATTATGGAACTCACAAAATTAACCGTAAAGTACTTTAATAACTCGCTAATCCAGAAGCACCGGCAGGATGTCTGTCAAGGATGTAAGGTCTCCCACCCCTCGCAGAGACGACATTCATCTCTTTTCCCGCTGGAAAAATATTACTTTTTCAGATACTATGATGAACTCTGCAAAAGATTATGGAATGGACATTTCACCAACACATTATTGCAAATTTTACGTTTAGAGGGTTTTTCACCACCAGCGGCTCAAGTCAGAGGCGTTGCCCAGGCTTATCTGTTTGAACTGAGAGATGTCCACGATAGAGACCGCGCTGCAAGAAATTGACGCCAGCATCACAGAAGTGACAAGGAGTGTGATTCATGAAGTACTAGACAAAAATTACTCACTCTGGCTCTCCTAGTAATCATTTTCTTCTCTTCCCTATTTTTCTTAACATGTTTTATTTTTCTTGTTTTCAGCCTTGTTCTATGTTTTTCTTACTGTTCAGCGTTGTTTTTACCCGTTTTAATGTATTATTTTTTTCATTACAGCAAATAAAACTGTTTTGGAAAACTACATACATGTTTTGAACAAGCTTGTTGACAATGTTGTGTGGGTTTATACATCCTTGCAGTCTCTATATTCTGAGCTTCAAGAGAAAAATGAAAGCATTAAATTCATTGAAGGTCTCCCTGAATCTTTTGAAGATGAGAGCTTGTTTCCCCTCCCACCAGAGTCATCTCATTGTACTGGATGATGTTATTTTTCAAGCTTCAAATAATCCAGAAGTGGTCCGGATTTTCACACAGTACAGACACCATAAAAATATGAGTGTCCTGATGTTGACTCAGAATAGGTTTCTACAGGGTAAACACAGCAGAAAGATCAGCCTAAACAGTACTTATCTGGTGTTATTTAAAAACCCTTGTGATAAATTACAAGTTCATACACTAGCTGTCACCGAATAGCAGTCTGATAATACTCTCCAATTGATGATTGTTCATGATTCAAGAAAAAAAGAAAAACCCCAAACCTCTCAGTAATAATCAACCAAAACTTGTCTTTTTGAATTGATCTCGAGAATTGAATCGTAACAAGCATAAATGATCAGCATTGTTGTGTGAGGCAGCGAGACTCTGAAGCGCATTTCAAGTCTCAAGATACCATTTATTATCGGTGATAACGCTTGGCTGTCATCCAAGGGACTTGTATTGAACACAGAGTATATCCTTGTTGAAATTCCTGTCTGTCAATGCAAAGGGACAGATCTTTCAGGTTTCTACTGGTAGCTGTGTACAGGCTGTAACACCTTTTGATAAGGCTAAAAGCGTCGCTGGCTCTCGTGACCTCAAATCCACATTGAGCAATAATCTTTCACAGAAAAAAAAAATGTCAGAGTGTAAGGGTCCATAACATGAAACTCGTGAACGCTCGCTATACACAGCTCTGACTAATCCTTTGTTAGGGCCGTTATCAACAACATGAGAGTCATGGGCCCCAGCAGTATCTTTGTAAAAAAAAAGGCGCTAAATTGATTTTTCAGACCGTCTTCCGAGTTATTTAAATATGTCTTGATTATGGCGCTATATGGGTCATAATCGAGACCCATATAGCGGGTGACAGGTTGAGAAATCAACCTGTCACCCAGTGTCATATCACATTGTGAGAAAATTGTATTTAAAGGGTAATTTATAATTCCAACATTAGCGTCTGCAGCAATATCACTGCCATCGGCGTTCGTTATTTTCAGCCTTAAACTCAGCAATGTGTCATTTAAATCCAGGTAATGCAACCCATTTCCAGGCACGTAGAATTCCAGAGAGACCCTGTCAGTGAGCGCTGTTACTGGTAACATTTCAAGAAATAAATTTTGTTTTTGATTGAGAGAAAAAAAAAAAATAAAAAAATAATAATGAGTCAGTGGTGCTGTAAACAGAACCAATTCACTCAAGGTACACCTCGCTCGATCGTTCGTGAAGTAAAGCCATTCTTGCTTGTTCTTAGTTTTTAAAAAAAAATTTCTTGCTCAGACTTGCATCCTTGGCGAGCGAAAGAGCGAGTTTTCATATGTGAGACATTAGTGACGTTTAGCGTATTTGGAGGCTATAGTTAGTGTGTTGTGTAGTTATTAATTTGTATTGTGTGTCAGTTATACTGCTGAATGTCACAGTTATCCAAAAAAGCCACCAAAGGCAAATTCCAGTGTAAACGCTGTTTCCACATGGAAAACTGGACTGATACACCTCCTGCTGTCAGACCTGCAGGGTTTAGGCCTCTGCTGTTCTCCTCTGTCTTATAGTGAACAGAAACTATTGTTTTGGACTGGCACAAATAATTTGTGTGCCTTCTTATTTGATGCAGGAACACCTGAAGGTTCTGTAAATACATTTAAATGGATCTAATCTCTATAGATCAATAGATATAATTTACAATTTCTATTTGCATTTCAAGTTATGACAATGATTCGTTAAATATGTTCGTGGGTTGTACAGTAAAAACTAATTTTTCTACTCCGATTTTGAATTTTGTCTGAATTTAGATCAATTGTGCTAATATAGTATGCCAATATGAAAAAAAATAACTTAAATTTCACATATTTGAGGTTGTGCTGAAAATAATGATACCAAACAAGGCAAGATAAACCTTTTTAAAGGTTAAATATAGAGGTAAAATGAAAAGTAGTGAAAAATGGCCAATTATACCCTGGACCCCAGAGGGTTAGGCAGATTTTAAATGTAAAGTTCCCAAGATCTGTTTAAATCAATTTTGATGGAACTTTAGTCAGAAATAATTTAATGCAAAGCTAATTAGTTTATTAGACAGTTGCATTCAAAACTCTGATGGTTGAACCTCCTCAGTACTACTGCTCCTGTGCGACTTAACGCTTTCTCTTGAATTACTCATTCCAGAAGAGGTTCAGGGTTGTGTATGATAAGAGGTGGCTGCTCAAAGGTCATTTTGAATATTGAAATATTTGACCCAACTTCAGCTGTCATATTCACTTCAGGCTGTGGGTCCGACTGGCAGTGGGAAGACACGTGAAAGAGCCAGAAAAGCAGCAGTGGATAAAGTCAAATACTCTGTCTGTGAAGGTTCTCAGTACACTACACTCGTGTAACAAACTTCTTTATTTTTGCCAATAAACCAAAGCACCTCATCCAACACAAATGCAGTACTTTTCACTAACACTTCTACTGCTGTGCCAAGAGAAGTAGTCATTCAAGTAAAAGGTATCAAGATCAAAACTCCTAAAAGACCAAAAGACTAATACTGACATTTTAGTTACAGCCTGGTCCTGATATTTTGATCACTTTGGTCCTTGGTTACTTCATTTCTGGAAATGTTCAAAAGGATGTGTTGGAAATCATGCCATGTCAGATCTGTTACTTTATATAATTGACCAGGTAATGGATTAAATGACACAATGGTAGCGATTGGGAATCGTGCTACAGACTTAACACTCCACTGCATGGATGAAGTCAGAGTCCCAGTGTAAAAGGAAAAGCTGGCTGAAGGCTGTCATTATTATTTAATAAAAACTGCAAGACTCAAACACATTTGTATTATTGCTCACCAGTGATAAAAGCATCAGAATGGTAAGTTACCAGTCGTGTTTATACTAGTTTCCTTTCATACTCATGGGAAAACCATGAAATTTAACTAAAGTGTTTTATCGGTCGTCTCAGATAAAATTAACTTTGACAGACTTTTAGTCGAATGACTAAAGAATGAGCGATTAATCTTTAGCGGAGCTTTGCAGTATAAACAGCTCAGACACCTGAGCTGAACTCATGTAACAGTGTGAGACGTTTCTGCTTCTTAACTCATGTCAGTTTATGACTGAACTATTCAAAAATAAAAATAAAATAAAAAAGCAGAAGCATATACATGGACTCTAAGGCTCCATAGGAATGTTTCTGTGTAATGCTTCTATGGACAGTTCTCATTGTTAATTTTTATTATTCACTAATCTGGTTGACACTTTCTGGCTCTTTGCTCTAAACATTAATTCCAGGACCTTTCTGACCATCAGACCTGCTTTCAGGCCGAGTGTCACCAGCCTGCTGATGACTGATGATCACAAAGAATGAAGAATATTGGGATCAATTTGAAAAACCTCTCCAGCTGTGACTCTCAGCTGATTGAAATCAAATCTAACCTCAAAACATCCGTCTAACCCTCCCTGATGCTTTGTGCTGTGTTACAGCTGGAGGGAAAGCCTTCAAACAGATTCCAGAGGAAACCATGTGGGTTATGTTAATCAGGGCCACCTCCCACGGCCCCTCTGAAAAATCAACATGTTGAACAAATCGTTTGAACCCTGTACTCGTTACAACTTTTAGTATAATCACAAAAACACCATTAACAAAAACTAAATGATTCAACTCGAATTAGAGTCAGGTTGGGGTTTGATGGCTCCATTTATAGTCCTTCCTGAAATCCACTCATTCAAAATTAAGACGAGCTGAAAAGCAGCAGCTCTGTGGACACGTAGCAGTCTGTCAGGAGTCCCCATCAATATAGTCTTGACACAACAGGGGCAAGGATTTCTCATTTGGCTGATTCGGTTGTTCTGTCCTTACACCTGGGGTCCGTTCTTCGTACCTCGCTAAGTAAGTTAGCTGGATTTGATGGTTGACGATTTCGCGTGATCTTGGATCATTCGGTTCTCCAAAGCTCATCCCGGACTTGCTGTCATAGCAACAGATCCGTAAGCGTAAACCTGCTTGGGAGCAGGTTTACTTTATGTAAACAGGATTAGATCGCGGCCACTCAGGTATGTCCGCTTCATTTATACGAAAGCAAGAGCGATATTTCTCCACTGTTTTTCCATAAATAAATATTATCAATGTAACTAAAGATAATGCAATATTTGATTCTTTTATTGATTTCATACAGATACATACAGGTCATTTCCTAAAAAAAAAAAAAAAAAAAAAAGGGAAATGTACAATTAATCATGCTATTTCATGTATTTGATTATTTCAGATGTAATTCATATTTTAGAGTCCTCTCTCCTTGCTTTTGCAGCCTTTGCAGTGTTCCCTTGCGTTTTAATTAAACTCTGAAACTCCTGAAATCCCTCAATCAAGAGTTCTTGCTCTGCTGCCGAAAAATACTGAGCGCGCTCCTTCGACATCTTCGCCGACCAATCAAAGGGTTGCCGATCAATGTTTCTACTATTGATGCGTAGCCCCTTTTAAGCCACCCAGTGATCTCAGATTACTTCATCCAGCTATACTAATCGTCAACAACAGGTGTGTTCGGAGAACCGGATTAGCGAGCTCAAAGTTGGCGCGATGATTTGATCTTGGATGTGTCATTTGATCTTGGATGTAGTAAGCGAGGTACGAAGAACGGGCCCCAGGAGCCGAGATAAGAATTAAACCAGTGAAGGAAACAAGCAGACATGTAATTAGGTCTACCCCTGCCTTGCTTAAATGGATTCTCCAGGTATTAGGCCAACGTTTATCAGCCAATTCCTCATTTTGGACTCGTTTCTCTGTCTCCCCATTTGTGCTTTGACTTCAGAGCAGGTTTGCATGTTTGATAGTTTAAAATAAATGTTTGAGCTCCACTTCCTTCAAGATTTTAACCATCTCAAACTCAAGGTAAGAACAGCAGATCTATTATTAGTTTTTATGAATGTTCTGACATCAGATCATAGCTGGGTGGGGGAACCTAATGAACTGCGTTTAGAGCCGTGTGCAGCCTGAGCTTCAGGGTCACAGGGACATACTCTGATTCTGACATAACAATCTGCCACTGGAAAACGCCATGTGACAAAATAAGGTCCCTTCATGGGAGCAAAGTAATTGTAGAGTTTGAGCAGAATTTTCTTTAGCTCTGAGGAACATGATCTGCTTTCTCAGCATTAAGATTTCATTTTCAAATTTCCTCTAAATGTTCAACAGGAAGCATTAACCTCCTGGGACCTGGTGTCCACATCGCATTTTGAGTTATTTAGACCAAAATACTAAATTTTGCTCTACATGGGCCTGATATCCACTTACGAGGACATTATACTGCTACTGTTCTATCAAAATTTTAAACGAATATCCTCATATTTGGCTCTTATTTTTCTTAAAACAAAAATAAGGTTTTAAAAAAAAAAAAAAAAAAATCTGGTTATTCTTTGATTTTACATTCATCAGGCCCCAATGTGACCAAATACCAAAGAGAAATTAAAAATGCATGCCATGGAAGAGTTCAGGTCTTAGAAGGTTCATCGCCCAGGATCATGAATTTCATCAGAGGTTCTAGCCAAACTCTGAATGTAAGCACGTGTGAAGTCCCCCCCCCCATCTACATGCACAAATTGTCTTTCACTTATTTTATTAGATAAATTGCCTAGAATTGCAAACTAAACTAATTCAGTTGCAAACTGATTGTAGTATTTTGTCTTTAGAGCGATTATTCCACAATATCAAGAGCTCATTGCATGGTTTTGCTTCAGTCTTGATGGCTTTCCTGTAATGATTCAAGTTTGATTAAATCCATCTTGACTGATCTGGAAAAGCAGGTTACCATGCAAAACATTGCAGCATGCCCCAGAATAGTTCACGATATTCCCTCCCCTCCCTCACTAGACTGAGTATTGAAATGAGGGACTGACAAAGCCTTAGAGCAGAGTCAGACATAACCATGAGTGTGAGAAGGACAAACTGAAGCACTCCCAAAGGACAGACCTATAAACCATCAGTGAACCAGCCGCGAACAGGTGAAGGCAATCACACATGTGATGCTAATGAGGGCGTGGCAAGCACTAACCTTCAAAATAACATGTGAAGTAGCTACAACTGAAAAAAAATATTTTAAAAAAGAAAGAAACAAGAGCAAAGAAAAATAGAAAGATACATATTAAAATGACATTTTATTGTCCAGCAGAGCATTAAGAATATTCAACAGGAACTAAAGCATTGAATCTCCAGACCTGAAAATCTGCCCATCGCTCACTTGAGACTCTCAGATTTTGACCCACTAATTAAAGACGTAAAGAGAAACAAACTCCACCACTCAGTTTTCATGTACACACAGTGAAAAAGCAGCAGAAATCATTTATTAATAATTTTTCTTTATTAATTGATTCTGAACCCTAACCCTTATCCTGAAGTGGCTTTTTAGACTTTCCCTTCTTTGTTCCTTTCCCCTTTTGGACCCACCTGAGCCTTGTTATCCTCAGTGTGAGTCAAAAACATTAGTTTATGAGAGCAAGGATAAAGACTTGTGGATGTTTTGCATATATGTTGTAACTTTGCTGTGTGTCTACACCAGGTAACCAGTGTTTCCCCTCTCAGCATCCTCCTCGTCTTTGTTCATTTCTTTCAGATTTCCTTTTTGTTTAGTTGTGTTGGTTTTTTTCCAAGGTGAGTTTCTCGTGTGGCTTTCTTTGATTTTTACTTCCCTCTTTTGCAGGGAGGCCCTCGTTATTGTCTTGGTTGGGTTCACCTGTGCATTGTTATCCCGCCTCCTGGAGACAGTGTATTTAGTGTGGCTTCTCTCTCTCTCAGTCTTCAGTAGGTTGTTGTGCCTGCTGTGTCTTGCTGTTGCTTTGGGCCAATTAGGCTTTAAATAAGTTGGTGTTCTGCAGTGTCTATATGGAGGTTTTAATTTCTAAAGGCTTACTCCCTCCCCATCTGCAAGCTGACAGCTGGCTTTCTGCCCCCCCCCCCCCCAAAAAAATCTGCCTGTCCATAATTAGCAGGGGCATAAAGACTTGCACAGCTTTCAAAACTTAGTCTTGATTGACTCTGATGCTGGCAGACAATTTTACAATACACTATGCTGTAAAAGATGAGACACAAATGTGACGCACTGAGATATTAGCCTTAAAGATGGGAAAACATAATCTCAACACTAGCTCTGCCACTATACAACATTAAAACGAGCTGCTTGTTTTACTAGTGACGCCACTGTTGATAACTTAATGCGGATGGCATCTACTCCTGCTCGTCCCATCAAACTTTGCTAACTTGGCATCTGTACTCCATGCAGCGCCACAAGCTCTGGTGCTTTCCTTTCAAATACAAGCATTTCAAAGCCAGTGCAATGGTAGACCCTTTCCTCTACTTTGAGGGCCGGTGTCCTGAAACTTTTACGTGTCCCTGCTGCAACACACCTGAATTTAATATTTAGTAGCTCATAAGCCAGACTCTAGACCTTGACTGCATATTGAGGTGGCAGTTGAGCATGTCGCAAATCCAAGGAGTGTCAGAAGACCTCAACTTGCTGGTGTCACTGGTTCCTAATCACCCCACATGCGACCTGGATCACAGATGATGTACACCTCCCAGTGACACTGCTGTCATCACTCCAGGATTCTGGTGGTAACGGCTGCAGCAGAACCACAAACAAGAAACTTGTCTAAAGCGCTTCTTGCTCGATAACTTAAAAAAAAAAAACCACCATCTGCATAACTGACAAAGCCAGGTGAAGAATTATATACACAGACTTAAAATGTATCTAAAGTCATTTTCTTTCATTATTTGTGGTCTTGCCTCTACCAATGAGGACAAATTTTGCGACCCTGTGACCAACTCCCTAAAGCTGGTGCTAGGAGCACAGTGGCCACCTAAACAAAGAAACTCTTATACTTAACCCTTGGATGCACAACCTACCAATACCTACACTCTTCCACGACTGGGGTCAAAAATGACCCCTAATAAAATAAATGCATTTTGCTATAAACTCAGTTGTTATTCTTCAAAATCTTTAAAACGAAGAGTTGTAATATTTTCATATTTGAGGTATTCCTCATAAAACATGTTTGTGACATGAGGCACTTTGCATTTTTATTTATTTTTTCATTAATTTTAAGAAATTGGAGTTCTTGTATCACTTTTGTATGCTTGCTCTGCATATACTGCAGAAGCTGGGTCTTCCCTCTGAAAGGCACAAGTTGTTCATCCACTGTAACACAATCACTGAGGATGAATTTTTGCCTACAGTTGACCAGGAACAGGCCCCATATGTAGCGGAAAGCTGCCATGTGGTTTATTTTCAGTCGGTAGGCTCTGGTCCTCTTGTCATCAAAGTGCAAGAAACGGCAAATATCTTTAAATCTTTGAATTGACATAGTGGCCTTGTACAATGGGTTATGCAGAGGACTCCCAAAAAGCACACCTACTGGTACATCCCAGTTCTTCTCACTTCCTGCAAGAATGGTCAATCAAATGAAGGCCAGGAGCTTATGTTTGATTACATTTTTCCACTCTTTTCCCCTGTCTGTGGCTACTCTTCGTTTGTGCATGTCAGCACCTCTTCTATTATATTGTCAGACATGAACATCTTCCATGCATCTATTGGGGAGACAGTACTAAACCCAGGTGCAAGCCCTGGCCGTCTAATTCATTCTGTTAGACTCAATATCCATTTCCCCTTCAGAGGACTCATCAGAGGACTCCTGTGTCTGACTGGCCTTGTTCAGTGGGGGGGACAGTAGTCTGGGTCCTCTATATCTGAGATGTCCGATTCTGAGTCAATGCCTCCGATGGCCTTTTCATCCCATCCATCCTGGATCATTTGTAGGGCAAGGTCCATAGGGATTCTAGCTGGCCTCATAGCAGCCATGTTACTTTAGATATTTAAAAAAACATCAGAAAGTACAATGTTTGAAATGCACAGAAAACTATAAACAGGGCTGCACATAAATGGTCCACAGGTGTGCATTCGCTATAAAAATAAAAGACGCGTACCAGATAAGAAGTTGGAACGCGCATTTGCGTACATAAGATAATCTGGAGGAGGACAGACATTTGTTCAGAACTCTTAAAGATGTCGAAGAAGCAAGCTCCGTAAGCAATTACTTTGGTGTTCCTCCACCACAAAAGAAGCTCATATTCTTGGAATACTTTTACTTTTGACACCGAATGCGCACCTTCAGACCACTTATGTGCAGCCCTGACTATAAATCATGTATGTTACTGTGTAAAAATGAATTCCTGATCCATCAGATGTGTAAGTGGGACAGTCAGAGTTGCTAAGAATTAAAGTTTCATAGAAGATTCCATAGGAACTGCTTGGGGTCATTTTTGACCCCACTTGTGGAAGAGTAGGGTAGTGATACAAAAACTGCATAAATATTTTTTTTTTTTTTTTTTTTTAATTAATGAAAAAATAAATAAAAATAGAAATGGCCTCATGTTACAAACATATTTTATGAGGAATACCTGGAATATGAATATATTACAACTTTTCATTTTAAAGATTTTGAAGAAAAACAACCCCTGGGGTCATTTTTGACCCCACGTGTGCATCTAAGGGTTAAGCTGCTGTGTGCGTGTTTGCACTATTCCAGACTGTGATGGAGGAGCACAGGACAGACTCAATGACTGCAGTGTAGAACTGGATCAGCAGCTCCTGTGGAAGACTGTACTTCCCCAGTTGTCTCAGGAAGTACATCCTCTGCTGGGTTTTTCTGAGGATGGAGTTAATGTTGGTCTCCCACTTCAGGTCCTGGGAGATGGTGGTACCCAAGAACTTGAAGATCTTCACACTGGGCTGTCTGATATGGTGAGGGGGAGCAGAGTTGAGGGATGTCTACTGAAGTCAACTGTCATCTCTACAGTCTTAAGAGTGTTCAGCTCCAGATTATGTGTTGGGAGTCAATGTCTGAAGCAATGTCTCTGGGGAGGGGAGGGTGAAGCGTGCGAGTCTGTCAGTCTCAAACCTGCAGTGAATGTGTTTAACTCATTGGCCAGGTCTTTGTTTGCTTCAACAGTGGGTGGGGGGGCGGCATCTGTAGCTGGTGATTTCCTGCAGGCCCCTCGACATTGACGCAGTCGTTGGCTGAGAGCTGTTCTTCCAGCTTCTGGGAGTAGATCCTTTTAGCTTTGATCTCCTTGGTCAGTGTGTTCCTGGCTTGCTTGTACAGGGCCCTGTCACCACTTCTGCAGGCGTCCTCCTTGGCCTTACGAAGATGTTGGAGTGTAGGAGTGAACCATGGTTTATTGTTGTTGCATTTGCAAAAGGTCTTTGTTGGCGCGCACACACACACACACACACACACACACACACACACACACACACACACACACACACACACACACACACACACACACACACACACACACACACACACACACACACACACACACACACACACACACACACACACACACACACACACACACACACACACACACACACACACACACACACACACACACACACACGTCTTCATAAAAACTGATGTATGATGTCACAGTATCCGTGAGCTCATCCAGGTTCTCAGATGCAGCTTCAAAAACAGTCCAATTAGTGCAGTAAAAACAGTCCTGCATTTCCTGCTTTGCTGCGTTATTCCACTTCTTCAGTTTTGACTACAGGCTTGGCACATTTGAGTTTTTGCCTATAAGATGTACCAGGCAGTGATCAGAATGTCCCAAAACTGACCGGGGCACAGAGCGATAGGCATCTTTTAGAGTGGTGTAACAGTGATCTAGTATGATGTTGTCTCTGGTGGGGCAGTCTATATGCTGTCTGTATTTAAGGAGTTCATGGTTTAGGTTTGCTCTGTTAAAATCCCCAAGGGTAACTGTAAATGAATCCGGGAAATTCCTTTCCAGGGTGGTAATCGATGACCCTGATGAAGGCCACAAGCCGAAACGCGTTGGTCAATTATTAAAGTTGTTCTTCTTCCCTCAAGTGTTGCTGGAGTTCCTGCTTTTTGAATTCTTTCATCCTCTCCATGCACCTTGGAAGCAGGTGAAGTTGTGTCAGAAATTTTTGCAGGGTGGTGATCTGGTCAGCCAGCTCGCACAGTGCGTTATTCGCGTTGGACTGAGGAGGGATGTGAACTCCGACCAGCATGAAGGAAGAAAACTCCAGCGGTGAATAAAACTGTTTACAATTGATGGAAAAAACTTTCCAAGTTTGGGCTGCAGTGTTTCTGTAACACTGTGACATCAGTCCACCAATCTCCATTAATGTAGAAGCAGACTCCACCACCCTTTGTTTTCCCTGAGAGCTCTGTTTCGCGGTCCACCCGGTGAAGTTGGAAGCCCGGCAGATTTAAGACGGCGTCTGGGACTCGCTCACTGAGCCAGGTTTCAGTGAAGCAGAGGGCAGCAGAGCGTGCAAAGTCCTTGTTAGTCCGGTTTAAGAGCAGTAATTCGTCGACTTGGTTTGGAAAAGCGGAGATTCGTGAGGTGAATGGAGGGGAGTGCCATGCGGAATCCTCACCGACGTAGTTTCACCAGCATGACTCCCCCATCTACGTCTCCTCCAGGAGCCACAGAGCTGCTGTGCCTCCAACTAAAATCTGCAAAAAACTTTCCGGGTTTGTGAAAAATGGATAAGAACTATAGTGAGACGACTGTCGGATGTTTAGCAGTTGATCTCTGGAGAAAGTGATGTGGTCTGAGTGACCAAAAGCGCAGAAAATAAACAGAACCAAGAGAAGTGCGAGAGAGCGCAGTAACGAGGCTGTCATTCGCGGCACCATCTTGAAAAGAATGATATCATATCACTCTTTATCCGGTCTTTAATTCTGACCTCAATAGCACTGAACTCACTATGGCTACGTTAACACTGCAGGTCTTGATGCTCAGTTCTGGATTTCCAATGCACACTATCTGCAAGTACGGTCTCTTTGTATCCGGACACAATCTGTCTGTGTACAGTCCTCTTCTCTTTTAAACTGCTTTTAAGTATGTTTCTAGCAACCGTCCTTCCAACACAGTGTGTTTATTTTGATTTGGCAGTAACCTGGGGTCCGTTCTTCGTACCTCGCTTACTACATCCAAGATCAAATGACACATCCAAGATCAAATCATCGCGCCAACTTTGAGCTCGCTAATCCGGTTCTCCGAACACACCTGTTGTTGACGATTAGTATAGCTGGATGAAGTAATCTGAGATCACTGGGTGGCTTAAAAGGGGCTACGCATCGATAGTAGAAACATTGATCGGCAACCCTTTGATTGGTCGGCGAAGATGTCGAAGGAGCGCGCTCAGTATTTTTCGGCAGCAGAGCAAGAACTCTTGATTGAGGGATATCAGGAGTTTCAGAGTTTAATTAAAACGCAAGGGAACACTGCAAAGGCTGCAAAAGCAAGGAGAGAGGGCTGGCAGAAAGTTGCTGACAAATTAAACTGCATTTTGTGCATACACATGTATCGCGTCAACCGCTTGAGTTGGAAAAATCTGAACTCCAGCATCAAATCGTGCCATGACAACCAATCAGGAGCCTGGTGACGTGGCTCTGACCTAAGTCAAAGGGGCAGATCCAGCCAAAACCCTTCATACTTCATTCAATATGGAGGAAAGGCCAATCGACGCCCTAGCAAACAACCCGGAGCTGTATGACACCAGCTGCTTTTTGTACCGAGAGGAATATAAAGGACCGAGCTTGGAGGAAGATATGTGAAGAGATCGGGCACCCTGGTAAGTTCATTAATTTCTTCTTTGAAATTTTTCACTGACCCAGAGAAGCCGCACAAAAGCTAGCAAGCCACCGCTATTTTCCCACTGATGTACAAATACCGTTCTGCTTTTATGCATGTTGTCATATAGGAATATATATATATATTTTTTTTTAAGTCAAAAGTTGAAATATGACTGAGTTAAGCATACTTATATTTTTGGCGAAAGCAAAGTCTATATACTTATAATTTGCAAAGTTATTACTTAGACTTTTTATCTTCAAATAAGAACATTAAGAGTAAACTGAAGCATTCTCTTATTTTTAGTTTAAAATTAATGTACTTGAAGCACACGTGCATATCTACTTTTTGATAAGGAATGAATACCATGGGTGTAATGTTAGTCATGGGTTTTCATTTCAAAGACCTCCAGTTTGATATGCATTAGTGTTTGATATGCACAGTCTACATTTCTATATACACTGTACACTAAAAACTACAGAGCACTTATCATTATCAGAGTTTAAAACCCTGTGGGGGCCTGGACCTTACTTTGTGAATAAGTGATGCAGATAAGAAATCTTTATTAAACACCAGAGGGGAAATTCAATTGTTGCAGTAGTACAACTACTTAGTAGCAATACAGAAATGGAAACAGATATGTAAGAAAAACAGTGCAAACAATCACTGCATTGTTTGCACTGTTTTCTATAATTTGTATAATTGCATAATTTTAAGTGTATAATATAAGTCTACCTGTTATTTTTTTTATTTATTTATTTTTTAAGTCAAATGGTGAGAAACTATTCTATTCTTACAGTATTATATTGTTGCTTTGTCTTTTATTCAGATACTCCATTCTCAGTTAATCTGAGCAACACCCCTAGAACTCTGGATAATCGCTGAGAAGTCTGGCCGGATACGTGTATGGCGGGCCTAGGAGGGATGTGCACACATGATGCGGCATTGTTTCTCATTGAAGAAACTGTGACGTTGAGAGACTCAAAGATAGTGACTCAAGAAATGGCATATTGGCTCTTACCTACTGCATCGTCAAAGGTGGAAATCTGGAAGATTGACTTCACTGTAACAAAGATCTCAAGTAAAAAAGGCAAGATGAAATGTGCTGCTCATGGACAGTCATTTGAGGAACAAAGCTATGCACTTCAGGGACTTTTAATGTTGGTGAGATATTGTAATGCAATAAAAACAAACATTACATACAAAATTGCGTTTACAGCTAGTTAATTGTTCTATAGTGTATATACTATAATTTATAATACTGTATTGTTTATAAGCTAAGTGTTCTGCTAACTGTGGGTTTCCTTTAATAAATCTGTTCTGATGAAAGTGTTATCCTGTGTGTTCTCTTCCAAATTACAATGACCGAACAAAGACTGTGTATATGTCTTTGTTTAGTTTGCATGTACTTAATAGTCAATTATGAATAATTTTAGGGTAGAATATAGTCCGGAGCAGTTGATATTTTTATTGACAGTGCATAAAACTTCAGTCAAAATCAGCAATTGATGGGTAAAGGTTCACCAGAGCACAACCTTATCAATGGTACAATAACCATCATTATCTTTGCGCATCAAGAAAAAAATTGGCAGTATTCCCTCCAAAATAGTATATTTCTAGCACACGCTACCAATCACACGCTCAATGTGAATCCTGACGTGGGCAACTTTCCTTTTGTTTTCCAAGTCAACAGGAGCTAACTGGGACTTTTCATGAGTGAAGGCTGGAATTTTTACACGAGCCATTCTACAACCTAAAGTAGTCTGAATATTCAAGCAACAATCAGCAGGAACAAGATCACCAGGAACTACGTTGTCCAAAAAGCCACATTTTTCGGTTATGTATTTGTAAGTAAATTTGCAAATGAAGTTTCTCAGTTCTAAGACTTTGACGTTCACTTAGCCTCAATGAAATCACCAGCAATAATTTTTCATGTGTCTGAGCAAACACGCAAACTCGCTGAGCGGTCCCTTGGTACACTGTGAGCAACAGCAGACGTGTACATTGTGGTCACGCCAGCATCAAATCAATCCAAGTTAGATGGTTTGGCAAAATACAGTATATAAAGACCAATGCTGGGTAATTAATTATATAGGTCTTCAAACAAGTTACTGAGTTTTGCAAAAAAAAAAAATCAACATTGTCTGCTGCTGTTTACCTAAAAATGCAGCCGTGGTTTTTTTTTTTTTTTGTTTGGTGTGTGTGTGTGTGTGTGTGTGTGTGTGTGTGCGCAAAGGTGGTTTATGAGGACATTTCGCAAGAATACACGCCACACTGTCCGGACATTTGGAATTATGAGGACAGGGCCGATGTCCTTACAATTCATGGAATGAAAACTCGATGTGAGGGTGCTTATATAGGTGTCAAAAGCCTAAATTCTAAGTTTCAGCAAAACAAAAAAAGTCCTTACTATTCACAATTACCCAACTTTTGTGTATAATCTGTGTATCAACACAGCGCCCTGTAGACCGGTTTGGGTACTGCACCTGGTCATGAATATTCACACAATGTGTATTTTTAAGGCTTCTGATTGGCTAACGGGCGGAAGGTCCCTATAATTACGTTTTTGTCAGATAGTGTGTGTTACATAAAACAATTCTGTGTTCTGATTGGCTGGCAGGCAGAAGGTCCCTATAATTACATTTTTGTCAGATAGTGTGTGTTACATAACAAAGTTCTGTATTCTGACTGGCTGACAGTTGGAAGGTACCCATTGTTGTAGTTTTTATTAAAAATTGTGTGTTTCACAACATGACCATAGATAAATCCTTAAAACTCCTCTGTTAAATGTAAAACACCACTTCCAGTGATACTAAGATGACTAAACTACTTAATCTAGCACATAATAGATACTGTAGTTATGCTTTATTTACTTTTGACTGTGTGATGGTTAATTTTAAACATTTCTTTTTCATATTTTGCTCTAGGAATCCTTTATATTATAAATGTTGTCGTGATTGTGTGTTTTTGTGTACTATTTGATTATCTCCACTCTTTGGAGAGCATTCTTTTGTTAAAGAGGCAGTCTAAATTCTTATCACCCATGGAACAATGCACCTGTGATTAATCCGCTCATCAGTGAGGACTTATTAAGAGTTGGCTTCCTCCTCTCTGGTGCCAGAATGTCTTCTTACTTCAGTATTTCACAACCACATGTCTTACAAGTTTAGAATAATGAGTATCTAGTATTACTTAAATGCTCTTTGTTTTCGTGTATAGCTTGCAGCCTCTCTCTCATGCACTGGAAACATACAGTGGCTTGCAAAAGTATTCGCCCCCTTGAACTATTCCACATTTTGTCACGTTACAGCCACAAACATGAATCAATTTTATTGGAATTCCATGTGAAAGACCAATACAAAGTGGTGTACACGTGAGAAGTGGAACGAAAATCATACATGATTCCAAATATTTTTTACAAATAAATAACTGCAAAGTGGGGTGTGCGTAATTATTCAGCCCCTGAGTCAATACTTTGTAGAACCACCTTTTGCTGCAATTATAGCTGCCAGTCTTTTAGGGTCTCTACCAGCTTTGCACACCTAGAGACTGAAATCCTTGCCCATTCTTCTTTGCAAAATAGCTCCAGCTCAGTCAGATTAGATGGACAGCCTTTGTGAACAGCAGTTTTCAGACCTTGCCACAGAATCTCGATTGGATTTGGATGTGGACTTTGACTGGGCCATTCTAACACATGGATATGTTTTGTTTTAAACCATTCCATTGTTGCCCTGGCTTTATGTTTAGGGTCGTTGTCCTGCTGGAAGGTTAACCTCCGCCCCAGTCTTTTGCAGACTCCAAGAGGTTTTCTTCCAAGATTGCCCTGTATTTGGCTCCATCCATCTTCCCATCAACTCTGACCAGCTTCCCTGTCCCTGCTGAAGAGAAGCACCCCAGAGCATGATGCTGCCACCACCATATTTGACAGTGGGGATGGTGTGTTCAGAGTGATGTGCAGTGTTAGTTTTCTGCCACACATAGCATTTTGCATTTTGACCAAAAGTGCCATTTTGGTCTCATCTGACCAGAGCACCTTCTTCCACATGTGTCCCCCACATGGCTTGTGGCAAACTGCAAACGGACTTCTTATGGTTTTCTGTTAACAATGGCTTTCTTCTTGCCACTCTTCCATAAAGGCCAACTTTGTGCAGTGCACGACTAATAGTTGTCCTATGGACAGATTTCCCCACCTGAGCTGTAGATCTCTGCAGCTCGTCCACAGTCACCATGGGCCTCTTGGCTGCATTTCTGATCAGCGCCATGCCAAGTATCCTTGGGCAAGATACTAACCCCATGTTTGCCTACTGGTGGCGGTCAGAGGGCCCGTGGCGCCAGTGTCCGGCAGCCTCGCCTCTGTCAGTGCGCCCCAGGGCAGCTGTGGCTGCAATGTAGCTTGCCATTGCCAGTGTGTGAATGTGTGTGTGAATGGGTGAATGACTGAATGTAGTGTCCTTAGGGGACTTTGGGGTCCTTAGGGACTGAGTAAAATCGCTATACAAATGCAGGCCATTTAATTCAATTCAATTCAGTTTTATTTATATAGCGCCAAATCACAACAAAAGTCGCCTCAAGGCGCTTTATATTGTACAGTAGATAACACAATAATAAATACAGAGAAAACCCAACAATCCTATGACCCCTATGAGCAAGCACTTTGGCGACAGTGGGAAGGAAAACTCCTTTAACAGGAAGAAACCTCCGCAGAACCAGGCTCAGGAGGGGCGGCCATCTGCTGCGACCGGTTGGGGTGAAAGAAGGAAAACAGGATGAAAGACATGCTGTGGAAGAGAGACAGAGATTAATAACAGATATGATTCGATGCAGAGAGGTCTATTAACACATAGTGAGTGAGAAAGGTGACTGGAAAGGAAAACTCAATGCATCATGGGAATCCCCGGCAGCCTCACGCTCTATTGCAGCATAACTAAGGGAGGATTCAGGGTCACCTGGTCCAGCCCTAACTATATGCTTTAGCAAAAGGAAAGTTTGAAGCCTAATCTTGAAAGTAGAGATAGTGTCTGTCTCCTAATCCAAACTGGAAGCTGGTTCCACAGAAGAGGGGCCTGAAAACTGAAGGCTCTCCTCCCATTCTACTTTTAAATACTCGAGGAACAGCAAGTAGGCCTGCAGAGCGAGAGCGAAGTGCTCTAATAGGGTGATATGGCACTACAAGGTCATTAAGATAAGATGGGGCCTGATTATTTAAGACCTTGTATGTGAGGAGCAGGATTTTGAATTCAATTCTGGATTTAACAGGAAGCCAATGAAGGAAGCCAAAACAGGAGAAATATGCTCTCTTTTCTAGTCCCTGTCAGTACCCTTGCTGCAGCATTTTGGATCAGCTGAAGGCTTTTCAGCGAGTTTTAGGACATCCTGATAATAAAGAATTACAGTAGTCCAGCCTGGAAGTAATGAATGCATGAACTAGTTTTTCAGCATCACTCCGAGACAGGATATTTCTAATTTTAGAGATGTTAAGCAAATGGAAGAAAGCAGTCTTACATATTTGTTTAATATGTGCATTGAAGGACATGTCCTGGTCAAAAATGACTCCAAGGTTCCTCACAGCATTACGGGAGGACAAGGTAATGCCATCCAGAGTAAGAATCTGGTTAGATACCATATTTCTAAGATTTTCAGGGCCGAGTACAATAACCTCAGTTTTATCTGAATTAAGGAGCAGAAAGTTAGCGGCCATCCAGGTCTTTATGTCTTTAAGACATTCCTGCAGTTTAACTAATTGGTGTGTGTTACTTGGCTTCATGGATAGATAGAGCTGCGTGTCATCTGCATAGCAGTGAAAATTTATGCTATGTCTTCTAATGATGCTGCCTAGGGAAGCATGTATAATGTAAATAGAATTGGTCCTAGCACTGAACCCTGTGGAACACCATAACTGACCTTAGTGTGTGAAGAGGACTCTCCATTTACTTGAACAAATTGGAGTCTATTAGATAGATATGATACAAACCACTGCAGCACAGTACCTGTAATACCTACAGCATGTTCTAATCGCTCTAATAGCTCTGAAACCTGACTGAAACTCTTCAGATAAGCCATTCCTCTGCAGATGATCTGTTAGCTGTTTGACAACTACTCTTTCAAGGATTTTTGATATGAAAGGAAGGTTGGAGATTGGCCTATAATTAGCTAAGACAGTTGGGTCTAGAGATGGCTTTTTAAGTAAAGGTTTAACTACAGCCACCTTGAAGGCCTGTGGTACATAGCCGATTATTAGAGATTGAAGAATTAATTAATGGCAGGACTTCTTTGAGCAGTTTTGTAGGAATGTGGTCTAAAAAGACACGTTGATGGTTTGGAGGAAGTAATTATTGAAGTTAACTCAGAAAGATCAATTGGAGAAAAAGAGTCTAACTTAACATCGATGGTACTAAAAGTAGCTGTAGATAATATTACATCTGTGGTATGATTATTGGTAATTTTTCTCTAATGATAAAAATTTTATTTGTGAAGAAGTTCATGAAGTCATTACTAGTTAACGTTAAAGGGATTGTGGCTCAGTAGAGCTCTGACTTTTGTCAGCCTGGCTACAGTGCTGAAGAGAAACCTGGGGTTGTTCTTATTTTCTTCAATCAGTGATGAATAGTGAGATGTTCTGGCTTTGCAGAGGGCTTTCTTATAAAGCAGCAAACTATTTCTCCAGGCTAAATGATGATCCTCTAAATTTGTGACACGCCATTTCCTCTCCAGTTTACGAGTTATCTGCTTTAGCCTACGTGTTTGAGAATTATACCACGGAGTCAGGTACTTCGGATTTGAGACCTTAGTTTTCACAGGAGCTACAGTATCCAGAGTCGTACGTAGTGAGGAGGTAAAATTATTAACAAGATAATTGACCTCTGTTGGAGTAGCATTCAGATAGCTGCTCTGCTCTATGTTGGTACAGGGCATTGAAGATGATAACAGTGGGTGGATTATATTCTTAAACTTAGTTACAGCACTTTCAGAAAGACATCTACTTTGATAAAGTCTACTCTCCACTGCTGTGTAATCAATTATTGTAAATGTGAATGTTATCAGGAAATGATCAGACAGCAGAGGGTTTTCAGGAAACACTGTTACATGTTCAGTTTCTATGCCATATGTTAAAACAAGATCTAGAGTGTGATTAAAGTGGTGGGTGGGTTCTTTTACATTTTGAGAGAAGCCAATTGAGTCTAATAACAGATTAAATGCCATGTTAAGGTTGTCATTTTTAGCATCTACATGGATGTTAAAATCACCCACAATAATTATTTTATCTGAGCTGAGCACTAAATCAGATAAGAAGTCTGAGAAATCAGACAGAAACTCTGTGTAAGGCCCAGGTGGACGTTAGATAATAACAAGTAAGACTGGTTTCTGAGTTTTACAGCTGGGTTGGACAAGGCTAAGCATCAGGCTTTCAAATGAATTAAAAGTCTGTCTTGGTCTTTCGTTAATTAATAGACTGGTGTGAAAAATTGCTGCCACACCGCCCCCTCGGCCTGTGCTTTGAGATTTCTGGTAGTTAGAATGACTCGGGGGTGTTGATTCATTTAAACTAACATACTCATCCGGCTGCAACCAGGTTTCTGTAAGGCAGAGTAAATCGATTTGTTGATCAATTATTAAGTCATGTACTAACAGAGACTTGGAGGAGAGAGACCTAATATTTAATAATCCACATTTCACTGTTTTACTCTTTGGTTCAGATGTGGATACTGTATTGTTCTTTCTTTGTGATTTTTATGTTTAAGTTGTTTATTGCTGGTTTTAGTTTGTTTTTGTCTGCAGACAAAAATCTTTTGGGAGCTGACACAGTCTCAATGGAGATGGGTTTTTGGGGGTAGCAGGAGGAGAGAAGCTGCAGAGAGGCGTGTAAGACTGCAACTCTGCTTCCTGGTCCCAACTCTGGATAGTCATATTTTGGGGGTTTAATAAATTGGTCCATATTTCTAGAAATGAGAGCTGCTCCATCCAAAGTGGGATGGATGCCGTCTCTCCTAACAAGACCAGGTTTCCTCCAGAAGATTTGCCAATTATCTATGAAGCCCACATCGCTTTCTGGGACACCACTCAGACAGCCAGCAATTTAAGGAGAACATGCGGCTAAACATGTCACTCCTGGTCTGATTGGGGAGGGGACCAGAGAAAACTACAGAGTCCGACATTGTTTTGGCAAAGTTACACACCGATTCAATATTGATTTTAGTGACCTCCGATTGGCGTAACCGGGTGTCATTACTGCCGACGTGAATTATGATCTTACTGTATTTACGCTCACCCTTAGCCAGCAGTTTTAAATTTCCTTCAATGTTGCCTGCTCTGGCCCCTGGAAGACAATTGACTATGGTTGCCGGTGTCTCTAGCTTCACATGTCTGAGAACAGAATCACCAATTACCAGAGTTTGACCCCCGGCGGGTGTGTCGCCGAGTGGGGAAAAACGGTTAGACACATGAACAGGTTGGTGGTGTACCTGGGGCTTCTGTTTAGGACTCCTCCTCACCGTCGCCCAGCCGCCCTCTTTCCCCAGCTGCTTGGGGTCTGCCGGGGAACAGCTAGCGGGGCCTGTGCTATCTTCGGCTGCACCAGCTACAGGGGCCTGGCTAGCTACGGGTGAATGAAGGGTGCGAAGTCGAGTCTCCAATTCAGTAATCCTGGCCTCCAGAGCTGCAAATATGCTACATTTGTTACAGGTATCATTACTGCTAAAGGAGGCCGAGGAGTAACTAAACATCTGACACAATGAGCAGGAAAGTGCAGGAGGGACAGGTGAAGTAGCCATGGTGCTAACGAGTCGGCTATGAGCTAAGCTAAGCTAGCGAAACAGTAAAGAGACAGTGAATACTTTGGCTATAAATTAGGTAGTGAGCACAGAAAGGGTGATTCAGATGAAGCACGTTAAGATTATACTATGAAAAAGGGATGTATCAAAAGATTTAAATTAAATTGCTAAGCAGAAAAGCTACTCAGAAACACCACTGTGTTTGAGCAGGAACAGGAAGTGATACTCTACCACAAAGCGAGCGAACACCAAAGCTGTGTCCAAATTCCATTTCTGAATGATTGCTTGGACAGTGCTCCATGGGATGTTCAAGGCTTGGGAAATCTTTTTGTAGCACAAGCCTGCTTTAAATTTCTCAATAACTTTATCCCTGACCTGTCTGGTGTGTTCTTTGGACTTCATGGTGTTGTTGCTCCCAATATTCTCTTAAACAACCTCTGAGGCCGTCACAGAGCAGCTGTAATTGTACTGACATTAGATTACACACAGGTGCACTCTAGTCATTAGCACTCATCAGGCAATGCCTATGGCCAACTGACTGCACTCAGACCAAAGGGGCTGAATAATTACGCACACCCCACTTTGCAGTTATTTATTTGTAAAAAATGTTTGGAATCATGTATGATTTTCATTCCACTTCTCACATGTACACCACTTTGTATTGGTCTTTCACATGGAATTCCAATAAAATTGATTCATGTTTGTGGCTGTAATGTGACAAAATGTGGAAAAGTTCAAGGGGCGAATACTTTTGCAAGCCACTGTATTTGCCCTCTATCCAGTGCTCCTTTTCACCTTTCCAAACGCCTCCCATGCTATGGCTTTTTGACGGTGTTTTACTCATGGGAGATTACAGTGATGTGAAAGAGAAAATAAAAAGTGAGCTATTGGAGCCAATATCCATGGTGTAAGTACAAAGATCCATCTGTCATGGCCCTGGGTCTTTTGACCTAAAGTTTTGAATTTTGTGCATTTTGGCATTCTGTATTATGTTATGCCCATCTGTTATTCCAAAGGTTTATTCTATGGTCCCTGGGATATTCTGTTTAGTTTTGTTTATTGGATTCCTCCTCGTGTCTTTGCCCTCTGTCTCCCTCTGTGTGTCTGTGTTTATATAGTTGTGTGAGTTCTTGTTACTTGTTTCCCTTCTTGTGTTTTATTCCACTATGTTTATGCATGTTTCCCCATGTCTGCTCTCTCCCTCATGTTCTCTCGCCTCCCTCTCATCTGCCTCTCCTCCACTCTTGCATCATGTTTCCTGTTTTATTGTGAAGTTCCTGTGTCCCCCCGGCTTGTTATGGTTATTCGTGTCAGTTGTGTTCCTTGTGTGTTCACACTTCCTTGTTATCCCTCTGTGTATTTAGGTTAGCATCTCCTCAGTCCTGCGTTGCGTCCTCCGTCCTGGGCTCTGTGCATGCCCCAGTTTCCTTCCTTGTGTATTTAGTGCTCCCATTATAGTTCATGTTATTTTTCCCAGTTTTTGTTTTGTATTACTTTTTCCGTGCTCACTAATAAAGGTGTATTTGTGTTTAGGATCCCATTTTGCCTAAGTGAGTTTGCGTTTGGGTCCTACCCTGCCTGTACTCAGCTGCTTTATGACACCATCAGTGCATCAGGAAGATAAACCCAAGTGGTTAGGTGCTTAGTAAATAGTTGAAGCAGCTGAAACCTCAGGAGGAGGAGGTAAAGCAGGAACCATCATGGAAGGACAAACCCTTATAGGATGAAGCACTAATCATGGCTCCAAGTACAAGACCAGTAGAGGCTGGTGTTTACCACACCAGGCAGGACCCTAGGTGCAGTCTGTGCAAAGATGCCCGCCATATAGTCAAAGATATTAAATTGGCCCTCCAGTGAGATGACAGTGCCCGATGTGGCACACAACTCATTTAAGTTTGAGACCCCTGCTGTAACTTCTTACAAACAACCTCCACTGCTTCAGCAACTGAAGCACAAGTGAAAGATCAAACATTATATGAGACCAATGTTTCACCTGTTCAATAATGACATCTCTCACCTTCTCAACAAAACCCAAAGTGGTCGGGATGTGGTGTTTGGAGCTGCTTACAAATGGGTGGCGGACAGAAGACAGAAATGTCGAGGTGTTATCGGTGACCAAGCTGACCATCCACACAATTGGTCTTAAACGTACACCCTGTTTATGTATCATTGGTAACCCATAACACACCTCTTTCACCATCTTATAATGCTGTGATTGCAGTCATTCCCCAACTCTCTGTGAATGGTACTCATAAGATAAGATAAGATAAGATAAGATAAGATAACCTTTATTAGTCCCACATGTGGGAAATTTCTTTTGTTGCAGCAGTGGACAGTGCAAAGCAAAAACTGGAATAATATATCCATAAGCCACTGAAGGAGCTGCTCAGTGCTGCCAGAGTCTCCTGCATGGGGTGGAAGATGTTGTTCAACAGGGATGACAGTTTAGCCACCATTCTCCTGTCACTCACCACCTACACTGGGTCCAGAGGGCATCCTAGAACAGAGCTGGCCCTTCTGATCAGCCTGTTCAGTCTCTTCCTGTCCCCGCAGAGATGTTGCCGCCCAGCAGACCACACCGTAAAAGATAGCTCAGGCCACCACAGAGTCATAGAAGGTCTTCAGGAGAGAGCCCTTCACTCCAAAAGACCTGCCCTGAATTATGAGACCAGTCCAGTTTATTGTTCAAATGAACACCAAGGCACCTGTAGCTGTCCACAGTCTCAATGTCCATACCTTGGATGTTCAGTGGTTGCAGTGGAGGATGTTTGTGCCTGTGGAAGTCTACCACCAGCTCCTTGGTTTTACTAGTGTTGATCTGGAGGTAGTTCTGCTGGCACCAGTCCACAAAGCCTTGTGTCAGTTCTCTGTACTCCTTGTCGTCCCCATCAGTGATGAAGCCAAGTATTGCAGAGTCATCAGAGCACTTCTGCAGGAAGCACTGGGTGGAGTTGTGGGAGAAGTCTGCAGTGTAGGTGGTGAAGAGGAATGGTGCCAGAACCGTTCCCTGTGGGGCCCCCATACTGCAGACAACCCTGTCCGACACACAGCCCTGAGTTCTCACATACTGTGATCGGTCAGTGAGGTAGTCCAGAATCCATGTTGTGAGGTGATGGTCCACTCCAGAGTTCTCCAGCTTGTCCTACAGGACCGTGGGCAGAATGGTGTTAAAGGCACTGGAGAAATCAAAGAACATGATTCTCTCAGTGCTCCCAGCGGTCTCCGGGTGAGAGAGGAACGATGCATGAGGTGAATGACAGCATCATCCGCTTCAATGCCAGGCTGGTAAGTAAACTGAAGTGGGTCCAGTGATGAGCTCACCAGGCACCGAAGCTGAGCTAGGACCAGCCACTCCAGGATCTTCATCAGGAAGTCAGAGCCACCGGACTATAGCTGTTGAGGTCCTTGGGGCGTGAAGTCTTTAGCACTGGTATCACACAGGAGGTTTTCCAGAGCTGTGGGACTCTCCCAGCCTCAGGCTCAGGTTGACGAGGTGCTCCATCACCCCACACAGTTGGTCTGCACAGGACCTGACCACCCGTGAGCTGATGCCATCTGGACCCTCAGGTTTCCTGGCTTTAATCCTCCTCAGTTCCCTCCCAACCTGGGTGGTTGAGAGAGACCACTCTCAACACAAGAGAGAAGCTTTGTGTTGAGTGTGTATTGGATGCTGTTGTTGGGGGGGGAGGAGTGAGCAGGGTGAGTAGAGGAGGTGTTAAGTATCTGAGGTGTCAGAGGTGGAACAGCAGCAGTGGGGGTGGGTGAGTCTGCAGCCGATGTTGAAGACTGCCTCATGGATGAATCAAATCAGTTGAAGAAATGATTCAGTTCATTTGCCCACCTCACATCCCCTAGGCAGAAAGTTCTGACCTTTGTGGCCTGAGATGGTTCTGAGGCCTCTCAGACCTCGCCAATGTTGTTTTGTTGAAGCTGGTTCTCCATCTTCTGCCTGTAGCTGTCCTTCCTTTCCTTATCAGTCCCCTCATGGCCACTGATCAATGGTCACGACAATTTGGATACTAATGATCATGGAACTGACCTCACAGCCCATTGTTGTAGCTAGATTCTGTCATTATGCAAATGTACTGTTTATAAGGTTGGGGAAACCTGCAGTCTGCTGAGACTGAAGAAGTCACCAGTTGGTGATGAAACATTTCTCCCATTCTGGTGCTCTTTAAAGAATTTTTGAGATAAAAGTAAGGGTGGAGATTGGCCTATAATTAGATAAGACAGCTGGGTAAAGTGATGACTTTTCTCTTGTTCATAGTCCCTCGTGCTTCAAGAGGACCACCGTCCTGAGGAAACCTAATGTGAGCTGTCTCAGTGACTGTCACCCAAAAGCACTTACTTCCATTGTTATGAAGTGCTTTGAGCATATAGTCAAAGTTCACATCATGTCTTCGATGCCTGCTCGACCCATTTCAGTTTACATGAAGGGCCAAAAGATTCACAGATCATGCAATAGCATTAGCTCTGTATACTGCCCCTCACAAGAAAACAGCCAGAACAGCATCTAAAGAACATACGGTTACAGTGTAACCTTGGTTCTGTGAGTGAGAGGTTATCTCTCCACTCCGTTACATATTCCATATGTACGGGCACGACCCCCTTTGGTAGTGGCGTGTGGATACTTCTTTAAGACACTCCGGCTCGCCCGCCACACCTCACAGCTTATTTATAAACAGCTGTACCAGCGATAGTTTGATCGGAATGCGCCTCGAAGGCCTTTAAGGTGGAGAGATAGTCTCTCACTCACAGAACCAAGGTTACACCGTAACCGTACTTTCTCTATTATATTGAGGCTATCTCTCCACTCCATTAGATATTCCATATGTACGGGTAACTCTGTAAGACACCCCATGAGGAGACGGTGCAACTGAACCGATAGTGAAAATGCCATTGACAAATGTACACATAAGCAGACCACCCTGGTCAGAGCTTCACCAGACACGAAGGCCAAGCGGGGGGCATCAGTCAGCAGGCGCAAGATTGGCCTGAACCGCCCTGCAGATGCAAGAACCCCAATTGATTGGCCACTCAAAGTCAGCCCGTGAACCACCAGGCCGAACGGCAGGAAGCGCAGCACCAGTTTGGAACCTGCTGGCTACAAACCTACAACATGCAGGCAATATGCCAGACAGAGAGTCACACGCCACAGCGAGGTCTGACTGATGCGTAAACCGGCGAACCGCAGGCAACAAGCCAGGGGAACGCAGCAGGCCGAGGTAGGGATGTGACTTGTCCATCCCCAGAGTCAAAGCCGCCCGTGCCATCGACAGACAGGGAAGGGGGCCTGGCAGCCTAGCCAGCAGAAGTGGAGGGCTAAGCATTGGGAGGACCCGAAGGTCCACTCCCAGCACCGAGCAGCCACTATGTGCTGCCCGCAGGCAGATGAGCAACAAGAGCGAACTCACAAACAAGACAGTCATTCAGTTACAGCCCACTGAGTGGGCCTGTGCAGGCCGCGTAAGCTGTGACAGGCAGGCGTGCACCAGACAGAGAGCCAGAGCTGCAGGCTGGAGGACTCACACTCACTGGCTGACGAGCCCCATGTGCACACTCTGCAAAAGATCTCCAGCTGGGGCCTGAGAAGCCTAGGGCCAGAACCTGGAATCCCAGGAGCAGACTGAGGAAAGAAGCACAGCTCACTGAGCTGACGATCGGGAACCCAACTGGCCCTGCAAACCTGCAACATGCAGGCTAGACGCCAGACAGGGAGCCATCGCTGCAGGCTGAGGAACACTCACACACAGCGAGGTCCAATTGGTGCGTAAACCGGCGAGCCGCGGGCAATACGTCCATCTGGACGTGGGGAGCTGGCGCCCTAGCCCACCAAAAGGCCACATGGGGCCTAAACCCAAGGCAGAGTGGCCGCTAAGCACTGTCCGCAGAAAGGGGAGCAGCAAGAGTGAACTCCATAAGAGACACTGTGCACAGGCGGCGCTGCAGGCTGGAGAACACTCACTCGCCGGCTGAAGAATCAGACTAGGTGAGGTCCAGCTGGCCGGTAAACTGATGAATGTGGGCAATAAGCCAGGGGCACAGCCTATTAAGCCACTCGAGCATGGCAGCTAGCTAATGCCATGACGCACAGTGGATGGTCCTAGGAGCCAAGCATCCAACCCGCACTGTCCCACAAGGGCGAGGGGCTGGTGGCTTAGTCCATAGAGAGTGGAGGGCCCAAGTGGGGAGGCGGTCCAAGTGGGGGGCTTGCAGTCTAGTCCGTTGAAAGGCGGCGTGGGGACTTACCCCAAGGTCTGCCCCAGGGCCGAGTGGCCACTAGCATTGTCCGCAGAAAGGGGAGCAGCAAGAGTGAACTCGAAAATGAGACACTTGTGCACAGCCGGTGCTGCAGGCTGGAGAACACATACTCGCCAGCTGAGGAATCACACACAGCGAGGTCCAGCTGGCGTGTAAACCTGTGAATGCAGGCAATACGCCAGGGGAACACAGCCTGCAGCTGCAGCAGCTATATGCCAGAGAGAATCCTGGCTAAAATAGGCTGGAGAACACTCACTCGCCACAGCGAGGTCCAACTGGCGCGTAAGCCTGAGAAATGCAGCCAACACGCCAGGGGAACACAGCCTGCAGCTGAAGTGGAGGTCAGAGTCAGGGACATGACTCACCGGGGTGTCAGCTCACTGAGCAGGCCCCTGCCGGCCATGTAAACCCACAACATGTGGGCAATCTCCTGAGACAGAGAGCCATCGCCGCAGGCTGGAGAACTGTCAACCACTGCCTGAGGTGTCAATGCAGCGTGGCTCGACTGGCATATAAACCTGTGAACCGCGGGCAATATGCCAAGGGAACATAGCCTGCAGCAGGAGCTGGCCACTAGGCCCAACTCAAAGGATGTCAGGGGGGAGGAGGGTGGCTGGAGGACAGCTGAGTCTTAGCTCCAAGTCCTCCCTGTCTCACCTGTATACGGCCATCTGCGAAGGACTCAAACTGGGGCTGGAGATCTCCAGGGCCCCAAGTTGGAGTCTTGGGGACAGGGCAAGGCCCAAAAGCTCTGGGCCCCCCTACCCTGGCCATATGCCCGCACAGGCACCTCAACAGCGAGGTGGCTGCAGGGTCGACCGGCAGCCTCATCAGGCAGCCCTATGACCAGAGCCGGGGCTGACAGCCAGAGGTGGTGACAAAAAAATGAGGTGAAAGAGGAGCCGGTAGTATGGCGTGCTCCCATATAAGCGAGGGCAGGTGCGAGGAAGGAGCCAACAGCTGTCCTGCACCGTCTGTGTCCCCAGCCCGCCTGCAGCTGTCACTCCAAGTGCCGCTGATGGAGAGTCAAATGGTATTATTTAACAGTGCTTGCCGCTGTTCTCCATTTTGCTTGTCTTGCCGTATGTTAAGTGGGTGACTGGACATTTCATTTTGGCTAGCTTGTTTATTAGCAATGACTTGCGCCACATTCATGTGCTCCTTACTTTTTCATGTTTGTCAAATAAAGAATCGTTAAAATTCTTTGAGCATTTAAAAAATGCACCTGATTTGTCTGCTAGATGTGGATGAAAGCGGCAAATCTTGCACCACATTTCAGCGCACTCATTGTTAGCTTCAAGCCATGGCACATCTTGGAGCCACTTTTCTGAAAAAAGTCTTTTCTTCGGCTCTGGCGCTTCTTAGCTGGTGGCGGCACACCAAAGAAGCTGCTTAATGTCTGGGGTTTATTTTGGGAAATTTAGCTGGTGACAAGAAACACATGGAAGGTTAAATGACACGGTCAAGTATGCAAAGGCACTTGGTAACGCAAGTGTCACTAGGCATTCCTAATTTTTGTCACGCATGCGTACCTGCGTACCAGTTATGTGCACCCCTGTCTATAACACACAGACAAACAACCCCTCACTCAATAACTGCTATCAAATTATCATGTCTATTCAACCTAACATGAATGTTTTAGATCTGTGGTAGGAAGGTGGAGTACCTGAAGAAAACACACACATGCACAGTTAGAAATACAAACTCAGCCAAGGCTTTATACTAGGAACCTTCTGGCTGTGAGACAACAGTGCTAACCACCATACCACTGTGCCACCCATAGTAACTCATATAATAATTATTATTATCATTTCCACACTGTTCAGCATTTAGTCTATCAAGTTTGTTGTTATAGCTAACAACTACTGCAGGAAAATGGCAAGTTTCTTTAAGGTATTGTTCTGTGTGTTCGTAATGCTTGTAACCCTGGACTATACTTCTGAAGATGAGATTAAAATGGGAGTCTCTGGGAATAACTAGGTGAGGAGCTATTAATGCCTTCATATACCAGCTGCCATAATTTTGTACTTTGCTTCAAATAAATAACTAATACTTTTTTTTTTTTAAAGGAATGTCCTATTAAACAAAAACAACAACAAAATAACAAATGCAATAAAAACCCAGTCCTTCCTCACTGTAAATATTTCACTGAAATTCCATTTAAAAGAAAGGGTAAGCACTCTCGTCACCTGACCACTTTTTAGCCAATGAGCTTCAGTTTTCACCCCTCCCCCCTCACTTCGTGACTTGGAGTTGAGGAGTATTGAAGCTTGGCTGTGAACTGGTGTGGAGACGCTAACAGGTAACTTTAAACTTTTGAATTTTTCCAGCTTTATAGTCCAGCAACCAGTTAGATTTAGTTTTGTCAAGGTTTTTCTTTGATGTATATTCCTTGATTAAGTTTTGTATTTCAAGCTAATTCAAATGCTAAATCTAGCATTTTTGATGACACGTTGTATATTTATTAGTCAAGGTTAAATACCTAGTCTAACACATGTGTTTTAATTAAACTGTGACATTTGAAATTACTGAGATGTTATTATTTACTCATCCCACTGTCTCCAGAGTTTAAGCAATGCTGCAATATACGTGACATGCTATTAATGAGACATTTCAGATAACCGTGGTAGCTAACATTTAACTCTCTGGAGTGCAGATCACATGGCCAATTTATGGTCTATCAACTACATGCGTATCAGTTTTTAAAATGTGTTGATAGGCCAAGTAAAACCAGATTGAAGATGTCATCACGTTTAGTGCAGGAACAAATAAAAACGTGATTTCCTTTAAAAAAGAGATAGATAGATATATTTTTACCTCTCCTTCCCTATTGTGTTGAATAAATGAACAAGAGCCGATCAAACAATTATATGGCTGTTTTGGTTGTTTACTAATAGGGAAACTTGTGGGAGTGATGGCAGGAGAGAGCGGTGTCTATAACAACTTTTGAGATGTGAGAGATTTGTGACATTAAGTGTGTCTGGAGTGTATAGTTAGTTTGTAGTTAAATCTGGGTTTGATTGATTGTTTTGTGTGTCAGAATGGTGAGGTGAATGTCACCCTGACCCTGGCTAAAAAGCTACCAAAGGCAGACTGAAATCTAAACACTGTCTCCAGGTGTGCAACAGGAGGAGTGATACACTAATTGCCTGCATTTTTACATAAACATTTGTATAGACTGTGGTTTGTAAAATTTGTACATATGTTTTAGAAATTTGAAATTAAGTAATGAGAAAAAATCACTAAACATGTTTGTGGTTTTCATAGTAAAAAGTATAACATTTTCCTACTCTGATTTTATGTTTTTGTGTAATTTTTTTAGGTCAATTGTGTTAATACAATATGTCAAAATTACAAAATAAATGTAGTCAGACATGTGAGGTTGTTCTGTAAAGAATGATGCCAAACAAGGCAAGGAAATTTTTTTTTAACAGCGAAATATAGAGGTATAATCAAAAGTAGTCGAAAACAGCCAATTATACCCTTGAAAGCACCTCCTGTAAAACATCATTTTTCACTGTAAACTACATTGAGAAGTAGTATACAAATTGTACATTTTTTCCCATTTCTGAGACAGTGCATTGCAATGAGGCAGCCAAGAGAAAAGATTAAACCCATAGATGAAGCTGATGTGCCCATGGCATCGTCCTCCCTCAAAGATGATGAGTAGGTGACTAATTTTCTGCTGTTGTAATTATTGCAACCTAGTCTAACACATAGCTTTATAGTTCAACTATGACATTTGGAAATACTGAGATGTTATTATTTATTCATCCCACTGTCTCCAGATTTTAAGCAAAGCTAAAATAGATATGAAATGCTAGTAATGAGACATTTCAGATAACTGAGGTAGCTAATATTTAACTTTCTGGAGTGCAGATCACATGGCATGTTTACAATTTATCAGCAATATTTGTATATATCAGTTTTTTAAAATGTGTTGATACGCAACGTAAAAGCAGAGTTATGAAACATAATTTCAAATTTTTTCCTGAAAACTGTCATCACATTTAGTGCAGGAACAAATAAAACGTGATTTTCTTCAAAAATATAGATAGATAAAGTATTACCTCTCCTTCCCTATTGTGGTGGATAAATGAACAAGAGCCGATCAAACAATTATATGGCTGTTTTGGTTGTTTATGAATAGGGTAAACTTTTGGGAGTGATGGCAGGAGAGAGCAAGACAGTGCTCTCTATAACAAGTTTTGAGATGTGAGAGATTTGTGACATTAAGTGTGTCTGGAGTGTATTGTTAGTTTGTAGTTAAATCTGGGTTTATTTGACTGTTTTGTGTGTCAAAATGGTGAGGTGAATGTCACCCTCACCCTGACTGAAAAGCTACCAAAGGCAGACTGAAATCTAACTGCTGTCTCTAGGTGTGCAACAGGAGTGATACACTCCCTTTGTCAGGCCTGTGGTGTGTCCCTCTGTTCTGTCTTGTGGTGGACAGGAACAATTTTGATGAGTAACACAAATAATTTGTGTGACACCTGATTGTTTTAAATAATAATAAATTTTATTTATAGCACATTTCAAGACAGCCAAGGACACTTTACAAAGGGATGAAATGCATAATAGAACAATGACAAAATAAGGAACAATAAAACAAAAGTACAAGATAAAATTAACAAACAGTGGGTTCACAGTGGACATGCAAATTTGAACAGATGGGTTTTGAGTTGAGATTTAAACTGGGGAGAGAACCAATGTTTCTTATATCTGGGGTAGAGAGTTCTACAGCCTGTGAGCAGAGCAGCTAAAAGCTCTGCTTCCCATGGTGGTGGAAAGAAGGCACAGCAAGCTGGATAGAAAAAGAAGATGGAAGTGAGCGGGCAGAAGAGATAGTGCTTAACAGGTCAGAAGGGTAAGGAGGAGCAAGGTTATGAAGGGCCTTGAAGTTGAGCAGAAGAAGTTTGTATATTATTCGGAATTTCACAGGGAGCCAGTGAAGTTCCTGAAGAACAGGGGTGATGTGCTGGTAGGAGGGGGTTCTGGTGATAATGCGAGCAGCAGAGTTCTGAACCAGATGAAGCTTATGGAGGGATTTATGGGGGAGACCATGCAAGAGAGAATTGCAGTAGTCAGTACGGGAGGTAACAAGACTATGGACATAGATAGATAGATTTATAGGAAAGTGAACTATGTAGGATGACACCAAGGCTCGTAACCTGAGGAGAAGGGAAAACCAGTAAATTTGGAAATAACCTTACAAAAACCACCAGAGGAATTTCCTGCATTTTTATGTAAATAGTTGTATATAATGTGGTTTGTCAAATTTGTACATATGTTTTAGAAATGTAAAATTAAGTAATTAGAATGACTCGCTAAACGTCTTTGTGATTTTCATACTGAAAAGTATAACCTTAACCTACTCTGATTTTATGTTTTTGGGTCAGTTATGTTAATACAGTATGTCAAAATTAAAGGTTGTTGTGTAAAGAATAATGACAAAGAAGGCAAGGAAAACTTTTTTTTAAAGGGGAAATATAAAGGTAAAATTTAAAAGTAGTCGAAAACAGCCAATTATACCCTTGACTCCAGAGGGTTAGCACCTCCTGTATAAGATCAGTTTTCACTGTAAACTACAGTGATGAAGTATTACACAAATTGTACTATTATTTTTCTTTTTTTCTGAAACAGTGCATTACAATGAGGGAGCCAAGAGACAAGTTTAAACCCAAAGATGAAGCTGATGCGCCCATGGCATCGTCCTCCTCAAAGATGATGAGCAGGTGAGTAATTTTCTGCTGTCATTATTATTGCAACAAGACCACAGCAGTGGTGTTTGGATGTTGATAATGAGGTTGGTAGACACAGTTCCTACAGTGCTGGTTAATGTAAGACACATACATTGTGAGGACTGTGTGTGTTTTGCATGTGTACATCTATCGAAAGATGGGCTCCCAAGTCCACATGAAACACAGACCCTACAGTGTATGAAGTTGTCAGGTGCATTATTAAGAGGACTGTGTGTGGATACTGTCGTGTGTTATGTTGGTTTACACTGAGGAATTAATTTTCTATCAATATTATTGCATTCCATTTGCCTCATTTATGTCACTAACCAGTGTAGCTACGTAACTGCATTGTAAAGTCTCAACGTATCTGTGTTGAATGGATGTTAATGCCCTTTTGTGTTTGTTTCCACTACATTTCAGGGCACACCGATCTTCCTCATGTTGATACGCCCATGGCATCGTCCTCCCTCAAAGATGATGAGCAGGTGACTAATTTTCTGCTGTTGTTATTATTGCAACAAGACCACAGCAGTGGTGTTTGGATGTTGATAGTGAGGTTGGTAGACACAGTTCTTACAGTGCTGGTTAATGTAAAATACATACATTGTGAGGACTGTGTGTGGAATCTGTCAGGTGTTATTTAGTTTACACTGAGAAATTAATTTTCTATCAATATTATTGCATTACATTTGGCTCATTTATGTCACTAACCAATGTAGCTACATAACTGTATTGAAAAGTCTCAACGTATCTGTGTTGAATGGATGTTAATGCCCTTTTGTGTTTGTTTGCACAACGTTTCAGGGCACACCGATCTTCCTCATGTTGATACGCCCATGGCATCGTCCTCCCTCAAAGATGATGAGCAGGTGACTAATTTTCTGCTGTCATTATTATTGCAACAAGACCACAGCAGTGGTGTTTGGATGTTGATAGTGAGGTTGGTAGACACAGTTCTTACAGTGCTGGTTAATGTAAAATACATACATTGTGAGGACTGTGTGTGGAATCTGTCAGGTGTTATTTAGTTTACACTGAGGAATTAATTTTCTATCACTATTATTGCATTCCATTTGGCTCATTTATGTCACTAACCAGTGTAGCTACGTAAGTGTATTGAAAAGTCTCAACGTATCTGTGTTGAATGGATGTTAATGCCCTTTTGTGTTTGTTTGCACAACGTTTCAGGGCACACCGATCTTCCTCATGTTGATATGCCCATGGCATCGTCCTCCCTCAAAGATGATGAGCAGGTGACTAATTTTTCTGCTGTTGTTATTATGGCAAAAATAACACAACATAGTTGTTTGGATGTTGATAGTGAGGTTGGTAGACACAGTTCTTACAGTGCGGGTTAATGTAAGATACATACATTGTGAGGACTGTGTGTGTTTTGGATATGCAAGTCTATCGAAAGATGGGCTCCCAAGTCCACATGAAACACAGACCCTACAGTGTATGAAGCTGTCAGGTACATTATTATGAGGACTGTGTGTGGATACTGTCGTGTGTTATCTTAGTTTACACTGAGGAATTAATTTTCTATCACTATTATTGCATTCCATTTGCCTCATTTATGTCACTAACCAGTGTAGCTACGTAACTGCATTGTAAAGTCTCAACGTATCTGTGTTGAATGGATGTTAATGCCCTTTTGTGTTTGTTTGCACAACGTTTCAGGGCACACCGATCTTCCTCATGTTGATATGCCCATGGCATCGTCCTCCCTCAAAGATGATGAGCAGGTGACTAATTTTCTGCTGTTGTTATTATTGCAACAAGACCACAGCAGTGGTGTTTGGATGTTGATAGTGAGGTTGGTAGACACAGTTCTTACAGTGCTGGTTAATGTAAAATACATACATTGTGAGGACTGTGTGTGGAATCTGTCAGGTGTTATTTAGTTTACACTGAGAAATTAATTTTCTATCAATATTATTGCATTACATTTGGCTCATTTATGTCACTAACCAGTGTAGCTACATAACTGTATTGAAAAGTATCAACGTATCTGTGTTGAATGGATGTTAATGCCCTTTTGTGTTTGTTTGCACAACGCTTTCAGGGCACACCGATCTTCCTCATGTTGATATGCCCATGGCATCGCCCTCCCTCAAAGATGATGAGCAGGTGACTAATTTTTCTGCTGTTGTTATTATGGCAAAAATAACACAACATAGTTGTTTGGATGTTGATAGTGAGGTTGGTAGACACAGTTCTTACAGTGCGGGTTAATGTAAGATACATACATTGTGAGGACTGTGTGTGTTTTGGATATGCAAGTCTATCGAAAGATGGGCTCCCAAGTCCACATGAAACACAGACCCTACAGTGTATGAAGCTGTCAGGTACATTATTATGAGGACTGTGTGTGGATACTGTCGTGTGTTATCTTAGTTTACACTGAGGAATTAATTTTCTATCACTATTATTGCATTCCATTTGCCTCATTTATGTCACTAACCAGTGTAGCTACGTAACTGCATTGTAAAGTCTCAACGTATCTGTGTTGAATGGATGTTAATGCCCTTTTGTGTTTGTTTGCACAACGCTTCAGGGCACACCGATCTTCCTCATGTTGATATGCCCATGGCATCGTCCTCCCTCAAAGATGATGAGCAGGTGACTAATTTTCTGCTGTTGTTATTATTGCAACAAGACCACAGCAGTGGTGTTTGGATGTTGATAGTGAGGTTGGTAGACACAGTTCTTACAGTGCTGGTTAATGTAAAATACATACATTGTGAGGACTGTGTGTGAATCTGTCAGGTGTTATTTAGTTTACACTGAGAAATTAATTTTCTATCAATATTATTGCATTACATTTGGCTCATTTATGTCACTAACCAGTGTAGCTACATAACTGTATTGAAAAGTATCAACGTATCTGTGTTGAATGGATGTTAATGCCCTTTTGTGTTTGTTTGCACAACGTTTCAGGGCACACCGATCTTCCTCATGTTGATATGCCCATGGCATCGTCCTCCCTCAAAGATGATGAGCAGGTGACTAATTTTTCTGCTGTTGTTATTATGGCAAAATAACACAACATAGTTGTTTGGATGTTGATAGTGAGGTTGGTAGACACAGTTCTTACAGTGCGGGTTAATGTAAGATACATACATTGTGAGGACTGTGTGTGTTTTGGATATGCAAGTCTATCGAAAGATGGGCTCCCAAGTCCACATGAAACACAGACCCTACAGTGTATGAAGCTGTCAGGTACATTATTATGAGGACTGTGTGTGGATACTGTCGTGTGTTATCTTAGTTTACACTGAGGAATTAATTTTCTATCACTATTATTGCATTCCATTTGCCTCATTTATGTCACTAACCAGTGTAGCTACGTAACTGCATTGTAAAGTCTCAACGTATCTGTGTTGAATGGATGTTAATGCCCTTTTGTTTTGTTTGCACAACGCTTTCAGGGCACACCGATCTTCCTCATGTTGATATGCCCATGGCATCGTCCTCCCTCAAAGATGATGAGCAGGTGACTAATTTTCTGCTGTTGTTATTATTGCAACAAGACCACAGCAGTGGTGTTTGGATGTTGATAGTGAGGTTGGTAGACACAGTTCTTACAGTGCTGGTTAATGTAAAATACATACATTGTGAGGACTGTGTGTGGAATCTGTCAGGTGTTATTTAGTTTACACTGAGAAATTAATTTTCTATCAATATTATTGCATTACATTTGGCTCATTTATGTCACTAACCAGTGTAGCTACATAACTGTATTGAAAAGTCTCAACGTATCTGTGTTGAATGGATGTTAATGCCCTTTTGTGTTTGTTTGCACAACGTTTCAGGGCACACCGATCTTCCTCATGTTGATATGCCCATGGCATCGTCCTCCCTCAAAGATGATGAGCAGGTGACTAATTTTTCTGCTGTTGTTATTATGGCAAAAATAACACAACATAGTTGTTTGGATGTTGATAGTGAGGTTGGTAGACACAGTTCTTACAGTGCGGGTTAATGTAAGATACATACATTGTGAGGACTGTGTGTGTTTTGGATATGCAAGTCTATCGAAGATGGGCTCCCAAGTCCACATGAAACACAGACCCTACAGTGTATGAAGCTGTCAGGTACATTATTATGAGGACTGTGTGTGGATACTGTCGTGTGTTATCTTAGTTTACACTGAGGAATTAATTTTCTATCAATATTATTGCATTCCATTTGCCTCATTTATGTCACTAACCAGTGTAGCTACGTAACTGCATTGTAAAGTCTCAACGTATCTGTGTTGAATGGATGTTAATGCCCTTTTTGTTTGTTTGCACAACGTTTCAGGGCATACCGATCGTCCCTCATGTTGATACGCCCATGGCATCGTCCTCCTCAAAGATGATGAGCAGGTGACTAATTTTCTGCTGTCATTATTATTGCAACAAGACCACAGCAGTGGTGTTTGGATGTTGATAGTGAGGTTGGTAGACACTAGGGCTGGGCCATATTATACCGTTCACGGTAATACCGGTACAGTGTTGGGCAACGATAAGAAAATGAAATATCGCGATAGAATATGGGTAAAACGCGCATGCGCAGTGCCTTTGTTTTCGCATGCGCACATGGCCGATTGTTGAGTGAAACAGATGAACCAGAACTGGTTTGTAAAAATGGTGCAACTTCAGTGATGTGGAACTGGTTTGGTGTTTGTCCGTCAGATACACAACAAAGCACATTTTTTTTGTAGAACATGCAAGGCCGTCGTTATTACCGTATTTGTCGGACTAAGGTGCTCATAAATCTGGGAATAATCTGGGTCCTAAACTGCGCCCTCTTCAGGTCCCAAAGTCAAACGAACACACAGCATCACTGAGAGTTAAAACTGTCTAAATTCTTTAATCTTTAATAAAACGATCAGCATTGCTGCTTTACCAGGTGTTTAACATCCAGGCATCCATGAAAACAGAATTTATTACATTTAACGGAGTTAGAAGTTAGCAGGAAGCTAGCGGAAGTTAGCTCGCTAGTTTCGCTAGTTACCTAAACATGTTATCCGGTTGTTCAGTGATGACGTGACGAATCCTACTTCCGGGCCTAAAGTAGTCTGCATTTAATATGGCTTTTGTGTTGTTAACATGTTTAATGTTTTGTATTTTCTTCTATTTAATCTCAAAAGCTCCTAAAACAGTCAGTGATCACTGTTGACCTCCCTTGGCTTTTATTACTACTAAATATTTATTTAAGCTCAGTTTTAAAACCTTACGATGTAACTACAGCACAGCCCATGCAGCAGTATATGAATGACTAACCTCAGATTGTGGATGGATTATCTCACTTGTTCTCCTGGCTGAAGTTTAGTCCTTTTACAGCAGCATCCTGCCATGCGATTCCATTTGTTCCTGACCACCGAGAACACTCACGTTAACTTTTATCGAGTGGAAAAAAAGTTAGCTTGTTTATGTTATGCTAACATAGCTGTGTCGCTAGCGGTCACGTAGCACATCATTATCTACCAGCTAGCCAAACTTCAGTAACCCTACAAACGTCACTGCTGTTTAGTTTTCTGTCTTCATTTATGTTGGAAGTTATAGCAGAGCTGTACGTTTGAATTTGTTTCCAAAACCCCGCAGTCAGGACATGCTATATTGTATTTAGATAGAAGCTAGCGAGCTAACTTCCTGCTAACTTCTAACGCCGTTAAATGTCATAAATTCCATTTTCATGGATGCCTGGATGTTAAACTCAATTGTTACACCTGGTAGAGCAGAACACTGATCATTTTATTAAAGATGAAAGACTTTAGACAGTTTTTCAACTCTCAGTAATGCCACAGTGATCGTTTGATATATGGACCTGCAGCGGAGTTTAGGCCCAGACACGGCCAGTGACGTCAGACTGAACAACCGGATAGCATGTTCTGACTGACAGATTTCTGAAAAAATTCAAACGTACAGCTCTGCTATCACTTCCAACATAAATGAAGACAGGAAACTAAACAGCAGTGACGTTTGTAGGGTTACTGAAGTTGGGCTAGGTAGTATATAATGATGTGCTACGTGATCGCTAGCGACACAGCTATGCTAGCATAACATAAACAGTGAAGCTGGAGGATGAACGCTAACACTTTTCCACTCGATAAAAGTTAACGTGAGGGTTCCTGGTGGTTAGGGACAAATGCAATCGCATGGCAGGATGCTGTAAACGGACCAAACTTCAGTCAGGAGAACAACTGAGATAATCCATCCACAATATGAGGTTAGTCATTAATATACTGCAACAACATGGGAATAGAGCAGCTGTGATAGAATACAGCATTAATGAATCAATGGTACAGAAGTGGAGGAAGCAAGAAGAATGAGTTGAATAAAGTTTGATTTATCTGACTGCTTTGTTTCGCTTAATGTGCCTTATAATCCCGTGCACTTTATGGTCCGAAAAATACATATTTGCCTTTTTTATTTGGCACACTGCAGTTTAATGTTGCAAAGCACCTCTTTTTAACTACAGTGGATATTATACATGGTTATGCTCAGGATATGTCATCCCATTTCTACTGGAAATGCCTTTTGGTTAAACTTTCAGCAAGAAATTTGCATTTGCACTGTTAAATTTGTATATAGCTTTAATGCATATAAAAAAAACAGCTGCTTGTTTAAGTGAAAATAAATGGATGGGGTTTTTTTTGCACTAGTAAAGTTGTGGAGTTGTATTTTGTCTCACATCAAGTATATCGTCAGTTATATCGTTATCGCAAATTTTCAAATATATATCGTGATAAATATTTTTGGCCATATCGCCTGCTCTAGTAGACACAGTTCTTACAGTGCTGGTTAATGCAAAATACATGCATTGTGAGGACTGTGTGTGGAATCTGTCGGGTGTTATTTAGTTTACACTGAGAAATTAATTTTCTATCAATATTATTGCATTACATTTGGCTCATTTATGTCACTAACCAATGTAGCTACATAACTGTATTGAAAAGTATCAACGTATCTGTGTTGAATGGATGTTAATGCCCTTTTGTGTTTGTTTGCACAACGTTTCAGGGCACACCGATCTTCCTCATGTTGATACGCCCATGGCATCGTCCTCCCTCAAAGATGATGAGCAGGTGACTAATTTTCTGCTGTTGTTATTATGGCAAAAATAACACAACATAGTTGTTTGGATGTTGATAGTGAGGTTGGTAGACACAGTTCTTACAGTGCGGGTTAATGTAAGATACATACATTGTGAGGACTGTGTGTGTTTTGGATATGCAAGTCTATCGAAAGATGGGCTCCCAAGTCCACATGAAACACAGACCCTACAGTGTATGAAGCTGTCAGGTACATTATTATGAGGACTGTGTGTGGATACTGTCGTGTGTTATCTTAGTTTACACTGAGGAATTAATTTTCTATCAATATTATTGCATTCCATTTGCCTCATTTATGTCACTAACCAGTGTAGCTACGTAACTGCATTGTAAAGTCTCAACGTATCTGTGTTGAATGGATGTTAATGCCCTTTTTTTTTGTTTGCACAACGTTTCAGGGCATACCGATCTTCCTCATGTTGATATGCCCATGGCATCGCCCTCCCTCAAAGATGATGAGCAGGTGACTAAATTTTCTGCTATTGTTATTATGGGAAAGATAATACAAAATAGTTGTTTGGATGTTGATAGTGAGGTTGGTAGACACAGTTCTTACAGTGCTGGTTAATGTAAGATGCATACATTGTGAGGACTGTGTGTGTTTTCAATGTGTAAATCAATTGAAAGATGGGCTCTTCTTAAAATGAACAATTACCAAATGCTTTCCAGAGGTTTGCTAAGGTTTTAAATCAACAGGTAGTTGATTTCCCAAAGTTGATTCTGTTCATCTGACGTATCTTTTTCAGCGGGAGAAACCTTTTGTCAGTCATCCAAGAGACTCTTCAGTCACTATCAACATCCAAACAACACTTGTGTGTTCTTGTTCTTGTTGGATGAAATTGAAGAAGTCATTTGGATGAATGACGAAATGTTTCTTCCACTGAAAATGCTATGTCCGTATGAACAGATTCAACTTTTGGGGATTTACTTACCTCGATGATTGAGTATGCATCAAGACGATGCTAGGTGATTTATTTGGATTTAACTCATACTTCAACTCAAAGTAAATGAGGAGCAGTTATTCAGATGCTCTTTTGCTCAAAAAATAATGTCACTGTATCAGAAAGCATGCTTAAACAATGAATGGGAAACCCTGAAATGTTGGCTCCTACTGGATGTATTCATGCCACAAGGGCTGCAGTGTCTCAAATGAGTGAAGTTTCTGCATTACATGAAATCACTCAAAATTCATGGTTCAAACTTAATGAACTTTATTTTTTCAAGAGAACTGTATGCATGATGTAGTGTATTCATCAGAGACGAGACTGAAAAAATGTGCCTTTTGTAATGTTCACCTTTCTGCTTTGAAATTGATTTGCATAAATTGTAAAGGTGAGGATTTTTGTTCATTCATTTTAGATGATTATCTGTCAAGATATAACAAGTGGAAATTTTTACCCGCAATACTTAACATTTGACGTTTTCATCAAAAGAGAGAAAGGTTCCCCATGAGTCTTGTTTTGTTGAGTATGCCATTAGAGTAGACTGTCCTACATCGTCTTCGATACAGATTGTTTTGACTTTCAGAGGAATGCAGACAAATGTTTGCCTTCCATCACTGGATCTTGAATGCATCCTCAAAGCATCTTGGGTATCTTTAGAGCTTTAGTTAATGCTGGTTGCATGATGTCTGATCACCCAGAACTTGCGATAATGCCAGCTCTGAACTGGGTTACTGTCACAGTACAAAATCGCATGAGAATAAGAGTGGGGGAAATGACAAATAATTTTTTGGACAAGCTAAGTAAAAGAATCAGGACAAAGCGGAAATGGATTCTTTATGATTGAAAGTGGAAAAAAGAAAAACATTAAGTATGATATGTTGAAACTGGATGGAAACAAATGTCAGTTACTGTTTTTCTATAGTTGTGTGGTTTAGAACCTAAATGACATAGTCGTTTTGTATTTCGGTGTCCTGTGGCTTTCACATAGAAGTTTTATCTTTAATAGTTTCCTTTGAGTTGTTGTTGTTTTTGGTTTTTTTTTTTAAATGAGCTTGATGTGCTGGTCAGAATGTAGCTTTTAAGAGATTGTCTTCATCTAACATGGCAAAAAGACGAAGCCCAGTGTAAACCTAAAGCCCCACCGCTATTTAAAACCAGTTAAAAAATGCTGTGTTTATGTACCTGGAGTTCTTTTTGATATGTGTACCATGAAAGGGCTTTGATGTTTACGTCCCATTGTTCTTAAAGAGTACCTTTATAATAGCTTTATAGTTAACATATCAAAAGTAAGTTGATCTTATTTTCTCTCCTCCTTTTAGCATTTCCTGAAAATGGTGCTGAAGGGGAAAATCCTCAAAGGAAACAAAAATCTCCATGATGTCCCACAGAGATTGGAGCAGTGAGGAGACATTTCTGTGGGCACATTGCTAATGGGAGACTATCCATTGTGATTAAAATCAAACAGTGTAAAAATGCTCAATGTCCTGTATGAGACAGTCGCTCTTTTCAAAATGTAAGCGACTTTGTCATGAATCATGGTTTAATGCTAAAAAAGAGGAACAGTTGTTAAATAATCAGGTTAAAAAATCTATAGACACATCTGAGACATATACATGTTTGCAAAAGTCATTTAGTTTGCAGTAGGGCTGGGCCATATCATACCGTTCACGGTAATACCGGTATAATTTTGGGCAACGATAAGAAAATGAAATATTGCGATAGAATATGGGTAAAACGCGCATGCGCAGTACCTTTGTTTTCATACGCACATGGCGGATAAAGCATGGCGGAGAATGAGAAGGGCAAAAGCGGATCGGCAGTGCCCTTTATAATCCCGCGGGCCTTATGTATGAATTCTGGTTGTGTTTACTGACCTTGAAACGATTTTATGTGGTACACGGTGCTCAAAAATCTGTCAAATGTTTTAGCACAACTTTGCTAAGCTACGAACCCACACCGCTTGATGGATTGTCGGAGCATTATAGCTATCGTAGGCAGGAGCCTCGCGGAGTGATATGTACTGTGCTTCAACATAGTATTACAGTATTGTGTGTATATAACCTCTTTTTAAGTTTTGTGGACATTATACATGGTTATGCTGAGGATATGTCGGCCAGTTTCCACTGGAAATGCCTTTTGGTTAAACTGTCAGCAAAGAATTTGCATTTGCACTGTTAAATTTTTATATAACTTTAATGCACATTAAAAAAAAAACAGCTGCTTGATTAAGTGAAAATACATTGATGGTTTTTTTGGGTTTTTTTGCACTAATAAAGTTGTGGAGTTGTAAAGTATTTTGTCTAGTGTCAATTACATTGTCAGTTCTATCGTTATCGCAAATTTTCAAATGTATATCATGATAAATATTTTTAGTCATATCGCCCTGCTGTAGTTTGCAGCACTTGTTCGAAATACACTTGACCTTTCACCAGCAGGCTGGCTGTGATTTTTTTTTTTTTTTTTTTTTTTTTTTTGCCTCTAAAGATCGTACTTAAAGGGAACATGATATGTGAAAAGCACTTCATCTGTGCTTGACAGCATATATTTGGGTATCTTAACTTATTACCAATTAAAAAACTAAAGATGCACAACCCTGGAACTTTTTTGGGCCCCCTAGATCTGAACATTTGTCTTTCAGTGAGGCTTTCTGATATGGAGGGTCCATATGAAGTTACTAAAAGCAAATTCTCATCAGCAGTTGTATAACTCAATTCTGTTACGGAAGATATGAGCTTAATGTCCTATATCCCAACAAGGAGATCCAACCTCTAATTGCTAACCTTTAACATTTTTCTAGACAAGACTTGTAAATTCATGGTTGAAAAGTTACCTGTGGAACTCTTATCCCTGTACTACTTTGACTTAAGCATTGGACATTTCATAAAGACTATAGGAATTGTGTCAGAGTATATGTCTCCTTTTAATGTGGATCTATCAGATCCTTGAATTTACATTATAAATATGTGATGGCTCCAATACAAATCTAAGAGTAAGGTTTGTCTTTCCAAATTGCATTGAGCTGGTTCTCAAATTCAGGTCTTTTTGTCATGTTCGATTTCGGTCATAAGACCACATGTTTTGTTAACTATTAATTTTAATACGCAGTAGTAGTGTATGAGTTTAGCCATGTCCCACTTATTCATTTTTGGCCCTATAATATACTTTGGTGACAGGTATGTGTGTTGTATAGCCAGTGTCCTCACAAATCCTGTTGGGTCTTAAAATGTCTAATATTTTCATAGGCGGGACTTCTCACCTAATTATCTATGTCCTTATAAGGTTGCAAAAAACAGGTTCTTATATCTCTAGTTCTGTTGCGTGTATAGGAACTTTGAAGTGAGATCTGTGCTCTGTGGCTCAAAACAGATTTTTTGACGTATTCAGCATCCCTCTGGGGCAAGCGGAAAGTGGTGTCCCCATAGTCCACCACCTGGGCTGGTTTGGAAAAAGTGTCCTTACAATACATAGAAACCCGTATAGGTGTGTGTGTGTGTGTGTGTGTGTGTGTGTGTGTGTGTGTGTGTGTGTGTGTGTGTGTGTGTGTGTGTGTGTGTGTGTGTGTGTGTGTGTGTGTGTTTTTTTTTTTTTTTAAACAAACATTTCAAAATACTTACAGAACAATCAGCTGTTCTGCATCAAATTTGATGCCACACAAATTATTTGTGCCACTACAAAAAATAATTTCTGTCCACTATGAGATAAAGGAGAACAACAGTCTGATACCTGTAGGTCTGACAACAGGAGATGTATCACTCCTGTAACACCTGTAACATTCAGTGTGTGTGTGAATGGGTGGATGACTGGATGTATAAAGCGCTTTGGGGTCCTTGGGGAATAGTAAAGCGCTATACAAATACAGGCCATTTACCACTTGCCTCATTGTTCTGACACACGCAACAAAACTATTGACTACACTACACACTAACTACACAAGATTCTGCAAATCTCTCACAACTCAAAACACCACCGTCACTTCTTGCTTCCCCCTTCATAAATAACTAAGTGCGATGTTGCCACATCATTTTTTTGATTGGACGACATGGTACATTTTTTGACCAATAGGAAAGGGTGGGGGTGCTTTGGTTTTGTTTTTGCTCACAGGTGGAGAGTGCTTTCGAGCATTTTCCTTATAAAACACAGTTTCTTCCCGCAGTAAATATAAACGTATTCAGGAAGAAAACCAAACATTGCATTTTTTTTTTGTTTGTTTTTTTGTTTTGTTTTTTTACCATAACTCTGGTTTTACGTGTCCTATCAACACAATTTAAAAACTGGTATAAGGTCCACATTTTTTCCGTCAATTGTTCCGTCTGTCCTGCTCACATCTCCAATGGTTGTCCAAATTGTCATTAACGTGACTTCACTCCACATCAGCCACACCACTTTGCTAGCTGAAACACCGGTGTCGGCACATAAGGACGCTGTCATAGCCTGTCAATGACATTGATTAGCTGCGTATATACGAATGTGAATCGCATCCTTGGCTGGAATATGGGATATGGTGGCATCGTTCTAATCCCATACAGGAGCAGCCAGTCACTTACTGACTAACACTGGAACGCAGAATTGTTAAAGTACTTTAATTTCAATTAGGGTTAGAATTTTCTTTTTTGTGCGCAACGCAGATTTTTTCTGAGCAGAGACCGTGCCAGCAGTGTGCAATTGCGCAGCTTAGAGGGAACATTGATCACCAATATAGCTGGACTGGTCATCGAGCATACCGGGCATTTGCCCGGTGGGCCGATGGTGATTTTTCATTTTTATGGGCCAATGGGTTTGTTTTCTTCGTTTTTTCCGTAACGGTATAAACACTGAAAGGTGGTGGATTGGCCAGATGAAGGGAGATGTGTAAAAATAACTCAATTGTTTTGGTGGTGGCTATTGCGGACCTTCTACAGATTCAGTAACATTAGCAAGTGGTGGAGGCCAGCAGATGCAACGCGCTGGCAGGTGGATGACAAAAAGGCAGGAGAAGCAGAGACCCGAGGCAGTGAACTGAACTTCAGGTAAGAAGTTATGACCTGCAGTCTATCTGGGTCAGATATAAACCAAGTTTAGGTGGAGTTTATTTTCGTTATGCTGACTTTTTACAGTCAGTTACAATAACTCGTTTCTATACTGCTGGGCGGGTGTTATGATATTATTGATGTTGAACTTGTTTTATCTTATTTATAAGGTTAGTTATTAGAGTTTCAAACCATCCCGTAAAAAACAGAATCGTCTTGTATACAGAGAAAATATTGCGCGTTTCGTATTGAGGTGAAAAGGAACACAGTTTGTCCCGTACTTCAGGTACAATGAAAAAGACACAAAGCTGCAGTTATTCTGTGTTTGTTGCACAGCTGCCTCTTCCTTTCTCAGTCTCTCCCCCTCCCGCTGCTGTTTCTACTTCAATCATGAAACTGATCAGTGATCAGCTGATCGGCTTTTCTCTCTTGTGTGTTTATCACTCTGAATCTTACAACAAACGTTTTCATCTGATGTAAAATGTATAGAAATCCATTATTGTACATAGTATTTTTTTTAGGGTCCCATCATAATTTCTTCAGAAGTAGCTAAGTACTGTTTATGATGCCAGCATTTTCCCACATTTTCTAGATTCTGTACCAGTACTGTGTGTGAAATGCCATCAAAAAGTCAATTAAGTTTTTCTTTCTCATCTGTCTCTCTGACTCCTTTCACGTTTTAAAGGTTGCCATGTTAGAAAAAAATATTTTGCCCTGGTTCAGCTTCACTAATCACAACCGCCTCCTTTCCTCTGATAACTTTTGGCATTGTTCTCCCTGATTTGTAATAACTTGTGACAGTCTATAAAGCTGCAAATGTTTTTCACAGTCTGACTGATTGGTACAGCCAAAAACACGGCAATAATTCACCATTTACTTTCGTTCGACATTTGAAATCTATTTAAGTGCGTGTGCTTTGTTTACCTCCAGTATCTCCAATATGGTGACTTCTGGTTTGATGACGTGGCAATGACGCACCATGAAAACCTGCTATAGTAGCCAACATTTTAAATGCAGCTTTGACAGGTTTGTGAGTGTACACTTTATCAATACTCTAGTGACGGTTTACCTATCTTTGCCAGTTTGTGGCTGTAGCTCAGGCAGTAGAGCAGTACACCTACTGATTGGAAGGTTAGCGTTTCTATCCCTGGCTCCTCCAGTCTGCATGTCAAGAGTGTCAAGAATGTGTATGAATGTAGTTAGGAAGCATTCAGTTTAGAGAAAGTGTGTGACTGGGTAAATGTGGCATGTTATAGGCACTTCTGGGAGAGTAGAAATGCATAATATCAGAATCAGTCCATTCACTGTATGAACACAGTTTCAGTCATCATGCAGAACACAGTTTAGTGTCCGGGCAACAAATCCGCTCTCTGATATGTGAGCAGGGAACACCACTGGTTGTTAACAAGAACAGCACATTGTTTTGCACTTTGTTACCACAACCAAATGGTGACATGGAAGAACTCTGAAAGTTCCAAGCAAACATTTCTTATCTGTGTTGCCTATCTGCAGAACCAGCCACTCCAGATTTTTTCACAGGTGTGGTTGAAATATTCCATGTGCATCAGTTGGCAGCTTTCATTTACTTCCATATTAGTTTGGTATAAAAACAAACCAAAGCAAGACTTTGACCTGCAAGTGTATCCATCTGTGAGTCAGTCCCATTGGAAAAACATCACCAACATCAATAGTTTTTTTTTTTTAAACTTTAGTTTTGTGTAAATCACATGTGAGTGATTACAAAAACAGTGCACTTGTATGTATTCATAGAAATGAAGCTCAATGACATCTACAGCCTTTCTCAGCACTGTCCTCATCATCCTTCATTAGGGTTATGTTTCTCAGTCAGTATTCTTCTCATCACAGTTTAGGTTTTCTGCAGATTTGTTTTTCAGGTATTTACCCTGCTGTGCAAACTGCATTTTGGAGAGCGTTCATGTGAATCAAGTCTGCAAAAGGTTATTGGCACATCTTGCAGCAGAAGGAGGAAATTGAGTTGTGATTTTTTCACTAATTGAAGTTTGATGGGACATGTCATGTTCAAAGTTTTTCGAAACGGGCAGTACAGCTTTATATACTGAGACAATAACAAAGATTATCTTCTCCCAACATGGACGTGGCGGTCCTGCTGTCTCCTTACGAATGCTCTCTCCGCTCACTTCCTCGACCTCCTATCTGCTCCTTTTTCTGGAATCACAGAGACATGGAGACAAAACACGCTCTGCGTAGCCTTGATTATCTGATTTTATTATTCCATGGTAATCTACTGATTCTAAGGGTCTGGTTTAGGATAATTTGTTCGGACTCTCTGACCCAGAGACTTCTAGAAAACCATTATCATGTTTATGTAAACGTGAAGCTCATGACGCTCAAGACATGGAGCTTAAATTAAAACAGCTTGGTTCTATAATTTCAGTAAAATTTGTTTTTTAAAGGACTATTACGACCCGTCTAGGTCCAGGCAATAACATGAGTGAGGCACTCCCGGTCCTCCAGCTGGAACCAGTCACGTCGGGGCGGTGTATCCACGCACCAATTAGAGCAGGCAGGGCCCTGGCACAGCTGAATTAACATAAAAAGATACATCACCTGCACAAAACAAAACTCATAAACATGCAGGTTCATAACAGGACTCAAAACCAGACAAATGAAAAGTTTTCATAAAACAATATCATTACCAAATCTTTGTTTGCGGTTTGTTAGGGTTAAACATTTAGATTTTTTATTTAAATTATTAAATAAAGCTGTTTTTGTTAACAATTATTTTATTTGTACACAATGCAGTTGTGCTCATAATGAGTTGGCATAAAAGTAAACTTTACCAAAAACATAATCTCGTTAATGGTGGAACCAAATTGATCAAGTTTCGTTACGGTCTGTTAACCAGATGAGGAATTTGGTTCGACATACTGGAAAAATAAAACGCACAAAGACCAACAAGTCTGACTGGATGGTTTGGTAATGCCCTGGTCATTTATAGAAATCTGGGCAGCTGAACATACTGTCTAAATATTTAAATTCTAAGACATCACAAAACAGGTGCAGTTAACGATGGCTCTCCAACAGTTTGTGTGCTGTTTCATTGTGGTGATCATTTTCTTATGCAAAGGTGAGAAAAAAAGTTTTCTTTTGATATTTTCTTATTACTGAGGTTTTATCTGGGGTGGAAGAAGCAATTAGAGATGCAAATGTTGACTATTCTAAACCAAACGTTGCACCTGGATACAAGGAAAGAGAGTAACTGTATATATCAGTTTATTTTGATATATGAGTAAATTGTGAGAATATTTGTGAATTATTTGATCAGGAACAACAAGGTAAAAGTTTGATGTCAAAGATAACAGAGGTGACGTTGAGTTGGCGTTTGTCTCTAAAAGTTACAGATGTTGTTACATACTATTATTCCGTCAACTCAAATTTCTGTGTTTTCTTGTGTCCTGTCTGTGACCCAGCATTTTTGTCTCATTTTGTATTTTCTTTTCTTATTATAAAATGAGATTATTGTTAAGTTCTAGTATTATTATTATTATTAGTTTGTCTTACTAGTGTTTTAGTCTCTTGTAAGTTTTTTGCCTTTATTTCCTGTTCCTTCGTTTTTCTATCAGCCATAATGGGCTCGCTTTTTCTTTAAACCTCAATTGTTTTGTCCACGTCAGCATTTTGGTCCGCTGTACAAACACACCAGCCCACCCGGCCGTGACATAAAGATTAACAAACAGGTTCATATTTAAATATTTCAATAACAGTGGGCAATAAAATCTTGTTTTTAGAGTGTGATCATTTCTTCATCTTACATATATTTGCACTCAACTGGTTTAACTCTGTGTAGTTTCTCAGTCATCCAGGTCATGGTAGTCTAAGGAGCTTCAAGTTCATTAAAGACATTTCACCTCTCTCAGATGAGAGGAGGTGAAACATTCACCTTTTTTCAAGCTTCTTAAAAAGGTTATTCGCTGGATTCCTACCCTGCTGATCTGAATGATCACCTGAAGATGAGAAAACAGACATTTGTACAAGTTCTTTTACAGGTTTTAAGCTTGGTTTTAACCTTTCTGTCCTTCTGTCAGCTGTACAGTAATGAGAACATATACATAGTAATCTCCACATTTGTTGCAGTGATAGAGTGTAATGACCTTTGGTTTTTCTTTAAACTGAAATTATTATGTGCTGTAAAATCTTCCAGTCTCCTGAGACAGAGGAGGAATTATCTGTGCATCACATCTCCCAGCAGAGCGTTGCACTAATCAGTGTTATCTGTCATCTGTGAGTGATAAAGCGGTGACTCGTCTGTGTACTCGCTGTTTAACTGTGCTCTTTTCTTTTCTCAGCATGTAGCAGCAGGGCTGTGAACAGTAGCAGCATCACAGGAGGTCATGATGCAGCAGCAGGAAGCTGGCCCTCATATGCTGCTGTAGTTATAGTTGGATTTCAATTTGGTGCGTCCTTAATCAATGAGCAGTGGGTGCTGACAGCTGCATCTTTCATTCCTCTGTGAGTCATTTTTGTTGAAGAATATGTTGAGGATGATGATCTGTAATATTTATATGCACTAAATGAATATCAGAGTTTTTAAATACTTTCTAGTATTTTAAGTGATGTCAATTCTTTTAACATTTAAAGACAACAGCAAATTAAAGTACTGAACTGCAAAGTACAAAGTTGTCTGCAGAACAATGAAAACAGATGTCACATTAATTTAATTTAAAACTATAAAGTAACTTCATTGTATTCTATGAGTATTTACTCATTTATGTAACGTGCCAGCAGGACCACTTTAACCTCTGCACACACTCAAAGAAATTCAACACATAAAAGTAAAAAGAAAAAGGAAACTCATGACATTGCATTGTCCTGTGACAGATCATTATAAGGTGCCATTTAAAAATAACTTTTTGTGTCCGTATGTGTGAAGTGACACATTGACACGGTGGGATCCAACAGTCTATCTGGGAGGCTACAGCCTGTCAGGTTCAAACCCAAATGAAGTGAATCGGACTCTGGAGAAGATTATCTGCCATCCTGAATTCGACTTTAAAACTCTTAAGAACGACATTTGTCTTCTGAAGCTGTCGGCTCCTGTGAATTTCACAGACTACATTCAGCCGACCTGCTTAGCCTCAGAAAACAGCACTTACAACAATGAGACCAGCAGCTGGGTCATCGGTTTGGGTTATAATAGTAAGTTGTAAAACATTTATTTTCGGTTACAGCATTGTGTTGGTGTTTCTGGAGGGCCTAATATTTAAATTCTCTCCAATCAGATGATGGTACTTTCACCAAAACCCTGCAGGAGGCCAAAGTACCAATCATGGGAAACAATGAGTGCAAAGAAATCTTTCAAGGGAGCTATCCCAAGATCACAGAGAACATGATCTGTGCTGGAGACAAGGATTCATGCCTGGTGACTACAACCTTTTTTAATAAAACATTTATAATTCACTGTGATAATCTATTGAGTTTAATCAAACTTTGGTTTTACCAAAGGTTAATGATTTTTAAATCCAACACATTTTAAAAGAAACAGAAATTGAGCCCCTTGCTGCAACAGGTTAGACACTTTGTATGTATGGACATGTCATCCTGGAGGAGCTGGGTTACTTTTGAAAGCTGAACGGGCTGCAGGTTACGTCTCATGCTGCCAGCAGTGACAAGGATATTCACAAAAAATTAAACTAGGGGAAAATCAGTCAGGAGGCACAAGAAGAGATGGGTCTGTGGCCACTACCTGAGAAATCATTACCTTGTGCGGTTGTCTTCTCGCTGCTTCTGCAGTGCACCTGTCGTCACATTGATGGGCTCCAAAGCAGCTGAAATGGATTCACAGTGGTTCATGTTTGCTAATGGGACAAAGTGACATTTACTGTGACATTTACGGTGTGTCATACTGTGGCGATCAAGCATTACCCAACACAAATCATTGTTTAGTAGGTGGATGTTGCTGATGGTTGATCTCTAAGAGTCTGTCATATCTGTCCTAATAA